>NC_073378.1:88635656-89235656 GCF_028641065.1 Leucoraja erinaceus
TTGAACAATCTCTTAATGGCTTGATTCTCAGCTGCATCTCCTTGTGGTGTGCTGGTGCCATGTGCATTGATGTATGTAACATCCTGCGGTATCAATCCAGCATCATTTATTGCGGCAGCCATACACCTGAGAAGATGCAAAATTACATTCAAATAAATCATCACAATAAAAAATTAACTTATACAATTCATGCAATACAATGAACATGCAAATGCCTATTATTGGAATGGTTTCCCCTATAATTCAAATATATTTGTTGAAGTTAACAATAAGATAAGTCAATGCATTGCACAAAAATAGCCAGTTAAAATTATGTTCTGTAATCTTATTTGGTACACCAACAAGATTTTATAAACCAATTACTTGTGACATTTGTTGTCCTGGTACCCAACACAAAAAGTCACTCTCAATGTAAGCCTTTGATTGCAACAAACCAGCGATCAATTCATGCCGTGTGCACAGGATATATGTTCAATTTTTTATACCACATCTTATTCTTTCGGTCTTCCGGGCTCCACTGATTCCCTGATAGCTATGTTTTTAAGACTATAAACTATTAGGTGCTGAAAGCAAATACAATATTCAAATCTTTCCAAAGTCATGTTACTTTCTTACACTCTACAATTGAGATAATTATGTCTCTTCATGACTTCAGCTGATATTTTGCTAAGATTCAGAATTTCCTCCCAAAGTCATTCCGTCTTTTCACTTCTTTAAAGATATTCTCCTAAAACATACCTCTTCAAATAGTCTTCTACCATTTTATACCTTTATGCAAGTTAAACTTTTTTTGGCAATGTTCCTGTGATGTGCACTGGGGTATTTTACCACACTACTGATGCCGTTGAAGTCCAAGTTGTTGATTTTCATATCCACGAGTAAGGGTTCATGTGAAATGGTTGGGACCTGGAGTCTCATGCTGCAATGTTCTCTGGTGTGGACTGTCTTCCATGTCTAACTTAAGCATATTCCATGTTGCCGAGCAATGCTAAGCAAAGAATAGGTCAAGCAAAGTCTGAAGAAATTCAGCATTCCCACTTAAAGCAGGAAGAATCCTGCCTCTAATCACTCATTCTAGAGACAGGATTGGTTAAGGTTAGCCCATAGGGCATTCTGGCCCGCATCTGGTGAGCAGCAGAAGACCTATGGCAACTGTGGAAAAAACAGTTCTTGGATCTTCTCATACAGCACTACTTAACATTGTTGATTGATTTTATGACCCTTCCCTTCTTTCAGCAGGATGTTGGACAACATTAATTTTGCATTAAGCAGATTCGATTGCTTTTTAAAGCAATTTCATTAAATGTCCCAATATGGGGTCCCAAATAAATTGCCTTGCTAGACTGAAAAATTAACAAGGGAAGATCAAATGAATGTTTTTCACAATTAGATACAATATAAAAAGTTAAAAGTTAACAAAATTGCTTGACAGGTTTTCTTGAATCACAGCACATTAGCTCATATAATACAAATGGTGGGCATCTGTTCCACTGCATTATCTCCTTCTTACAATCTTATTTGGCCCTTTTTGAATTTTGTATCAAACTCTCAGTCCACCTTGTCAGAGGAGATTAATCTTTCTGTACATAGGAATCTGCATACATATACATATAAACAAACTGATTTCAGTAAGCAGAAACCAATTTAAAATGTCTCCAAGTCCAGCCTCTAAAAGCTCACATTAAAATACAGTCTTATACCCCCGTCTCACGGTGCGAGTCCACCCACGAGTGATCCCGATTTAAAAACAAACTCGTCGTAATCACGTAGAATTAACATAGCAGGAACGTTGGAACTCGTGGACGTAACTTAGCGACTCGTAACGCTAATGGCAGGTACTCGGGGAAACTTGTTAACTTGTGAAAATCTTTCAACATATTGAAAGATTTCCACAAGTCAAATTTACTCCTGAAGGAAAAATTTGAAACGTTTAAACTCGTTGTAATGCTGTAGTAGCCCGTGAGTTTACCGTAGTGACTCGTGAGTAATTCGTGGGTTTGGCCTGAGTGCCAGAAGTGAAATGTTGAAGATTACTCATCTCCGGAGAACTTGGATAGGTGACTTTTCGGGTCGGGACCCTTCTTCAAACTTTAGACCCTTCTTTCACCCAAAACGTCACCTGTCCATGTTCTCCACAGATACTGGCTGACACGTTGAGTTACTCCAGCACTTTGTTTTTTTCCGTAAACCAGCTTCCGTAGTTCCTTGTGTTCCAAAATGTAATGCTTTATAAATCTCCAGAGATGCTGCCTGGCCCGCGGAGTTACTCCAGCACTTTGCGTCCGTCTCCCTGGAGACTTCGTTTCCCACGCAATGTGACATCTACCATGCATACGTTGCCAACTGTTGTTTTGGCAGCAGCAACATAATCTCCTGGTTAGTACACTCAGTGTTGCTGAGGCCTAGTTTATGTGGAGACAAGAAACTGAAGATGCTGGAAACATGATCATAAAACACACACAAAGTGTTGGAGGAACTCACACAGCGCTAGAGTAACTCAGCAGGATAGGCAGCATTAGCGGAGGGAATGGACAGACGTTGATTCGGCTCAAAAAGAAGGGACCCGATCCGAAATGTTGCCTATCCACTCCCTCCACAGATGCTGCATTTAGCCTCACTCTGACTGGAGGAGACCTTGGACAGAAAGGTCAGTGTGGAAATGGGAAGTGTTTGGCAACCGGGAGATCAGGTAGGTCCAGGTAGCAACCGGGAGAGTCGCGATCCAAAACGTCACCCATTCCTTCTCTCCAGAGATGCTGTCTGACCCTCTGAGTTACTCCTGCTTTTGGTGTCTATCGTCGGGGTTAACCAGTATCTGCAGTTCTTTCCTACACAACAGAACAGTACGAGGAGCGGTTAATGTTAGAGGCTGCTCACTCACCTCACTATGTTTACATCGTCCTCTCTAGCAATGAATAAATATCATTTGGTTACTGTATTGTTGACTACAACCGCCCGTTTAAAAACACTAATGACCGCTCTTTAATTCTCAACCACTGGATATTTGCCTGGAAACATATTGCATGGTTTAGTTCAGTGAGATAATTCAATTTTAATAGACTGAGGTGTTAAATCCGGCACCACTTCACAACAAACTAAACGACCTATAATTTAAATAGAGCATTTAGGATCGATAAGAAAAATTCCCAAGACTATTTCACATATATAATTCCTGCACCACTTCACACTGAGCTGTCCGTGATGTTTAAAGGGGCTGGCATCTGCCCTGATCCGTTGATCCGGATAAAACACTGTTTGAAATAATTTGAAGTTTTGAAATTAATCGTCGCCGCCTAATGTACACTTTGGGTTAAGATATGATCCCTGTACAAAGCGCAATGTAAACGGAATGGAATCTCTATTAACGTTCTGAGACTCTCTACACCACGGAAGTGATCACATTCGGCATCACGTTGTAAATGGGTTGGTTTCAGTCCTTAATGACGTTTCTTAGAAACACAGCGAGAGTGTGAGATGTAGATGGGATATAACTAACTCCTGTGTTCGTGTATTCATATTTTTCCAATAAATTATGATATCTACACCTGATGATAGTCTACCGCACAATATAAGAAAACATTCTCATATTTACAATTAAGGGCCAATTGTATTCGGGTTTTTAATAAAAACTCAGTTTACCCGAGTTTAAATTGAAACTTGCGCTAGGCGCTGGGAAACTCTGGGACTCCACTGCTGAAGAGAACATCTGAGCCATCTTTCATTCAGAGGTTCGCGGGCGGGCTGGGGTGACTAGGGCTCTGAAAACTTTGTTTCCCAGGGCTGAGGGGAGTGTGAAAGGGGTGGTTTCTGGGCAACTCTGCTCAATCAGCAATGTTTTGAGCGGCTGCTTTTTATACAGTTTAAGTCGTGACGGTGGGACGGCTGCTCTGACGGACATACTGGGTGAGTAGAGAAACCCACACTGTTATCCCTCTGGTCTACGGACCTTGTTGTCGGGGGGAAAGAATAACGTTAATGTTCATTTTACCTAATCTTTTTGTTAGATGTTTACCAATGTTTTGATGAGAAATAAATTAAGGGAATAAAACAATCTTACTAGACACAAAAAGCTGGAGTAACTCAGCCAAGCCGGCAGCATCTCTGGAGAGAAGGGTCAAAAGTTTTTTTCAGTCTGAAGAAGGGACTCAACCAGAAACGTCACCCATTCCTTCGCTCCAGAAATGCTGCATGTTCCGCTGCGTTACTCCAGCATTTTGTGTCTATCTTCGGTGTAAACCAGCATCTGCAGTTCCTCCCGACACAAAACAGCCTATGCCTTTCAATGATTGATGCCAGACCTTGAACAAATGCAGTTCAAATGGACTTTTGAAAGCAATTTTGGAAGGATTGTTTCTTAAACAAACTGCTCTAAATGTTTGAAGAAAGGAATTGCAGATACTAGTTTAAACCAAAGATAGACACAAAATGATGGACGAACTCAGCTGGTCAGGCAGCATCTCTGGAGAAATGAAACAGGTGATGTTTTGGGTCGAGATCGTTCTTCAGGCTGGGTCTTTTTATTGTGAAAAAAAACTGCATGACATCATTTTTACCATGTGATGATTTTTCCACACGTCAGTAGTCGCCGTTGGCTCAAGAGTAACTCGGGAGAGGAACTTGGTACATCGCAGAAATAAGAAGTAAACGGCAAACTTAGACATACACGTGGGAACTCGTTTAAACTTGTGAACATAAACTTGGAATCTCATAGACAACCACGAGTTTGATTTTTTCTTTCACTCGGGATCACTCGTGGGTGGACTCGCACTGTGAGACACGGCCATTATTGGTTATTGTTATGTATTGGTGCTGGAAACTGACTTAAATAAGATTCGGAACACAGCAGTAATTAACATGCTTGTTGTATTGTTATCGCCATTTTGAGTCTCTCTGCGCATGCGTACAATTGCGCAAGACATTCAATTATGCTAATCATATTCTCATACACAACACTCCTCCCCCTTTAATTTGGAGGCAGGCAACTCAATTTCGTCTTCACTGTATATGATCTTTTACCCAAAATATAATTGACTGATACACTGTTCTCCCAGTTGTATTATTAAAGTCATCTTACAATTAGATCATCATAACAGTAATAATCATGCAAAAAGTAAACTTGGCACATGATTTTTTTACATTCCACCCATCTTCCTTAAATGTGGTGTGGCAAACCCAATAAATGACACATTGCTTTATGTGTTTTCATTTAAAAAGACTAAAATCCTCAAATCTTTTAGGTATTCTTTTAGTCCTATTAGACATGCGTCTCTGTCTGTATTGGACTTTGCATGTTGTCTGAGACATCAGGCTCTGGTTGTGATGTTGTATTATCACTAGGCGCTAGAGGTTCGTCACTCTCTGAAGTTCCTTCAGAATCTACACCTGCTGTTGTAGTAGGCAGAACCAGCAGTGGCTCCTCGCTTGGTTGATCCACTTCTCTTTGCTGGACGTCGGCGTCCTCGTACATTTTGGCAAGTATGCTCTCATTTGATCGACATGACGACGTACGACTCTTCCCTCACTCAACTTTACGTTGTACATGACTTCACTGATGACTTCTGCTATCATTCTGCAAAGCCAAGTAGGACCTGATGTGAAGTTCTTGACCATTACATGATCATTCACCGCAAAGACTCGTTCCTTGCTTCCTCGATCTGCTGCGTGTTTCATTGAAATCTTCCTTCGGACAGATTTGCTTAGATCGGGTCGCAGACTGTCAAGTTTAGTGCGGATCTTTCGTCTGAACATCAGTTCACTGGGTGACTTTCCAGTCGTTTCTTGCGGTGTACATCAACAAGAACTTCTGGAGCTTTAGTTCCTGGTCTGATCCTTTTCCTTTCTTCACACCTGCTTTCACCCGTCTGTACACCTCTTTCGGCTAGTTAGTTGCTGGACGGGTGTTTGGATGATGTTTGAATGTGGCAGATGTTGTTGCTGCTGAGCAACCTGGCAAATTCCTCAGACACAAACTGCGTACCATAGTCTGTGACCATTGTTTCTGGTAACCCATGAGATGCAAACAACCCTCAGGGCAATCACTGTTGCTGCTGCTGTTGTTTGTCTCACCCGAATGGCTTCAATCCATTTGCTGCGAGCATCGATCACAATCAGCAAATTCTCCTCGTCGAGACTGGCACGGAGAGGTGACTTTTCCATGTCGCCTCCCTCGCGGCCTAACGCAGAGGATCGGTGCGCCCTTTCCGAGACACGCCCGGGGCTTCAGCCGCGGGCGCAGCGTGGACTCCTTCGTCGCGGAGCGGGCGAGCCCTCGCCGGTGGTCGCCGTAGGGGAGCGCTCCGTTCGCTGGCCCGTGGCAGCCTGAAGCCGCGGTTTGCAAAGCTCCAGCTGGCGCGGCGTCCGGAGCCTGGGAACCCTCGTTGGGGACCCTCGAGGAGAGCTCCGGCCGCCGGCCCGCGGCCTACTTCTAACCGTGGACGCGGCGGGGACTTACCATCCGGAGCGGGATCCCTCGCCGGGGATCCCTGGATCCCGGCCCTGTGGTCTGCGGTGCTTCTGGCTGGGGCGCGGCGGGGACTTTAGATCTTCGACCGCCGGCCTGCGGCCTACACCATTTTGAAGCCGCGGTCTCCGGTCGGGAAGCACCGATTCAGGACTTACCTTGGCTGCACATCTGGCCGACCGCAGCGGCGACTTCGGAGGGTTGTGGTCCCGACCACGGGGGAAAATGGAGGAGGACTGACCAAACTTTGTGCCTTCCACCACAGTGATGAATGCTGTGGTGGATGTTTATATTACATTTTTATTGCGGTTTTTTTTATTGTACTGCTGCTGGCAAGTTCATTTCACTGCACTTTATGTGCACGTGACGAATAAATCTGACTTGACTTGACTAGTCACAGTGAATCCTACTCCACAGTCTCTCAGGAAACTCCCATGGATCGATTTAGGCTGCAACAGGACTATGTTGACAGCTTGGGCAACTTCTTACTTGTTGTTCCAACTCTTTGTTGATTCGTGGCCACCAGACGTGTGATCTTGCCAATGCCTTCATTTTCACGATGCCAGGGTGCATGCTATGAAGTTCTTCAAGGATTCTAGTCCTCATATCCCGATTATCTGAAATGACCACTCGTGGTCCCCACAGGATTATGTCATCCTCAAATGACATCTCTTCTTTCTTGCTGGCAACGGGCTTTAGTTCTTCTGGAAGATTCCTTGCACTTGGCCATCCTTCCATGATGTGGTTCTTCACCTTGGAAAGGACTCTGTCCTTCTTGGTAGCTCTCTTCCCTTCCTGTGCATCAACAGGGTGTGTGTCCAGATCGATGAGCATGTTGATGCCTTCCTCTGATGCTTCATCAAGCTCCGCAAGCTCAGGGCGATTCCATGAAGAGTCCGCTTCGTGTATCGGCAAGCGCTACAACGCATCTGCATTCTGGTGTTTCTTGCCTTCCTGATGGACAATCTTATAACTGTTGGCAGACAGGGTCATATGCCATCTTGCTACGCGAGCAGAGGCCATTGGACTGGCAGGCTTGTGGTCTCCAAATAGTCCCATCAGAGGCTTGTGATCAGTCACAATGGTGAAAGACCTCCCATGTAACTGCTTGTGGAACTTCTTCAGTCCGAAGATTATGGATAAACCCTCCTTTTCATATTGTGCGTAGTTCACCGCTGGGCATGAGAGTGTGCGAGGCAAAGGCTATCGGACGTTCTTGTCCATCTGAATCCACATGACTTATCACAGCACCCAAGCTATAGGGGCTTACATCTGTCTGGAGCAGGATTGTTTTGGTTGGATCGTAAAGCGTCAGCACACTGTCACTGCAGAAGACGCTTGGATCTCTGGAATGCCTGCTCTTGTTCCTTTCCTTGGGATCTTGGGATCAGGCTTGCTGCTTCTCCTTCCACTCTTTGAATCAGCTGATCTGTACTCATCCTTCAGCATTAGAGTCAACGAAGCAATCTCCTTTGACAGGTTGGGTATAAACTTCCTATAATACCAAAGTAAGCCTAGGTGTGCCTGTAGTTGGCTTTGGTTCACAGACCGCTTTGCTTTCCGCACCGCATCAACTTTGTCTTGAAGAGGACGAAGACCATTCTTGTTTAGTCCATGTCCAAGATAGTCGACCGACTCTTGCATCAGTGCACACTTCTCCTTCTTCAGACGTAACCCACTGGTTTCTAGTCTTGACAGGGACACTTCCAGGTTCCTCAGGTGCTCTTCGTCAGTCTTTCTGCTGATGATGATATCATCAAGATACGGCTTGCACATGGGAATATCTGTTAGCAGGCTCTCCATTGTTCTCTGGAACATGGTGCGCCGGATATCCCGAAAGGTAATCTGGTATACTCGAAGAGACCTTTGTGCGTATTGATTGTGGTGAACTTCCGAGCTTCAGGGTCTAATTCTATCTGATGATAGGCATGGGAGAGGTCTAATTTAGAAACTTTTCTCCTCCTTCCAGTTCCTGCAGGAGATCCTCCAAGGTTGGAAGTGGATACTGTTCCACTTTCAGCACCTTATTTGCTGTGAGCTCGTAATGATCACAGACTCTCATGCTCTTCCTATTTGGTTTCGGAACAGCTATAATCGGGCATGCGAAATCTGCTGTTTTCACCGGCTTAATAATGCCATCCTGCAGCAAGTCATCCAATGCGGAATCAATTTGCTTTCTAGCAGCATATGAAACAGGGGCTGCCTTGTAAAACTTTGCTCCATTGTTTTCGTCTTGTGGATACACTTTGACGATATCCCTTCAGTGGGTGCTGTTATCAAACAGTTTGGCGTGTTTCTTGAGTACTGAGCTCATGGCTAATCATATTCTCATACACAAGTTATTACTTAACATTAACTGAAATCAGAACTATTAAATTACATTTGAGCATACCACAGCAACTTGCTAGTTTGACACGTTACATTTTCACTCAGATTGATTCCGTTCATTTACAAGGAGGTTAAAACTTAGATAATGCAGTCTCTCCTTTCCAAATATTATGAACTCTTGACAAAATTTATATTGCTAATTTCAATTTCTCTACCTTTGAACTCTTTGCTTACATTTGGATTATTTTAATATGTTGACAGAAAACACCAGTGAAAGAACTGATATTGATTTCTCAGCCCAAACTGAAAAAAAAGTATAATTATAAGAAAAGTAGGAGGTATTGTATCAGGTATCCAAACAGCTAACTAGCTCCTACTGAGTCACAAATGGTACTGAAGGTTATAAATACACAGGTGAATTTCTTTAGAGGCCATCCTCTCTGAAACTCATGCAGAAACTCAAGATCTTAAATCAGGGGTCTGCAACCTTGTTCTGCATCAGGGCCAGGGCCCATGTCTATGAGCGGATGGTGGGTCACATCTATCGCCATTGTTAATAAATGGAGGTAATAATAGTCGTAGTTTTGTTTAGAATGCGCTGTATTTAGAGGAGGGAGAGGGAGCCCAGTCAAAGCCAGCCTCTCCTGCCTCCTGGGTGCCCTCATTGAGGGAGGGCGAGGCGGGGGAGGCTGGGACCAGGAGGGCGGCTGCCTGCTCGGAGTGCCTTGACTACCAGCGTCGCGCCACTCACCTGCCGATGCTCACCATCGAGCCGCCCAGCGACACCTCGGTGGACCGGCAGCTGGGCTACAAGGCAGAGGGCCAAACCCCCCTGCCTCCCCTCCCTGTCCACCAGGTCCCTCCGTCCCGCTCTCCACTTGGACCCCTAGAGAAGCCAGTCGCAACGGCAAGGCAGAGGCCGAGCTGTCTGAAGGGGACAACGAGAGCTTGGACAGCACGCTCAACTGCGACAAACCATCAACTGCAGCCGAGCCACCCTCCTGTCCGCAGACCTACCTGCGGGAAACACGTCACAGCTGGGACGCCCCACCCTCAACAACGATGTCTTACAGCGACGGCAGTACCGCATCGGACTTTTAAAAAAACGCCTGCGGGCCGGGTGATTTTGGGTTACGGGCCGCATCCGGCCCGTGGGCCGTAAGTTGCCGACCCTTGTCTTAAATGATTTATCCATTCTTGACATACACAATTTTCTCAACAATTACTGACGGCTGCGAAGCAATGTGGACATTCACCTGAAAGGAGTGGTGGCGCTGTGAAATGGCTGCGGCTCGCCTGCAGTCTGTCTGTTTTTGTTTTTTTGTGTTGTTTTATTTTGGTCTTGTTCAGTTAAACTTTTGGTTATTACGTTGTGTTATGTGTGTGGGGGGTGGCTGAAACAGATCTATCTGTCTCTCCCTTCGGGGGAATGCAACTTTTTTGTCATATCCCCCTTCTCTTCCCTGTCTGCGCTGAGGCCTAATGGCGGAGCTGGCGGCCTCCAACCTGCGACCGACCTCGAGACTCCGGAGGTTGAGCCAGCCAGGACTTACCAATGCGCGGCTGGCCGTCTCCGAGCTGCGGCAGCGTTCAGGCAGCGGCACGACTCGGCGCTCTGGTGAGGGCTGACGGCGCAGGGCTGAGACACTCCCGTTAGGGCGACCCGGCTCCCGGCTAGATGGCGCTCCGGTGAGGGCGGACCGGCTCCCGTGTGGGCGGCCCAGTGCGGGGCGAAGACGCTCCCGTGAGGGCGGCCCGGTGTGGGGCTGAGACGCTCCTATGTGGGCGGCCTGGTGCAGGGCGGAGACGGTGCTCCGGTGGCTGAGGCGGAGTTCTGGAGGCGGAGACCTGAATCCGGGGCTCGGCTGTGGGCCAGTGGACGACATCGTCGGGAGCTCGCGGGTCTCAGGCTGGTGCCTGTTTTCCGAAGCTCCCGTGGCAGCAGCTGCGTCCGCTGGACTGGAGGGCGGCAGCTTCGACCACCCCCGGGCCGCAGACTTTGAACCGCGGGACTGACTTACCATCGCCCGGTGGGGTATCGCCTCAGCGCAGAGGGAGAAGAGGAGGGACGAGACAGTAACCCTAAGACTTTTGCCTCCATCACAGTGAGGAGGTGCTTGGTGAACTCACTGTGGTGGATGTTAATTTGTGTTTATTGTGTATTGTTTATTATTACATGTATGGCTGCAGGCAACGACATTTCGTTCAGACCGAAAGGTCTGAATGACAAATAAAGGATTCAATTCAATTCAATTCAAATTAAATCTTACTAAAGCACAAATCCCATGAATTTGTGTCACAAGAAGACAGATGAATAAACATCTAAATTATTGAAATTCCTTCATCTTCTTCTTGAATTTAGGTCATGATAGGATAAAGTCTACTGATATACTGGAACAAAATACTTGATATAAAGGTATAAATGATTCATTAATCAATTTTCTCACAGCATACTCCCCAAACCTAATATGTTTAATTGGAAAGAGCCTAATTGGAAATAGCCATGGTTTTCAAGGGAAATTGGACACTTGGTTTGGAAAAAGAGAGATATCTACAATTAATAGGCAGCATGGAGTAAATTAGGTGCTTGAGGAGTATAAAGAATGTAAAAAGAATCTTAAGAAAGAAATTAGAAAAGCTAAGACAGGTTGCTTTGGCAAGTAAGGTGAAAGTAAATTCAAAGGGTTTCGACAGCTGTATTAATAGCAAAAGGATAACAAAGGATAAAATTGGTCCATTAGAGAGTCAGAGTGAACAGCTATCTGCAGAGCCAAAAGAGATGGGGGAGATATTGAACAATTTCTTTTCTTCGGTATTCACCAAGGAGAAGGATATTGAATTATGTGAGGTAAGGGAAAGTAGGGTAGCTATGGAAACTATGAGGATCAAAAAAGAGGAAGTACTGACACTTTTGAAAAATATAAAAGTGGATAAGTCTCCAGGTCCTGACAGGATATTCCCTAGGACATTGAGGGAAGTTAGTGTAGAAATAGAGGGGCTATGACTGAAATATTTCAAATGTCATTAGAAACGGGAATGGTGCCGGAGGATTGGTGTACTGCGCATGTTGTTCCATTGTTTAAAAAGGGTTCTAAGAGTAAACCTTGCAACTATAGAGCTGTTAGTTTAACGTCAGTGGGGGGCAAATTAATGGAAAGGATACTTAGAGATTATATATATAAGCATCTGGATAAACAGGGTCTGATTAGGAACAGTCACAATGGATTTGTCAGATTCAGATTCAATTTTAATTGTCATTGTCAGTGTACAGTACAGAGACAACGAAATGCATTTAGCATCTCCCTTGAAGAGCGACATAGCAAACGATTTGAATAAAAAAAATAATAAGTGTCCGGGGGGGGGGGGGGTGATTGGCAGTCACCGAGGTACGTTGTTGAGTAGAGTGACAGCCGCCGGAAAGAAGCTGTTCCTCGACCTGCTGGTTCGGCAACGGAGAGACCTGTAGCGCCTCCCGGATGGTAGGAGGGTAAACAGTCCATGGTTGGGGTGAGAGGAGTCCTTGGCGATGCTGAGCGCCCTCCGCAGACAGCGCTTGCTTTGGACAGACTCAATGGAGGGGAGCGTGGAACCGGTGATGCGTTGGGCAATTTTCACCACCCTCTGCAATGCCTTCCGGTCGGAGACAGAGCAGTTGCCATACCATACTGTGATGCAGTTGGTAAGGATGCTCTCGATGGTGCAGCGGTAGACGTTCACCAGGATCTGAGGAGACAGATGGACCTTCTTCAGTCTCCTCAGGAAGAAGAGACGCTGATGAGCCTTCTTGATCAGAGTAGAGGTATTGTGGGTCCAAGAGAGGTCATCGGAGATGTTGACTCCCAGGAACCTGAAGCTAGAAACACGTTCCACCTCCATCCCGTTAATGTGGATGGGGGTGTGCGTGCCGCCTCTGGACTTCCTAAAGTCTACAATGAGCTCCTTGGTTTGTGCCTGGAAGGTCATGTTTAACTAATCTTCGTGAATTTTTTGAAGAGGTTACTAGGGAAATTGATGAGGGTAAAGCAGTGGATGTTGTCTATATGGACTTCAGTACGGCCTTTGACAAGATTCCTCATGGAAGGTTGGTTAATAAGGTTCAATTGTTGGGTAGTAATGGTGGAGTTGCAAGATGGATTCAACAGTGGCTGAATGGGAGATACCAGAGAGTAATGGTGGATAACTGTTTATCAGGTTGCAGGCCGGTGACTAGTGGGGTGTCTCAGAGATCTGTGTTGGGTCCACTGTTGTTTGTCATATACATCAATGATCTGAATGATGGTGGTAAATTGGATTAGTAAGTATGCAGATAATACTAAGATAGGTGGGGTTGTGGATAATGAAGTAGATTTTCAAAGTCTACAGAGAGATTTAGGCCATTTGGAAGCGTGGGCTGAAAGATGGCAGATGGAGTTTAATGCTGATAAGTGTGAGGTGCTACATCTTGGCAGGACAAATCAAAATAGGACGTACATGGTAAATGGTAGCAAATTGGGGAATGCAGTTGAACAGAGGGATCTAGGAATGCACAGTAGAGTGCACAGTTCCCTGAAGGTGGAATCTCATGAGGATAGGGTGGTAAAGAAAGCTTTTGGTGTGCTGGCCTTTATAAATCAGAGCATTGAGTATAGAAGTTGGGATGTAATGTTAAAATTGTACAAGGCATTGGTGAGGCCAATTCTGGAGTATGGTGTACAATTTTGGTCACCAAATTATAGGAAAAAATAGAGAGAGTACAGAGGAGATTTACTAGAATGTTGCCTGGGTTTCAGCACCTAAGTTACCGAGAAAGGTTGAACAAGATAGGTCTTTATTCTTTGGTTGCGCAAAAGGTTAAGGGGGGGGACTTGATAGAGGTCTTTAAAATTATGAGATGGATAGACAGAGTTGAAGTGGATAAGCTTTTCCCATTGAGAGTAGGGAAGATTCAAACAAGAGGACATGACTTGAGAATTAAGGGACAAAAGTTTAGGGGTAACGTGAGGGGGAACTTCTTTACTCAGAGTGGTAGCTGTGTGGAATGAGCTTCCAGTGGAAGGCAGGTTCGATTTTATCATTTGAAAATAAATTGGATAGGTATCTGGACGGGAAAGGAATGGAGGGTTATGGTCTGAGTGCAGGTAGATGGGACTAGGTGAGAGTAAGTGTTTGGCACGGACTAGAAGGGCCGAGATGGCCTGTTTCCATTAATAAAAACATTAATTCTTTTGAATGAGAATTAGTCTATTGGAAATGAAGTCGTTCTTATACAGAATTAACGTGTGTATGCTCTGTATTCTTCCCCTCACACGAGAAGAAATGTAAATGGTTCATTAAGAGTTGATTTGAAACTTGACTTAGAGCTCAAAAGGAAGCAATGCACAGGGACATGAGTGGAATGCAGAGCTAAAATGGACTAAGTTCCCCCAACGCAATATTCTACCACACACCCATAGCCCCTAACTGCGCAGGCATGGCTCATTTCCCCTCAACTCCAAGCACTCCGTCCCCCTCTTCTTGTTGTGTGGGAGGAGAGGAGGAAAGGGGAAGGGGCTCGAAGGGAAGTGGGGTGGGGTGTGTGAAGGAAGGAGGTGTGTGTGTGTGGGCGGGGGGAGGGTTTGCGGGGGAGAGGGGTGTGTGGGAGGGGTCTGTGGGCTGTGGGAGGGGTCTGTGGGCGGGGGGAGGGGTGTATGGGCGGGGGAGGTGTGGGGTGAGGGGAACGCACACAGATTGTTACTACTGGCAGAATAGTTGAAAAACGGGATACAAATTAAGGTAATTGGCAAATGAATCAAAGTAGACATGAGAAAAAAATCTTATTAATGTAACAGGCAGTTAGGATCAGATATTCACTGCTTGAAAGCATGGTGGCAACCGATTGAATTTAAAATGCAGTTTGTTAAGGAAGAAGGCCAAATTTCATTTTAGAATTCATAAGGTAAACTTGGAATAGGATAGCAAAGCACCACTTTTATTTTTAAAATTTGCCCATCTAACTGCTCCTGTTCATAAATAATGGCAAAATGATTGTGTCCAAGAGTCAATTATGTCCTTTCCTTAAGTTTATTATTCCATTGGAGAGACAGAGTGGACAGCTATCTGCAGAGCCAAAAGAGATGGGGGAGATATTGAACAATTTTTTTTCTTCGGTATTCACCAAGGAGAAGGATATTGAATTATGTGAGGTAAGGGAAACTAGTAGAGTAGCTATGGATACTATGAGGTTCAAAGTAAAAGAAGTACTGACACTTTTGAAAAATATAAAAGTGGATAAGTCTCCAGGTCCTGACAGGATATTCCCTAGGACATTGAGGGAAGTTAGTGTAGAAATAGCCGGGGCTATGACAGAAATATTTCAAATGTCATTAGAAACGGGAATAGTCCCCGAGGATTGGCGTACTGCGCATGTTATTCCATTGTTTAAAAAGGGTTCTAAGAGTAAACCTAGCAATTATAGACCTGTTAGTTGGACTTCAGTGGTGGGCAAATTAATGGAAAAAAACTTAGAGATAATATATATAAGCATTAGATAAACAGGGTCTGATTAGGAACAGTCAACATGGATTTGTGCCTGGAAGGTCATGTTTGACTAATCTTCTTGAATTTTTTGAAGAGGTTACTAGGGAAATTGACGAGGGTAAAGCAGTGGATGTTGTCTATATGGACTTTAGTAAGGCCTTTGACAAGGTTCCTCATGGAAGGTTGGTTAAGAAGGTTCAACTGTTGGGTATAAATGCAGGAACAGCAAGATGGATTAAACAGTGGCTGAATGGGAGAAGCCAGACGGTAATGGTGGATGGCTGTTTATCGGGTTGGAGGCAGGTGACTAGTGGGGTGCCTCAGGGATCTGTGTTGGGTCCTTTGTTGTTTGTCACGTACATCAATGATCTGGATGAAGGTGTGGTAAATTGTATTAGTAAGTATGCAGATGATACCAAGATAGGGGGTGTTGTGGATAATGAAGAGGATTTCCAAAGTCTACAGAGCGATTTAGGCCATTTGGAAAAATGGGCTGAAAGATGGCAGATGGAGTTTAATGTTGATAAATGTGAGGTGCTACACCTTGGCAGGACAAATCAAAATAGGACGTACATGGTAAAAGGTAGGGAATTGAAGAATACAGTTGAACAGAGGGATCTGGGAATAACCGTGCATAGTTCCTTGAAGGTGGAATCTCATATAGATAGGGTGGTAAAGAAAGCTTTTGGTATGCTAGCCTTTATAAATCAGAGCATTGAGTATAGAAGCTGGGATGTAATGTTAAAATTGTACAAGGCATTGGTGAGACCAAATCTGGAGTATGGTGTACAATTTTGGTCGCCCAATTATAGGAAGGATGTCAACACAATGGGGACAGCACAGAGGGGACTTACTAGAATGTTGCCTGGGTTTCAACAATTAAGTTACAGAGAAAGGTTGAATAAGTTAGGTCTTTATTCTCTGGAGCGCAGAAGGTTAAGGGGGGACTTGATAAAGGTCTTTAAAATGATGAGAGGGATAGACAGAGTTGATGTGGACAAGCTTTTCCCTTTGAGAATAGGGAAGATTCAAACAAAAGGACATGACCTCAGAATTAATGGACAGAAGTTTAGGGGTAATATGAGGGGGAACTTCTTTACTCAGAGTGGTAGCGGTGTGGAATGAGCTTCCAGTGGAAGTGGTGGAGGCAGGTTCATTGGTATCATTTAAAAATAAATTGGATAGGCATATGCATGAGAAGGGAATGGAGGGTTATGGTATGAGTGCAGGCAGGTGGGACTAAGGGAAAAAAAGTTGTTCGGCACGGACTTGTAGGGCCGAGATGGCCTGTTTCCGTGCTGTAATTGTTATATGATTATAAGCAAATACCTTCTTGGCATAAATTTGAGTCTTGACCGTGTAATATGTTTGTATTATTCTGCATTTTTTAAAAATTCTATTACTTAAATTCTTATGCATTTCTAAAAACTAGATACCATACACATAAAATGAAAAAAAAAAGATTTATCCAGTCAATCCTCATCATTTAATGTTCTGAAGCTATTCCAAGGGATTAAATGATGACCCTGAACCTGTACTATGTCTTCTTTAAAGGAAATAGGGGCAAATATCTGCACACATTTCCCTCATCATAATTTAGCAGAATGGGAGCAGACTTTTATATAATGTTTCTGATTAAACTAATACTGAAATTACAGCAGCACAATGTCTGGCCCATCATTTTAATTTGGAGTGAAGAATATTTCAAATTTCGACTGATTTTTTAAAAATCCCATTTCTGACAAACGTGAGCACATTACACAATACATCAACATTTACCTGAAAGCTCCATCTCCTCCAGTGCTGGGAGCAGTTATATGACTGGCATCTCCGGTGAGTCCATAACCAAGTATTTCTGCATAGATCCGTGCTCCTCTTGCTATAGCATGTTCATATTCCTCGAGCAGCAGCACCGATGCCCCCTCTCCCATTACAAATCCTTTTCTGTCAGGGTGGAAAGGACGTGAAGCCAATTTAGGGGTAGAGTTACAAGTGGTACAGAGGGCACGTGCCTTTGCAAAGCCTGCGATAGATAAAGGGCAAATGCAAGCCTCTGTGCCACCTGTCAGCATCACCTCTGCATCTCCATGGAGGATAAATCTTGAAGCATCCCCAATTGCATGTGCTCCTGTTGTGCATGCAGTCGCTACTGAATGATTTGGACCTTTAAGTCCGTATTTAATACTGATCTGTCCTGCTGCCATGTTGGGAAGAATCTTGGGAACAAAAAAGGGATTCATTTTTTTATAGCCTTGAGCTTCATAAAGGGCAGCAGTTTTAGTAATTTCATCAAGAGGGGCCATACTCATACCAATAGCTACACCCGTGGTTACTTGCTCTTTTTCAGATTGTGGGCTCCAGTTGGAATCTTTGAGTGCAAGTTCAGTTGCTGCTATTGCCATTATTGTAGCATCCGACATGGACCTTTTCTCGGATTTTGAAACAAACTTTTCTTCATTGAACTCTCCCTCTCCATCACCATGTGGTACACAAGCAGCCACTTTACAAGGCAAGTCTCTGTACTTTGGTGCATCTAAAAATATAACACCACTCTCTCCTTTCAAGATTCGGTTCCACGTGAGTTGTGTGCCAACTCCAAGTGGAGACACCAAACCAATTCCAGTAATGACAACACGCCTCTGATGTTTTGCAAAGGCCATGCGAGTGAAGTTTCGTGTTTTAAATTCTGTTCTCGCACATTGTTTGTAGAACTGATACTTTAACATCTTCATGAGCAGCTGCATCCTTTATGGCAATATGTTACTGATCTTCATTACTTGAGGAGCAAAGCATATAATTTTCCTCTTCTTTAATGGTGCAGATGCACAAGAAAATTCTTTACAATGGCTGCAAGGACCAAGCAGATATTCTTCTAGAAAAGTGTCTCAGGTCTTTGTATCATATTTTTTCTGTAATAAAAAAGTATAATGCTACCAATGAATAAATACGGACAAAGGATAAATATACATCATTGACTTCCGAAAATTTAAAAATTGTTTGTTAATTTTAGCTCTGCATTCAACACCATTGTGCCAGAGCTACTACACTCCAAACTTTCTGAGTTGACTGTGCCTGAACCCCTCTGTCGGTGGATCACCAGCTTCCTGTCAGACAGGAAGCAGCATGTGAGGCTGGGAAAGCACATCTCGGACCCGCAAACACATTTATTCTGTCTCTCCTTCATCCCAACCTTTCTGAGTCCCATAATGAACCACATCCAATTACTCATGCCTCTCAGCAAAGGTCTACTACCATATAACAGATAGATATGCTGGAAGAGCTTGGCAGAGTTTGAATAGCTGAAAGGATAGGCCGTCTCCGACCGAGGGTGAAGAGGGAATCCTCTTTGTTCAAAGTGTCATAAGGAAAGTCCATGATTGTCAAGGAACTTCCTCAATCCACTCATCTTTTGATCAATAACTAAACAAACACCCATACTTGGTTTGGACAATCTGTCCAATGATTGCGATGTCTCTGGTATCCTTAGAGCAATTGTTAAAATGGAGACTACCAAAACCTCCGAGCCTCACTGTGTTTGCACCAAAGATACTGGAGCGGAGCTCTAGTATCTTTGGTTTGCACCTTGGTTGTCCCGAACATGCCACAAATATGCAAAGTGCAATGTTATGAAGTCAAGCCCTTCGGCCCACCATATCCATCTCTCCCACTATACAAGTCTGAAGAAGGGTCTCGACCCGAAACGTCATCCATTCCTTCTCCCCAGGGATGCTGTCTGACCCGCTGAGTTACTCCAGCATTTTGTGTCTATCTTCGGTGTGAACCAGCATCTGCAGTTCCTTCCTACATTTGCCGCTATACCTATCTGCAGTGATACTATATTTTAGTATTTATCCGCATTCGGCCCGTGGCCTTTTATGTCTCTGCAATAGGGGGGTTGCACGTAAGGTCACTGGGTCATAGAGCTTGACGCACGGAGCCGCTCAATCTATCTGGAGGACATCCGTAACTTCCGGTATGTTATTATTACAAGAAACGTGTACTTTCCTACCTGTTAAAAAACGCCAAAATGTTGATTTTTTTTATGCTGTAAAAAATTGTGGAAGTCGGGGTAAGTATGAGAGACATGTTACCAACTTCAGAATGCCAAAAGTGAAGCGAAATGCAGGTAAAGAGAAGCGAGAGCTGAAGGGACAACAACAACCAAAGTGCTTGGCAAACATTGCCCGTGCAGATATCAGAATTGAAAATATTGGGAATTATCGCGTTTGCTCACTGCATTTCAGAAGTCTCAGAAGTGATAAATCTGGCTGTAAATTTTGCTTCAGAGACGTTTTCTTTTTGTATGCAAGCCAGATTTATCACTTCTGAAACTTTTTAGATGACAAAGGAATCAAGAAAAAAACACAAATAATGCCTTAGTTGATGAAATGCAGTGAGCAAACGGCCAATGTTCACCAAGCACTCTGGCTGTTGTTGTCCCTTCAGCTCTCGCTTCTGTCTACTGTCATTTCTCCTCACTTTTGGAATTCTGAAGTAGGCTAAATGTCTCTCACGCTTATCCTGATTTCCATAATTATTTACAGCGCAAAAATTGACAATTTCGCCGGGTTTTACCGGCCCTCTACGCTGGAAACAATGGTCAGTGCTTACCTGCCGTTCATCGCGTGTAATGCATTTGGCGCAGCGTAGCAACAGAACGGGTCATGGGTCGTGACCCGACTGCCGTGAAACCTCCCTATACAAGTACTTGTCTAGACGATTCTCGGATGTCCTGAGAATAAACTGACAACGGGCCTTGCGAGAGCTGAACCCGCGACCCGCGATCACCGGCCTGCGACCCGGCTCAGCCCGATGGCGTCGGCGGCGGCGCCGTCTCGCTGCCAATGACGCCGCAAGGTGGGCCTTGCCGGAGGCCGGGCGGCGCAGCGCAGCGCTGACGATGACGATGCGGGAAGGCGGTGCCGGATCTGGGCGGCGCTGTTGGTGGGGAAAACCAGAGAACTTGCTGGCGGGGCGGGGCGGGTTGGGTCGGGGCCCGGGCGGTGCTGACGGTGCCGGAGGCCGGGCGGCCGACGTCGTCCAAGTGGCGGAGTGAGGGACGGACCAAAGGCGGAGGCGCCATGGCGTCCGCGGCGGTGGCGGTGCTGAGCGAGAATCCGGAGACGCTTTTCCTCGATGCGTCCGAGTTGCTGCTGCGATACGCGGACAACATCCTGAGGTGAGGCCCGGGCTCACAGGTGGTTCACGTCTGCAGCGCTATTGCAGCTGCGGTCCGTCACTCCGGGGAAGGGCATTAGGTTAGATTGGCCTCCCGTCCCAGAGGCGCAGGAGACTGCAGCAACGACCAATGTGTAGGAGGAACTTCATCGTCTGTCCATTCCCCCCTGCCTGACCCGCTGAGTTCCTCCAAAGGATTATTTGTGCTCCCTTTCCATAGCCGCGAGTGCATTTTTTTGCCACTTTCCAATCGCACACAGCATCGCTGTGATTGTTAGTTAACTGCACCAGGTTGCAACTTCCCAAGGCTTTTCAACCACTCCAAAACCTGTGGTTGTCCCGATAGCATTTAATAGGACTGATACTGTCTCCCACGACCAATCACCCAGTTAATGTCTTAACTGTCATTTTAATCAAACAAATTATTATTTGATTCACATAGAGCAATACTTTAACAGATTAAATTTGCAGCACCCAATAATTTCCAGATCTTCCTGAGAAGAAACACTGCAAATTACAATTTGACCATTGAACAAAAACTGATATAAGAGCCAGAAAGTTCCTACTGTTTATTTTCTGGCCTTGAGATAACTTCAAAGAGTGAAGACAAATTACTGCCAATCAGGAAAATAATGATTATTTTTCTAATTATTCCGTTTCAGATTACTTTCCTATAGGGAGTTGACCTCTGAATTATAGCCTCAAAAGTCAAGCTAGTTAGCAAATAAACATTAATCACAATACAGGCTCCAGATGACCTAAATCATGCCACGGATGATCATTTTATTCAATCGGTATTAACAATAAGTGGTATGTGATTTATTTTGAAATAATACTTTTAATCAAATGAAGATTATATCTATGCTCATTATTTCCAATATTCATCATTTTATGCTCTATTTCTTTCTAACAGAAACCCAAATGAAGACAAATACAAATCAATTAAGATTGGAAATCAAACCTTTTCAAACAGGTTGATGCCAGTCAAGGGAGCTGTTGAGTGTCTCTTTGAAATGGGATTTCAAGAGGTATAGTAAAATGTGATAGTAATAATAGTAATTCTATAATCAATGATATTGTTATAGGCAATAGAATAATTTGGGGGTGATGAGTGGAAGTCAGGAGACTAAATTGAAATAGAGAACAATTCATCACATTGTATATCTAATTTCTAACAGGACAGAGTTCATAACAATGTTTTTTGACTTACTTTTGTTGTGAACAATTATGTGTAGTATTAGTTTCCTTATTTAACATGTTGGAAGCTGTTCAGAAAAAGGGTCTTGAGAGTGTAAATGTTTATTTGCAGCAGAATCTAGAAATAGAGAATCACTGTTCAAAACTAAGAGCCACCCATTGGCTATGATACAAACCTTGTTGTCTTTGTGGGTTGTGAAAGGATGGTGGAAGCATTGTTTTGGAATATTTTAAGGCAGGGATAGTTTCCTGTCAAGCAAGGTGGTGAAGGATTTCTAGGAATAGGTAAAAGATGGGATTGAGTTTATGATCAGATTAGGAATAATCTTTATTGAATGACAGAGGTAATTTGGGCTATCTTTGCCCAGTGTTCGTTTGGTCGCATGAAAGACTGGCCAGCTATCAGGAAAATAAAAGGTATAAATATGTTTTGTCCCATTAGCAAGATGTTATGAGTAGTGTGCAATGGGAATTGGTGCTACTGCACCAAAGATATGAATGAATGTACCAAATATATGATTTCCCAATGAGACTATGATGGATAGGAAGTAAATTGTAAAAAGGACATAAAGAGGCTACAGAGAATTGTAGATACATTAAGGAGGTGAGAACGTGCTGGCAGGAACAATAAAAAAAACACTAGGTGAGAGATTTGCAGAGCTTGGAGATAGACAAATGTGATTCAGGTATTGGCTTATATTGTTGCATGTATTGCGATACAGCAAAAAAAACATATTTTGCATGTTATCCAGGCAAATTATACTGTACATGATTACATCAAATAGTGCAAAAGAGAAAATAGTGAAAGGCCTGGATAATGTGGATGTGGAGAGGATGTTTCCAGTAGTGGGAGAGTGTAGGACCAGAAGGCATAGCCTCAAGAATAAAAGGACATACCTTTAGAAAGGAGATGATGAGGAATTTATTTAGTCAGAGGGTGGCAAATCTGAAATTAGTTGCCACAGACGGATGTGGAGGCCATCATGGGCATTTTTAAAGCATTTTCTCCTGATAGGCTATTATCACCTCCAGCCGAGCAGTATCCAGTATATATGTTTGAGATGGGTACAGCCACAGGAAACTACTTTCTGCTGAAACATTGGTGTGACCACCTTCCTAAAACATGTATCTGAAACACTTTTTGCTTCTGTGTGCTCCTCAGCAAGTTCAACTGACGCTCCATCTGATCTGTGTGGTCTGTGATGAGCTGCAATTAGAACTGACAATTGTAGACATTAATAACCCAGTTGAAGGCGTTCTGTCAGTTGTGCACTTGCATGCTGAGAAAAAGGCTTCCCATATCTTGTCCTATATGTTACAGCACATAAAATACTCACCCAGTAACTCTTAAATGTGATGCTTTCTGTCTCAAATGTACTTTCAATCAGTGAGTAGTAGACCTCAAAATCCCCTCTAAATCTATTATCTGCTGGTCATTGATATTTACTTGAAGAGAGATAAGTTCCTGGTCACTTTGTCTAATTCTTCTTCTATATAGTGTTTTTTGGCGGTTGGCAAACAACTTACTTTGTCTAATTTTACATGCTTTCAATTTTTAATTCACCAATCAGTTACCTTGTGCTGCTAAAGAAAACAACCTCTGATTAATCAATCACAATTAAGCCTCCATCCCTGGAAACATTCCTTGTGTAAATCTCTCCTCATCTAGATGTAAAGTGGTACTTATTCGCAGATACAGTCTTCAATGAGTTAAACATAATTGAGAAAGGGAATAAAAAATAAAAAATAAATCAATAAATCAATAAAAGCAGGAAGAGATATACTTATTGGATGTGTAGGATGGACCTAAAAGAAGGCAATCAAAATTGGATATCAGTATTAAAGCATCAGAGGAGAACAGGTTTGTTGGCTTGGGATGATGCGCACAGGTCATGAAGGATGAGGAGAAATAAGCCAGTGGTGTTACAGGTACCAAGAACCTAACTTGTGCCATTCATTCGTGTTGCTACTACGTCAATGTTGTTATAATCTCATTCACTGAGGGTGACGTCAGAAGATTCTTCAGGAGGGTAAAACCTCGGAAAGCGTCTGGACCTGATGCTATACCCAGTCTTAAAAGCTGTGCAGACCAACCGGCTGGAGTTTCTGTGGATTTCAGCCTCTCATTACTAGGGTCTGAGGTTCTCACCTGATTCCCTAAAAAGGCATCAAAAATACCTACTGACCATTGCCACTAACATCCGTGGTGATTAAGTGCTTTGAGAGTTTTGTTATGATGCTTATGAACTTCTACTTCACCAAGAAAATGGATCCACTACAATTTTCCAACTGCTGGACCAGGTCAACGGAAGATGTGATCCTTTGAGGATGTGACATACGTCAGACTGTTGTTCATAGATTGCAGCTCGGCGTTCAACACCATCATCCCCTCAACTGGTTACCAAGCTCACGGAACTGGGTCTCTGTATATCCCTTTGCAACTGGTTCCTCGACTTCCTTCTTCCCGAGAACACCTGTATAAGAGAGACACTACAGGTCTGCCATTAATACCATTATACCATCCAAGCTTATTACCAAAACCACGGGACTTGATGTCAGCATTTAACTTTGCAACTTGACTCTCGACTTCCTGACCAACAGATCCCAATCAGTAAGAATAGGGGACACATTTTCCTCTACGATAGTCCTCAACACTGGGCCTCTGCAAGGTTGCGTTCTCAGCCCCCTTCTTTATTCCTTGTACACCCACGACTGTGAAGCCATGTACAAATCTAATTCAATTTTCAAATTCGCAGATGACACCACTATTCTGAGCCGGTTATCAAATAATGATGAGACTGAGTACAGGAAGGAGATCGAGAATCTTGTATCCTGGTGTCGAGACAACAACCTTTCTCTCTGAAGAAGGGTCTCGACCCTAGACATCACCCATTCCTTCTCTCCAGAGATGCTGCCTGTCCCACTGAGTTACTGCAGTATTTTGTGTCAACCTTTCTCTCAAAGTCAACAAAACAAAGGAGATAGTGATCGTCGCTCCATAGATGCTGCCTCACCCGCTGAGTTTCTCCAGCATTTTTGTCTACCTGAGATAGTGATTGACGTCAGGAAGCAAAGCGGTCCACATACCCCAGTTTGCATTTATGGTGCCAAAGATGGCTGAAAACTTTAAATTCCTAAGAGTTAATATCACCAACAACTTCTCCTGGTCCATCCATATTGAAGCAATGACAAAGAAAGCACACCAACTTGGAAGGCTTAAGAAGTTTGGCATGTTCCCTACAACTCTCACCAACTTCTAAAGATGCACCAAAGAAAGCATTTTATCAGGGTGCATCACATCTTGATTTGGGAACAGCTCCATCCAAGACCGCGAGAAATTGCAACAAATTGTGGGCACAGCCTAACCATCACACAAACCAACCTCCCTTCTATTCTGAAGAAGGGACTCGACCCGAAACGTCACCCAATCCTTCTCTCCAGAGATGCTGCTTGTCCCGCTGAGTTACTCCAGCATTTTGTGTCTACCTCCCTTCCATTGACTTCATTTATACCTCACGCTGCTTCGGCAAGGCCAACAGCATAATCAAGGAAGAGTTGCACTCTGGCCACACTCTCTTCTCCTCTCTCCCATCAGGCAAAAGGTAGAGAAGTGTGAAAATGTTCACCATCAGATTTAGGGACAGTTTCTTCCCTGCTGTTGTCAGGCAACTGAATCATCCTACCACCACCTGAGAGCAGTGCTGAACTACAATGTACCTCTTTGGCAGGCACGTGCCATCAGGGTAGGCAAGGTAGGCACTGCCTACCCCGACTATAATTATAAAATGGTAATTACTAAATATAAATAAAAAGGCATGGGAGAATTATGCCTATCTAAGAGATCGATCTCTTAGGTAGGCATAATTCGAGGAACTATTTGTTTTATTGCTTAAGAAAATAGTTGTATCCGTTTCAAGATATAATGTAGATTTCATGATCTTTTTTACGACATCAAACCTATTGGGTCAATTTGGAAGGAATTCTAGTCAAGCTAATTTTACCCATGTGGCCAATATAATATAGATGGTCAAAATTCAGCAAGAGCATGTATTTATTCTCAGTCATATTTTGTGCATTGCTATCCAGAATGCCATTAGCTGGAATTATTATAAAATGAATCTGAGTGATTGAATTACATTATTCAATGGCCATGGTTTTAAAATTGGTTATTCTACTAAAATCAATTACAGGCCATCTTCAGGTTACAAATAACTGACATGAACACCCCTGCATACAAGCAAGCCCCTCATAATATTGTTAAATTCAAAAGTCTGTAGAACATACAAAGATTTGTTACTACCCTCTCCACGTTTAGTAATTGGTCTTATCAGTATTTTGTTCTTTTTCTTTGCATTTTCCAACATGCGGACAAAATCAACTTTTCAAGTTGTCAAAATCAAGATCAACCTAACCAACTTTTATTCATTAAAGTGAACTTAAACTGCTAATTTAAAAAAATGTATTTTAAAGGCCCATTGCTTTCATGTACACAAGTGTTGATAGTAAAAGCTGCATTTTGTGCTCTTTTGAAAATATGTTACGTGATTCTTTCATTTAGTGCAATTGTAATTGGACTCATGGTTAATTGATTTTAAATCCACAGGAAGAAACACATCTTGTATTTCCTAAAAATGCTTCAGTACAGAGGCTGAAAAGAATTAGAGATCTAATTGCTGCTGAAAGGAATCGGAGGACAGCTGCTAATAAATCAATCCCAATATCACCGCCACTTTCGGCTTCTGCCCATGTCCAGCCAAGTCAGCCTGAAACCTCCTTCCGTGCTCGACCATTTTTCAATGATACATCGACGCAGTTGCCAGCTCAGACATTCAGGCCAGCTACCAATGTAAGATTCTTTCATCAAAATTTATACGGGTAAATGTATGTCCAGAGCAGTTGGAACAAAGTAATTTAAAAGTAGTAACTGGGAGATCCAACAGGGTCTCCACCAGGTATAGCTGAATGATTCATGCCATCAGAACAAGTCGATTTGCAAAAAGGATTTGTTTTTATTGATTATCTTTATTGTGTCTCTTTTAAACATCAGTGGCTGTGACATAAATTCTGTGCCTTTTACTATGGAAGGAGTCCTCACCACCCAGTGATGACCCCTTCTCCCGTCTCCTCCGGTCCCTCACCTTTTGGACTCTCCTGGATGGCCCTCCACTCTCTTAGACTTTTTTATTTCCAACTGCTGGCATGACATCAACCGTCTCAACTTTTCCACTCCCTTTACCTACTATAACCTCTCACTCTGCAGCAACCCCGACATTATAATCAAATCCGCCGACAAGGGAGGTGTCGTGGTAGTCTGGCACGCTGACCTCTACCGGGCTGAGGCCAGGCGGCAACTCTCAGGCCTCTCCTACTTGTCCTTGGACCATGATCCCACAGACGAGCACCAGGCCTTAATCTCAAACCATTTCAGATTTCATCACTTCCGGCTGTTTGCCCTCCAATGCGTTCCACAGCCCCGCATGGCCCAATTTTATCTTCACCCCAAAATCCACAACAGAACTGCCCTGGCAGACCCATTGTTTCTGCTTGTTCATGTACCACTAAATTAATTTCCACATACCTCAACTCTATCCTATCTCCCCCCCCCCCTCGGTCCCTACCTATGCCCACCTTTTCAATGACTTCCGTTTTCCAACCCCCACTACCTCATCTTTACGATGGATGTTCAGTCACTCTACACCTCCATCCCCCACCAGGAAGGTCTTAAAGCCCTCCGTTTCTTCCTCGACTGCAGAACCAGCCAATTTCCATCTATTAACACTCTCCTCTGCCTAGCAAAGCTGGTCCTTACCCTTAACAACTTCTTCTTCGAATCCTTCCACTTCCTCCAAATCCAAGGCGTTGCTATGGGCAATTCCATGGGCCCCAGCTATGCCTGCCTCTTTGAAGGGGACGTTGAACAATGACTGTTCCAGGCGGACACTGGCCCTATCCTCAAACTCTACCTCCGCTACATTGATGACTGAATCGGTGCTACCTCCTGCAACCATGCAGAACTCACTGACTTCAGCAACTTCACAACTAATTTCCATCCTGCACTCAAATTCACTTGGACTATATACAACGTCTCCCTGCCGTTTCTTGATCACACTGTCTCCATCACAGGAGACAAACTATCAACTATAAACCCTACTGACTCCCATAGCTATCTAGACAACACTTCTTCCTACCCTGCTTCCTGTAAAGACTATCCGCAACTCCCAATTCCTCTGTCTAGACCGCAACTGCGCCCAAGATGATCCTGCAGCTCCACTCTTGCCCCTCCTCCCTCCATTCGTAACAGGGACAGAGTCCCCCTTGTCCTCACCTTCCACCCCATCAGCCGTCGCATTCAGCACATAATCCGACATTTTCGCCACCTCCAACGGGGTCCGATCACTAGCCTCATCTTCCCATCTCCACCCCTTTCCACAAAGACCGTTCCCTCCGCAACTCCCAGTTCAATTCGTCCCTCCCCACCCAAACCACCCCCTCCCCAGGTACGTACTCCTGCAACCGCAGGTGATGCAACCCTGTCCCTATACCTCCCCCCTCAACTCTGTCCAAGGACCCCGACAGTCTTTTCAGGTGAGGCATAGGTTCACTTGCACCTCCTCCAACCTCATCTACTGTATCCGCTGTTCCAGGTGTGGATTCCTGTATATCAGTGAGACCAGGTGCAGGCTCGGCGATTGTTTCGCTGAACACCTCTGCTCTGTCTGCCTAAACCTACCTGATATCCCGGTTGCTAACCACTTTAACTCCCCCTCTCATTCCCATGCTGACCTTTCTGTCCTGGGCCTCCTCCATTGTCAGAGTGAGGCTCAGGGCAAATTGGAGAACCATCACCTCCTATTTCGTTTGAGCAGCTTGCACCCCAGCGGTATGAACATTAACTTCTCTAACTTCGTAACACTTACTTTCCCTCTCTCTCCATCCCCTCCCCCTTCCCAGTTTTCCAGCCAGTCTTACTGTCTGTGACTACATTTTATCTCTGTTTGCTTTGTTGTTACCGTCTCCCAACTAACAATGATCTATTCTACATTTTCCTTGAACTTCATTCCCTCTATCCTATTTTCACACCTTCCACTTCCTTATCTATGTCCTCCCACTGTCCTGACATCAGTATGAAGAAGGGTCTCGACCCGAAACGCTACCCATTCCTTCTCTCCAGAGATGCGGCCTGTCCCATTGAGTTACTTTTGTGTCTATCTTCGATTTAAACCAGCATCTGCAGTTCCTTCCTAAACATTGATTTCAAAGTTGTGGTGGTTGATGATATCGCTTAAAATGGTAACAGTTAAAAGTTGCAGAGTGATAAAGGCAGTAGCAACTTATGCTTATTCTTATAACTTTGATTGTGTCCTTTTCTCAGCAGTGCAGGATGGCAATGACACAAGTGTAGTTTATTGTCACGTGTACCGAGGTACAGTGAAAAGATTTTGTTGCACGCTATCCAGTCAGCAGAAAAACAATACATGATTATAATCGAGCCATTTACAGTGTGTAGATAACTGATAAAGCAATAACGATTAGTGCAAGGTGAAGCCAGCAAAGACGGTCAAGGATAGTCCAAGGGTCACTAATGAGATAGATAGGTTCAGCACTGGTTGTGGTAGGATGATAACAGCTGGGAAGAAACTGTCCCTGAATTTGTATTAACAATATAAATAAAATGCCTCATGATTTACTTTTTTGTAAATGAAACCTGAATCTCATTGGCCAGTTTTTGTCATGCTCGAGTATGGTGAGATATAGGTATTATGAAAAACTTGCAGCATCTTCACAGGCACAATGACAGACAACACACAAAAACATAAATTGTACATAGATTATTCATCAATTCAACACAAATTAGTAACACAGTAAAACGAGAAAAAAAACAATCCTGCAAAATGTAATTTAAAAAAAAACAAGTCCATGGTAGGTGGTGGTCCGTAGTGTTCTTCTGCCAAGGTATGATTAGGTTGTGTGGGTCGATTCAACAACCTGATTGTTATAGGAAAGTAGTTGTTCCTGAACCTGGTAGTGTGTGCCAAGACTTCTGTAGCTCATACCAGATGGAGAGGGCATGGCCAGGATGATAGCGATCCCTGAAGATAAATGTCACCTTCTGGAGGCGGTGCCTCGTGTCGATACTTTCAATGATGAAGAGGGCTTTCTTAAACCATTAGTAATAAATGAATCTTTTATTTAGCCTTTCATACCCATCCCCAAAAAGTTAGTCATATAGAAGACCGTCCTCCTCTGACCTGGTAAGAAATATCAATTTACCTAGTCTTCAATAGTTGACCCAGAGGACATGCAACAGTACAGTACAGAAACAGACTGTTCGGCCCATAATATCTCTGCAAAACCTGATGCCAAGATACACTAATCTCATCTACTTGCCCATATTCCATATCTTTCCATTCTCTGCATATCCATATGCCCATCTAAAAGGTTCTTATACACTACTATCGCATTTGCTTCCACCAACACCCCTGGCAACACTTTCTAGGCACCCACCACTCTCTAAAAATAATTTTCCCCACATCTTCTTTACATTTTGCCCTTCGCACCTAAAGCCTATGCCTTATAGTTTTTGACATTTCCACCCTTTGAAAAACGTTCTGACTACCTATCCTATCAATGCCTCTCATTACTTCTATCACATCTCCCTCAACCTCGAGCTCCAGAGAAAACAATCCCAAGTTTGTCCAAACTCTCCTGGTACCTCATACACCCTAATCCAAGCCACATTCTGGTAAACCTCTCCAAAGCCTCCACATCCTTCCTGTAATGGGGCGAACAGAATTGCATGCAATATTCCAAATGAGAGAATTTTGGTAAATAACCTGCAAAAACAACCTGGATGCACACCATTTCCCCTCCCCATGCATGCACAAGCCCCCAAATATCCCCTTCCACATATACTTGTGAATTTTTATGTAGCTTAGTCTCAAGCCGATATATACTAATTGAAAGCTCAACACATATCTCCAGATGGGATTTGTCAAATTCTGCATAACTGGAGTGGAAATTTGTTTCCTTTATACTCCAGTCCTCGCTTGAAATAAAAACCAATGCACCATTATCCATTGTGATTGCTCTTACCTTTATTGGGTTGCAATGACTTATTTATCAGGGCATCCATACTTCTCCATTCTTTTATTTCCTAGTTTTTCATCTTGTGGGAAATATCTTCTTGCATCAACATTAGGTGACACCATATTTGCTCCCATTAAATTCCATTTTCTATTATGTGTGCATTAAATTAATCTGCTTATGATTTATTTGCTTCCAACTGTGCTACTAGCTCCCCTGTGTCATTTAGTATCATCTCCATAATTGGGTAAATTCTCTTTCATTTTTTAGCAGTCAGATACAATACAGTCACCATCTGTATGCCCTGTATTTTGTAGTTGAGACCAGCAGCAAAGCTGTTGTCATTTGTCATCATCACCTTGTACAATTGACAGCATTTTTTGGAAAAGGTGCCTGCACAAGAAAACACAAATGTTGAAGCTACCATTAATGATCCCCTACTGCTGAATGCATTATCTTTTAACTTTGCGAGCATAAACTGCATACATTTGTGATTTGATTAGATCTTTGTATGTTTAGGAATATTTCAAATGGTTTGCTAAGATAGTTCTCTGGCCATTCAATTTTGTGTCTGGATTGGCACTCCTTTGGATCAAAACAAAATGTCGTAATTTTTGAAATTTGTATTTTGTTCACTTCTTAAAAACAAGGCTTCTATTTTAATCTCGGGTTCCAATCCAAAGTGCCGAACAAAAGCAAGAAATATCATAATTGATGGTAGGCTATTCAATGATGATGCAAAGAAGTGGATCACACAAACGGAGGTGTAAATCGCAAAGTCTATTGTCCCAAAATGTTTGGGGTGGGGTCATATGAACATTTTGAAACTATCTACTTACTTTATTAGTTCAAATATTTATAGTTCTAAAATAGTTTTAAGTTACTTTGACATCAAATGGGAATGGTTTAGGATGTGCACTCCACTTCAGTATTGCTGATTGGCTAATTAAGTGAACGTTATATGTTATAATTAAAATTCACTTGAAAACACGTAGAGTATAAAATAATTTTCCATTTTCCAATTGATTTGAAGTATCATTAAATATTCTTGATGTTTTTTTTGATTTCTAAAGAATTCTGCAAGGAGTCTTTTGGCAACTTTGAAAACACATTTTCAGCAAGTCTTGATGTATGAGGATATGAGACTTCAACAAAAAGCCTTGGCCTGTATTCCTGTCGAGGATTTGAAAAAAATAGCAAATGAAAAGTTGTTATGTGCTACAAAACTGGATCCAGGTTTGACCTTTGATTAAACAAATAACGGAATGATATAGTTAAGTAAATGTTTCAAATCTAAAATGCCAAAAAAATTGCAGATGTGAGAAATCTGACAAAAAAAATGAATGGGCAGTTTCTATGGAGAGAAAAACATAGTTAATGTTTCTGTTGTCATTTTAAATGTTTGGGTGCACAAATAAGGAAACAAAAGCATGTAATAAGGGGGCTGGTAAATGTTCATCAGCAATCCAGTAAATAGAGGCAAGCAAGGCAAGAATACGATTCTCAACCTCAAAGAACTGTGGAGGCAGTTATGCAAGTCTGAGATACAGTGCCCTCCATAATGTTTGGGACAAAGACCCATTTATTTATTTGCCTCTGTACTCCACAATTTAAGATTTGTAATAGAAAAAAATCACATGTGGTTAAAGTGCACATTGTCAGATTTTAATAAAGGCCATTTTTATACATTTAGGCTTCACCATGTAGAAATTACAGCAGTGTTTATACATAGTTCCCCCATTTCAGGACACCATATGTTTGGGACCCAACAATGTCATGTAAATGAAAGTAGTCATGTTTAGTATTTTGTTGCATATCCTTTGCATGCAATATCTGCTTGAAGTCTGCGATTCATGGACATCACCAATTGCTGGGTGTCTTCTCTGGTGATGCTCTGCCAGGCCTGTGTTGCTGCCATCTTTAACTTATGCTTGTTTTGGGGACTAGTCCCCTTCAGTTTTCTCTTCAGCAAATAAAAGGCATGCTCAATTGGGTTCAGAACAGGTGATTGTCTTGGCCACTCAAGAATTGACCATTTTTTAGCTTTGAAAAACTCCTTTGTTGCTTTAGCAGTATGTTTGGGGTCAATGTCTTGCTGGAGAATGAACTGCCAGCCAATGAGTTTTGAGACATTTGTTTGAATTTGAGCAAATAGGATGTTAGATTAGATTAGATTAGATTCGTTTATTGTCATTCAGACCTTTTGGTCTGAACGAAATTTCGTTTCACTGCAATCATACATATAATTTAAAAAAAATGACAAAAACACACAATCAACACAAATTTAACATCCACCACAGTGAGTTCACCAAACACCTCCTCACTGTGGTGGAAGGCAAAATCTTAAAGTCTCTGTCTCTTCTCTCTTTGTTCTTCCTCTGCGCTGAGGCGATCCAGGCTCCAGATATTGTGACCCCACCGGGTGATGGTAAATCCCGCGGCTCAACCGTGGTCCGCTGCCGCCGCCACGGTTCCGGGGCTGAGTCGGGTCTCCGCTGCTGCTGCCTCTGCCACAGCTCTGAGGCCGAGTCGGGTCTCCACTGCTGCCGCTGCTGCCGCCACAGCTCCGGGGCCAAGTCGGGTCTCCGCTGCTGCTGCTGCTGCCGCCGCCACAGCTCCGGGGCCGAGTCGGGTCTCCGCTGCCGCTGCTGCCGCAGCCACAGCTCAGGGGGCGAGTCGGGCCTACGCTGCCGCCGCCACAGCTCTGGGGCAGAGTCGGGCCTACGCTGCCGCTGCCACAGCTCCGGGGCCGAGTCGGGTCTCCGCTGCCGCTGCTGCCGCCGCCACAGCTCCGAGGCCGAGTCGGGTCTCAGCTGCCGCTGCCACAGCTCCGAGGCCACCAGCTCCGCCATTAGGCCCTGGCGCAGACGGAGACGGGGACGGTGAATACGACAGAAAAAAAGTCGCATCCCCCGAAGGAAGAGACCAAAACATGTTTCTCGTGTGTCTATACACTTCAGAATTCATTATGCTACTACCATCAGCAGTTGTATCATCAATGAAGAAAAGTGAGCCAGTACCTTCAGCAGCCATACATGCCCAGGCCATAACACCCCCACCACTGTGTTTCACAGATGAGGTGGTATGCTTTGAATCTTGGGCAGTTCCTTCTCTCTTCCATACTTTGCTCTTGCCATCATTCTGATCTAAGTTAATCTTTGTCTCATCTATCCACAAAACCTTTCTCCAGAACTGTGGTTGCTCTTTTAAGTACTTCTTGGCAAACTGGAACTTGGCCATCCTATTTTTATGGCTAACCAGTGGTCTACATCTTGCAGTGTAGCCTCTGTATTTCTGTTCACGAAGTCTTCTGCGGTCAGTGGTCATTGACAAATCCACAGTGTTTCTGATCTGTCGGACGGGTGTTTGGGGATTTTGCTTTATTATAGAGAGAATTCTACTGTCATCAGCTGTGGAGGTCTTCCTGGGCCTGCCAGCCCCTTTGTGATTAGTAAGCTCACCAGTGATCTCTCTTCTTAATGATTTTCCAAACAGTTGATTTTGGTAAGCTTAAAGTTTGGCTGATATCCCTAACAGTTTTATTCTTGTTTCTCAGTCTCATAATGGCTTCTTTGACTTTTGTTGGCACAACTTTGGCCCTCATGAAGATAAACAGCAATAAAAGTTTCCAAAGTGATGGAAAGACTGGAAGAAAGACTAGGTGCTGAGAGCTCTCTTATACCTGCATTAGGGAAGCAATTAAACACACCTGAGCAATTACAAACACCTGTGAAGCCATGTGTCCCAAACATTATGGTTCCCTGAAATGGGGGGACAATGTGTAAACACAGCTGTAATTTCTACATGGTGAAACCAAAATGTATAAAAATACCCTTTAATATATTCTGACAATGTGCACTTTAACCAATGTGATTTTTTCTATTACAAATCTCAAATTGTGGAATACAGAGGCAAATAAATTAATGATGGTACTTTGTCCCAAACAATATGGAGGGCACTGTGGGTTTTTCACATTTTACGGGAAATTGAGGATTTGGAGCATTAATTCAATATCAAATTAGCCGTGATCTTCATGAATGACTGTGCAGGATCCAGGATATCATGTGGTCTAATCCCCGCTCTTCCGTCTTGTATTGTTATGCCATCACACTACAGATTGGGCTGCAAAGGCATGAATTTGGGTTTGAGATCTTCAGAACTGTTGAGGAAGGAATAAATCAGAAGTGAATATCAACTTTGCAATTGGGATGCAGGGAAGGTTCGAATGCCTGTTTCTCCAAAAGTGGGCTTTGATCTGTTGGAAAAGGTCATTTAAAAGTGTCCAAAATTCAGGGTGTATATTTTTGGATTGTTCCCCATGATTGTAACGAATGGGTGAATGGTGACAAAATTGAGGCTTAACAATTTCAGATATCATGGGCGATCCGTGGGTTTCTGGAAACCAATGACCAGTTCTACAGATGACCAGTTAACCTGTAGCATCTGGTTTAGATGGCGATACTTCTTAATGGTGATTATAAGTTACCTGAAAATGTACAAGTGTGTAGCATTATAACACCATATTGGAACTATATACGCTGCTATTATTTTGTGAGAGTCTGCTAATTGTTTCTCCATCTGATATTATAGTCTGGGTTAATATAGACTGAATTTATTTCCATGACGCAGTCATTTTGGGGGCATAATATTGGCATTTGTCCAGGTATTTGTGAATTATTTCCTCTTCGTGATACCCAGCTTCTGAATGAGATACGTACTTTTAAGGTGACGTTGTTTACCCTGGACCCTTCCTCTCCCTTCTTCTTTGAAAGTCCATCTTGGATATTATTTTTTTGTTTACCATTCAGAATGCTAACATTGACTGAAAGCAGTGCTTTCAAGGTACACACATTCCCAAACATTAAAAAGGTGTTAGGATGGTAGTACCTTTAATCCACTTGGAAATCCTTTGTTCTTGAATATCATGAATAATAAATCAATTTGGAATACTTCTCCACATCATCTGATTTGTCTTTTGTAAGCACCTACTGCTTTGCGTTTTGTAAAAAACTTACTGCTTTACCTTTTGTAACAGACACTTTGCTTTTGTTGGCAACATTGGGAAAGTACTTAAGCAGTTTGAAGTTATGAATGCAAACTTTTTAATTCCTTTCAACAGAATCGACAATAAACCTGGAAGACTTCTTGTTGTTAGAGCTTCTCCGGTGGTTTAAAGAAGACTTTTTCCAGTGGATAGACTCTGTTCTCTGTAGCACTTGTGGACAAGTAACAGAGTCATCAGGTTCACTTCCACCAAGCAGTGAAGATCAACGATGGGGTGCTGAAAGAGTTGAAAATCATCTTTGCCGTAAATGTCACACCAGCAATCGATTTCCAAGGTATGTAAGACTGACGTATAGTGTACAGAACGTGATGACATTTTGGTTTCCATTTAAAATATATGTGGAATTTCTTTCCACACACAGGGTTGATTGGTTTGATTGTTTTTATCTGGCCACTCCCGTGTAATACATGCCATGATTTTGTAATTGGCCAAGTTCTTTGTAAAGTGAACTAAAATGTCACACACGTGGCCAGATGTCATCACAAGTAATACAATGAAAATTTCTTGTAAGAGTTTAATCTTATTCATTGCTATTATCCTACCTACAGAACTATAATGCTATGTATTCCTATGTTTTATTGATGCGTCCAAGGCATTTGATAGAATTAATCATGAACAATTGTTTGTAAAATTGCTAGATAGAGGTGCCCCTAAATTTTTTGTGAGAATTTTAGTGTTTTGGTATGCCCATCAAACGTTTCAGGTTAAATGGGACAATGTTGTATCTGCTCCATTCTGTGTTAGTAACGGAGTGCGGCAAGGAGGAATTTTGTCTCCTATTTTATTTAATGTTTATATGGATGAATTATCAAATCAGTTAAATAGGTTAAAAACTGGCTGTCTTGTGGGCAACACTATTGTTAATCATCTTATGTATGCAGATGACCTGCTCTGTCCATATAGTGCTGGGCTGCAGCAGATGTTGAAGGTGTGCTCTCAGTATGGCCTTGATTATGACATAAAGTATAACGCTAAGAAAAGCCGCATAATGATAGCTAGAAGCGCTGAGGACAGGAAATCAACTTTTCCGACCTTTTATTTGTCAGACAGTCCTCTAACTGTGTGTGAGGAAATTAAATACCTAGGTCATGTCATATCCGATGACTGGACGGATGACAAAGACCTCTACCGACAGCGCTGTAAAATTTATTTTCAAGCTAACATACTTATAAGGAAGTTTTCTATGTGCTCTGACTCTGTGAAGTGTTCCTTGTTCAGAACCTATATCACACCGTTATATACTGCTCAATTGTGGTCTAACTATAGGAAAAGAGTATGCAGAGGCTCAAGGTAGCATACAATGATGCAATGAGGTTGCTGCTTCGTGTCCCTAGGTGGCATAGTGCCAGTCAATTGTTTGTGTCCACTAGAGTGCCAACCTGTGAGACACTGTTAAGACAGTTGATGTTTAGTTTTATGTGTCGTCTGGACAAGTCGGAGAACCACATAATTGAAGCCCTAGTCAGCCCTCTGAAAAGCTGCTATAGAGTCACTTCTAGGCTAAGATGGCATTGGTGCAATAGCTTGTATATCTTATAGGCTAATATGCAATTTTTAATGTATTTTTTGTATCTCCTTATACTGTATGATATGTTATATGGACCTGTGTCTGGAATAAAGGTTTATTAATGCGTGTCTGCTAAATATATTAACATTCTTGCTTTTTAAAATTCAGAGTTTGTAAAATGCTTCCATGTGATGTCACACACATGACCAGTCATATTTGACCTCTTACCCTAAACAAATTGTCAGCATAACATGTAAAAATTTCACCTGATAAACCAAAAAAAAATATGAATCATATATGCAGTATAAAACAATATACATGTAATGCTTTGAGAATTAGAAGAGATGTATTCCACAATTTATTATCTTTTTAGTCACACATGTGGCTAAGGGCCAATTTGTGAATAAAATGCAAGTTATTTCAATGAATGCACAGAAATAAAACAAGAATAATTGTTTTTATTTAAAAACATGGTACATTTATCAACATGGTACAATGAGTGGATGTGGAGAGGATGTTTCTGACTGACGGGAGAGTCTAGGACCAGAAGACGGCCTCAGAATAAAAAGATGTAACTTTAGAAAGGAGTTGTGAAGGAATTTCTTTGGTCAGAGGTGGAAATTTACTAATTCTTGATTAGTAAAGTTGTGGTGAAAAGGCAGGAGAATGGGGATGAGAGGGAAAGATAGATCAACCATGATTGAATTGTAGAGTAGTCTTGATGGGCTTTTTCACTTAAAGACGTTATGGAAAAGTAAAGTTGTCATCAATTCTTTGTAGTTCCTCCGGTAATTTTTCCTGGTTATAATGTACAATTTTTCTGCAATAATAATGTGTTTCTAAAGTTTTTTAGCAGGAAAATGTCCCAAGCGTGTCCTCATGCGTACAGCCATCTGGGCCCTAGGTTCTGCGATTCATGGCCAATAGTAGGCCGCCATCTTTTTGATTCTCATTAAATCTTACCTCATTGTCCAAAGTATTAGCTACTTAGTTAGGATCTGTGTCATACTGTATAATCTCAAAACAAGTGTTCGGGAAAATTGTGTGACAAAGATACATTCGGCTATACTCTACTTGGGTCTCCAGAAAGCAACTAATACATTTTTGGGGCACAAAGTATTCATAGCATGTGAAGGAATAAATTAAAAGGTCAACTGTTGCCAAAGTATAATTGTAAATGGGAGGTCCTGAGGCTAGACAATTGTGTCTAAAAGAGTTGAGATGTTTATTTCGTAATAGGTGTGCACATAATTCAGGTTGGAAGAAGGAAGGAAAAATCTGAGTGGCAAAGGATGCAAGGAGGTGACGAATTACGGATAACGATGAGACAGAGTATAGGAGGGAAATCGATCATCTGATTGGTGCCAGAGCAACAACCCTGCTCTCGACGTCTTTAAAATCAAGAAGCTGTTTGTTGACTTTAGAAGATTAAAGCCGAGGATCCACTAGCCTGTCCTCATTGATGGGTCGGTGATGGAGAGAGTCAACAATGTCAAGTTTCTGGGTGTACATATCTCTGAATATGTGTCCTGGACCCAGCACATTGATGTAATCATGAAGAAAGCCCATCAACACCTCTAGACTGTGGAGATTCAATATGCCAACGGATACTCTCTTGAACTTCTACAGGTGTGCGGTAGAGACCATATTGACTGGTTGCATCATGGCATTCGGCAACTCAAACCTCTGAACGAGTAGATTACAAAAGGTGGTGGATACTGTCTCATCCATCACAGGTACTGAACTCCCCACCATCAAAAGGGAGGCGTTGCCTCAAAAAGGCACCCAGCATCATCAAGAACCCACACCACCCTGGCCACACTCATTTCACTCCTGCCGTCGGGAAGAAGGTATACGAGTGAAAACTGTGACATCCATGTTCAGGAACCGCTTCTTCCCAACAGCCATCGGACAACCAACAAAAGCTTTTCACTCTATCTTGGCACATGTACAGGCCGGCCCTGTGGCGCAGCGTTAGAGTTGCTGCCTTACAGCACTTGCATCGTGAGAGACCTGGGTTCGATCCCGACTATGCGTGCTGTCTGTACGGAGTTTGTACTTTCTCCCCGTGACCGTGTGGGTTTTCTCCGAGATCTTCGTGTTTCTCTCACACTCAAGACATCCATGTGTGTAGGTTAATCGACTTGCTATAAGTGTAAATTGCCCCTAGTGTGTGTCGGATATTGTTGTGGGGTATTCCTGGTCGGTGCGGACTCTGTGGGCTGAAGTGCCTGTTTCCACGCTATATCTCTAAACTAAACTAATAATAATTTTGAACACTACAAACTTCAACTAAACTTCAATTTGCTAACTGTCTTGATTGCACTCGAGACTTCTTGCTTTACATTGTTTTGCACTATATTAGTATGTATTAATTTTTGTTGTTTACAATGTGTTTATCAACCTGTCGTGCTGCTGCAAATAAGAATCTCATTGTTCCACGCACACGGCCTCTTGGAGGGGCACCCAATTCCTTATCATATTATTCCCTTGTCATGTACCTATACACTGTAAATGGATTGATTGTAATCATGTATTGTCTTTCTGCTAACTGGTTGGCACGCAACAAAAGCTTCTTACTGTTCCTCGGTACATGTGACAATAAACTAAACTAAACTAAAACTGAACTGAATCCAGCCGAGCCTCAGATTGCTGCAGGGCCTCCAGCGGTCTACTCCATTGTCAAGATGCACTGCACTGCCACCTACAGCCGGTCTGCCTATTAGCCCTTTGTTCCTTCCATCTGCTGCCGCCATCTTGAATTTCTTCCCACTCCTGTCTGGCAATGGGGGATGAGGAAGACGGGGCTCAGCAGCTTGCCTCTTGGGGAGGGGTTTCCTGCATCCATGGCGGGGGAGCCAGGCCTGTTGCTGGGGGATAGGCCCGGCACCATGGTCTGCCATAATTACAGGTCTGTTAGTGTAACTTCAGTAGTGCGGGAATGATCCGTTTTTTTTTTTTTTTTACATCAATGCTGATATTTAATTTATAACTAAAATATCTTTAAAATATATTTTGAGGTAAAAATTTTAATTAACTCTCCTTAAACATGAAAAAAAAATCAGTGTAATAACATGTGTATGAGCTGTCAAAGTAGGGCCTCTGGGTGTTTGGGGAAGAATTTTCAAAACACAGTGCCCAAGGCCTTGTTTCCGCTTACTGGCTACTTTATAGGGGTGGCTGCGTCAACAAGGATTGGAATTCTATTTGTCCCTTGGAGCAGAAGTTTAAAGCAGCTGTTGGGCCCAAGGTTCAGACTGGGTCAAGCTAATTCCAGCCTATTGAATATTGTAAACTAAAATCCGCTAACATGTTGTAAATCAACATTTAATTCAATGAGTGAGCTATGATTGATGGGTTATTAATGCAAAGTTTAGTAATTCTGCTTAATTTGTTCTTGTATTTACTGCTTTACAGTGCCATTTCTCAAAATTGTTTTAAATAGTGTAATATCAATGTCAACATTGATTTTTGTTTCTTCAGAATGCAGTAATCCCTGTTAGTTGCTTGTAGTAAGCATATGAGATTGAGCAAAGAAGCCTTTGTAAATCTATGTCTTGATTTCAAAAAGCTGAAATATAACTCGGTAAAAACTATTTATCTAGAAGGTTGAAAATAATTGACAACTGGGAAAAAAAATGATACGCAAGCACATTGAAGTATTTAGTTCAGTTTGTTGTACTATAACAGTGTAATTCCATGGGAAGTCGACCAGTACTGACATTGCATATCCATTGTTGTAGGCTGCTTCTTTGTTTTGAAAACAAATTCTGAAATATCTGTCACACTTTTGTACATCACTTTGGCAGTGTGTTGTATTTGACACTCATTTTGTGCACTCTAGGTATAACCATGCAGAGAAGCTACTGGAAACCAGAAGAGGGCGTTGCGGAGAATGGGCCAATTGCTTCACGCTTTGCTGCAGAGCCATGGGGTTTGAAGCAAGATTTGTCTGGTGTACAACAGGTAATATAATCCACATTTGTTGAACACATTGGGTATTTTTAAAGCAGAGATTGGTGGGTCCTTGATTAGTAAGCGTGTCAAAGGTTATGGGGAGAAAGAGGGAGAATGAATCAGCCATGATTGAATGGCAGAGTTGACTCGATGGGCCGAATAGCCTAATTCTCCTTCCATGTCTTATGGTCTTTTGGTTAAGTTGGCCCTGAATAGAGTAAAGATATAGAAGCTGTGGGATTAAGGTGAGAGGGAAAAGATTTAATAGGAACCTGAAGGATAACCTTTTCACAGATGGTGGTGGGTATTTGGAACAAGCTGCCTGAAGAAATAGTTGAGGCAGGTACAGTAACAATGAAAATACATTTGAACATGGATAGGGGAGATTTAGAGGGATATGGCCAAACACAGGCAAATTGGAATAGCTTAGATGAGGCATCTTAGTTGGCATAGATAAATTGGGCTGAAACAAACTAACACACTTTGAACCTAAGACTAGCGGCAAATTATAATTTAATTCCTCGGGTTTTATGAATTTGTAAAGCACTATTACATCATCTAATTATAACATTTGCTCTTTCTTCATGTGATATGAAAGACATTAAGTATTTATTGATGTTCCTTGTTGTCAGAGCATTAAGTCAAGGTGGTACAAATTTGGTGGTGTAAGGTTAAGAAAGTTGGGGTAAAATGTTCCTTCCTGTCCTCGGTGAAATATATTAGTGGAATAGTTTTTCATATAATTTGACATTTTTCATTAATCCTGGAGTAGAATGTGACATGTTAAATTCAATTCAAATTTGCCATAACGAATTAAGATAGTTAATTCCATAAAACCACCAAGCTGTTGCACCAATTGTTAAATAACCAACAATTAGCAATGCATTGACAGCAAGCAGTTTACTGGAAAAGTTAACTGAACTACTTGGTGGGTAATTAAAAGTTGGTTCTACTGACACTTCAGCCTACTTATCTTCAATTTCTGTCATCAGACATACGATAATGTATCTCTGATTCTAATAAAAAATTGTTCAGTAGTTAACTGGGTTTTAATTCACATAAATTATAATAGGTGTTGATGTATAATTGATCTGCTCTTACTTGGTTTGGTGTGAACTGGATTAAGAATTAAATACTAGAATTTATGCCACCGTATTTTTACCAAATTCACATAGTTAATGCAGGCATTATCAGGCGGCCAGTTTTTGATGGAACTGAGTATTGGTTATCGTTTCAGATCATGTGTGGACAGAGGTGTATTCAACCTCCCAGAAAAGGTGGCTGCATTGTGATCCCTGTGAAAATGTCTGTGACAAACCACTCCTGTATGAAATTGGATGGGGGAAAAAGTTGTCTTATATTTTTGCGTTTTCAAAGGATGAGGTAAGATTTGCAATTGTATACTTCCTGATTGGTTAACAATCACTTTGAGGGTTCTACACCTGGAGAGATTTCAGAACTGAATGCAGATTCTGGAAAGGAGACCAAGGTGGCTGTCGGCCAAAGTTATTGTAAACATCTTTTTTAATTATTTAATGCCCCAATTATACAGTTCAATAAGTAATGCACTTGCATTACAAAAATATTACTTATTTTATTATTTATTTTTCACCCATCTGCCAATCAACCCTCACTCACATCCACCTGTCATTTACCAGGCTTTGCCCCACCCATCACTCTCTTTTCAAACTTTCTCACCCCTACTCCCATCCGTGTGAAGAAGAGTCCTGACCCGAAACATTTTCTATTTCCTTCTGCAGATGCTGCCTGATCCACTGAGTTCCACCAGCACTTTTTTCTTACACAAGATATGCATACTCGTGTCTCCATTGGAGCTAATAGTTTTCAAAACATTCATGGTCATTCCCTTATGATGCTGTTGTACTTTGTTTACATATCTATTGTGCTACTTTAAGTAAGAATTTCATTGTTCCATTTCGAGACATATGACAATAAAATACTTTTGACTCTCTTGATGCTGATTGGGAGGGAATCAGGTGCAGTCACTAGTTATTGTAGATGGTCACTGTGGTCAGAGTACGTTTGTGAGAAGATGCAGAGTCTAGTGCACTGATCAACAGAAGAGGTCTTAGGAGCGGCAAGTACTCATAGGCCATGGGACGAGCATCGAAAATGTGTCTAGAATTTAACTTTCGTGACCCATGTCTGGTATCTACTTGAAAGTTGGCACAGATTTAGATAAAATATAATTGAGAAGAAATTCATAACTTGTCAGTGCCAAAAGTTGAACACTAATTAATTAAGATGAGTAGAAAATTAGATTGGAAAAAGTAATAGCGCCCTCTTGTGATCAATGCTCATATTACTAGGGTAGACTAATTCCGTGCTGCGGTCTATTTAAATCATATAGTATTATACCATACTAGACCAAGTGGGACCCGTTGCGTCCCCTCACCGCGCGGTTGCGGTAGTGGGGGGGGGGGGCGGCGGCCTGCGGCGTCACACACGCACATGCACACACATTAACCACCTCCACGATATTATATTAATATCCATTCGCTCCTTTTACCCCATCCTCGCGAGAGAGGGGGGAGATAGGAGAGAGGCGAGGGGGGGGGGGGGACAAAGGAGGGGGGGGAAGGGTGGTGGGGGAGGTGGGGAGAGAGGCGAGAGAGGCCGGGGAGGGGGGGGGGGGGGGGGTTAGAGGAGGGGGGGAGAGAGAGGAGGGAGGGGTGGACCCAACCCAAGAAGGTTCCGATCCGAGAGAGGGGGGGGGGGGGAGAGGATGAGGAGGAGGATGGGGTATGGGGACCCAACCCGCGAAGGTTCCAACCCGAGACGGACCCGAGAGCTCTAGTATAGGGCCCGACTTGCTCATTCACCAAAGCCCGGGGGGAAGAGAGAGCCCAGCAGCGAGCGGGTTTATCTCCGGTAGATTCTTTGGTCTTCAGTCGACGGGCAGATTTTGAATAATGGTGAGAGGGGTGGGGGGGGGGGGGTGTTGTCACTCGCAGTGTGAGCAGACGGCAGGCAGATAGATCCATTGTGACGTCATCAGTGAAAAACAGGCATTTTGATTTCAAAGTTTTATCGTATTTGTGAACATTTTCATTAATAACAAGAAATAAAGCACAACATTTTCTGATAAGCCGGTTTCGGACTCCAGGGGGTAAATCTCTACTGGAATGAGTAAAAATGTTACCATTACCTCGTCATTTTTTCGAGAGGATGTGAAACATACAAACAAATAAATTCTCACACACCACACACACACACACACACACACACACACACACACACACACACACACACACACACACACACACACACACACACACACACACACACACACACACACACACATCCAAGATGAGAATTTCATAGTTATAAAATCAAACTTTTAGTTATATTTTTTAATATATATATATATATTTATATATGTGTGTGTGTGTGTACATATATATTTATATATATGTATATGTGTTTTTTTTATATATATATATATATATATATATATATGTGTATATATATATATATGTGTGTGTATATATATATATATAATATATATATTTCTAAAAGTCTGATTTTAGAAAAAAACGCTGCCACTTACGGCTGTGATTTTTGGCAATCTTACTCAGCGCCCCCCTCCGCTGTGCAGGACCAGAGGATTTTTCCCATCGATTAAAAATAAAACAGTTATTAGTGTTTAAAAAATGTTGAGATTCTCTCTCCTGAAGGCCACACCCCTTCCGGAGGGAATATAAAACTCGGAAGTGTTGAGTGCCTCAGTCAGTCTCTGCAAGATGGGGGAGCGAGAGAGTCACGTCTCTCAGTTTGAGCTATGAATAACACTGAACATATGTCTACTAAACTGCGTGGTTTTACTGACCTGTCAGTGCTCTTAATGTGGTTTGAAAATATAGTTTGGAAATACTAAAGCTGTGTTGCCTTGGGTTAGGAAATGCTAAAGCTGTGTTGCCTTGGGTTTGGAAATGCTAAAGCTATGTTGCCTTGGGTGTGGAAATGCTAAAGCTGTGTTGCCTTTGGTTTGGAAATGCTAACGCTGTGTGCTTAAATAAAGTTGCCTTGCCCAGTTAAAGTTGCCTTGCCAATTAAAGTTGTTTGCTCAATTAAAGTTGCCTTCTATATAATTACTAGTCTAATCTTGACCATTTCCTGTTTGATCTTTATATTGATTTTATAAAAATCGCTACCACGTACGGCTGTGATTTTTGGCCATCTTACTCAGAGTCCCCCTCCACTCGTCAGGTGCTGAGGATTTTTCCTATCGATGAAAAATAAAAGAGTTATTAGTGGTTAAAAAATGTTGAGATTCTCTCTCCTGTCAATCACACTATGAAGGCCACACCCCTTCTGGTGGGAGGGGTGGAGGGACTATAAAACCCAGAAGTGTGGGTGTGGCTCAGTCTCTGCAGGATGGAGGAGGGAGAGGTCACGACTGGCTGTCTTTATTGGGCTTGCACCCTGCTTGAAATGGTATGAAACTGCACTTGAATTTGGTAGCCTTGCACCTTGCTTGAAGTGGTAAGAAAATGCACTTGAATTTGGTGGCGTTGCACCCTGCTTGAAATGGAATTTCAAGGAATAGCCGTGAGTCAACTGCCAGCCCACCAGCCGTGAGTGAGTGAGTTGCCAGCACAACAGGCTTGAGTGATTGTGCTGTCAGCCCAATATTGGAATTGGTGGAGAGGTGGAATATTGTGTTGGGGGACCAGCCATCCCGTGTGATACTGGGAACCAGTGCGGGGGTGGGGTGTGTGTGTGCGTCTTTCCCCTTCTCCCCCTTTTTCTCCCCCCTTGACTGGAGTCCGACTGGAGGTGTATTTTGAGTGAGACTGCTGTAGAGGTCCCCACTGACTGCCCGTGTGCAGAGTGGGGGTCACGGCCAAAGTGTGACTGGGGCAGTGCCAGGCTGGGGGACAGACCTGAAAGGCATCTTCCAGTTGCTTTAAGAGGAAAATGAGTGAGACTGCCACAGAAGTCGTAGGTTTTATCAGCTCCTGAACGTGCCTAATTAATGCGTCAGGGCACAATGTTAAGTACATAGGCCCCGCGGTCAGAACACTTCTCGGCAATTGATCGCAGGCAGTTCCGTGATTAGATGTTAAAGAAGACTCTTCTTTGACTTCAAGCTGACATGTGACAACTTTTAATTTGTTCAGGAAAGTTCAAGTCCTCAACTTCAGCCTCAAGATCTGATATCTCACATTATAAGAGGTTGAAATTTAATTAATCAACATCCATGCAGGTTGATTTTCATAAATTCTGACTTTAGAGCTTACCTTCCAGTTCCAGTTGCTTCACAATGTTTCACTGGTTCCATGACTTGGCTGTCCTGTTTGTGATGCAGCACCTTAGCAGCGACTTTGCTTTCCAGACTTTCTTCCACTTCTATCCAGTTAGCTGCACATTCTTCACACTTCATAATGCTTTTCTCACTAAATTCAATTACCTTGCTGTGAGTTTCGACGACATGTATTGCACAGAAGACCAAAGAACCTTCATTGGAATCTCCAGTAACACTAACATCAGAAGAAATACTCTCTGCCATGATGTGGGCTCCCTGCCTAGCTAGCCTGAAGCAAAGCGGTCAATTGGTGTCCGACTCAATGTCAAATGTGCTTTGATTGACAATTACTACTCGGAAAATTGGAGGTTTTTCCTCATATTTTAAAAAAATGTGCATGTTTTGTTCTTGAGTTTCAGGTATTATTTCTATAATATTTTCACACAATATGTTATAAATATGGGTAGATATGTGATTAGGGTCACAAAATGAAATGAAAAAGCACCTCGGCCTACGGTCTATCTAATATAGAACATTTTATTTAAGGGGCTTTTCATTCTTGAGACAGTGTAGACCACTTCGGTACTCATGGTGTTTGTATAATTGATGCAGCTACGATTCTGATAATAGTCATTGTTGCGGAGCACACTAATGTGCCCTTTGGCCCATCACAACCATGCTGATCTTTTTGCCCATCTGCACTAATCACTCTTGCCAACATTAAGAAACTCTACCTATTCAAACGCCCACCTAAATGTCCATTTAACATAGTGATTGCATCTGATTCTACCTCTCCTGGCAGCATGTTTTAGATCGGAACCACCTCCCATCTTTATAGAAACATAGAAAATAGGTGCAGGTGGAGGCCATTCGGCCCTTTGAGCCAGCACCGTCATTCATTGTGATCATGGCTGATCGTCCCCTATCAATAACCCGTGCCTGCCTTCTCCCCATATCCCTTGACTCCACCAGCCCCTAGAGATCTATCTAACATTCTTAAATCCATCCAGTGACTTGGCCTCTCCTGCCCTCTGTGGCAGGGAATTCCATAAATTCACAACTCTCTGGGTGAAAACGTTTTTTCTCACCTCAGTCTTAAATGACCTCCCCTTTATCTTCTCATAGCCACAACTCATAAACAGTTCATCTTCCAACGTTTAATCCTGCTCACCCATGATTCCAGTACATTATCCAGCTGCCAATTGAGCAGCACACGGAATTTAAAATGTTGATCTTTGTGTTTGATTTCCCTCGTGAACTTTCAACCCACTTTGGTCTGGAAACTCTCGGGACTCTAATATTGTTCCAACTATGGTCTGGTACATCTTCACTCCTTTTCCTCTACCCTTAAGAGTTTCATCAATCCGGGCCCTTACAATTATAGCAGAAATCAGATCTCTTTGCTGTTTGATAATCTAACTACAAACTGAAGCCTTTGATTATTATTTGTTGAATGAAATTTGTGTGATGCCCCAATTACTCTTTCAGGTGGTTGATGTCAGCTGGAGATATTCATGCAAGCATACAGAGCTTTTGACTCGTAGAACACAACTTGGGGAAGGATTGCTGCGACAAACTATTAATAAATTAAATTCTGAGGTGAATGTAGTGCAAAGATGTAAATATAATTGTGCTAATAATTTTGTTTTTGGAAAATAAAGCAGTTAGTAGAAATAATAAACGCAGAAACAATTATGCTTCATAGTTCATACAACAAGCCTTAACATTAATCTTGTACTGAACTTTTTTACAATACATTACTTAATATAAATTACTTCATAGTTCGAGTGAACCATGTTAAAATCTTTAACCAATGAGGAGATTTTTTCTAATATCATTAATTTACAGTAATTATTTGTACAATTCATCGTCTACCCTTGGGAATGGGAGCAAGAGAAAATCTCCTTTTCCCCACTATCCTTGGTTCTCAGTCTCTTGCTTATATTCTCCTACATAAGATTGCAAGAAATGAAACAGGGATAGACAAAGAGACCACCTGCCCCACCTGCTGTGCATTTCAGTAAGATCATGGCTGAATGTCTACATTTATTACATTTTCCAGTTAGCTCAGAATCTGTCAATTTCAGTTTTGAATATACTGCACCACCATTCTTGGGTAGAAATGGCAAAGCAACTAAGCTTCGAGTGAGGACATTTCTGATTATTGACGTCCCAAATGACCAAAACATTATTCTAAGTCCCTTGTTCCAAACTCTTCAACGAAGGAGAAATTCCATTCTAGTTTCTTCCCCATGAGATTCCCAACAGTTTTAGATGTGTTCAATTAAGTTACTAAATATTTTTCTTATTTCTTTGCAACATAGATTTAGTTGAGTTTATTGTCACATGTAGTAAGGTACAGTGAAAAAAGATGGAGGCTACATTGGCTCGGCTCATAGTGATGTCCCATTTCCCTGCCAATTTCCAGAGTAACTTATTCTCCCTATATTTTCTTAACCCTCACCCCATTCTCCTTCACAGATTCTTCAGCTTTTGTTCCACACACTCATTACAATCTATTGGCCAATAAATCTACCAAACTGAGTGTTTTTAAGATGTGGAATGAAATTGACAATGGTGACACTGGTAGCGGAGCTATTCACTAAATGCAGTTGGTTAAATGCTGCAGTGAGTATTGGCAATAAAGGAAAAGCAATAAATCCAATCAGAAATTATTTTTTAAAGTTAGTCTTATAATTAAGGGTACTGTGTAATATGAATTGAACAAGATGGCCTCAATATACATGGACCCATCTGGTTAACCTGAAATGTGGTTTCACTCTGTTTTATAATTGCAGAGAAAACACTTCCTTCCACAAGAGAGGAAGCAGGAACTTTTGGAACGGTACATTGTTGAACTTGTCGAATTCATTTCGCCAAAAACCCCAAATCCAGGAGAACTCGGTGGAAGAATATCAGGTTCTGTATTGTGGAAAGTAACTAGAGGAGAAACTGGAACTCATGCTCAGGTGATCACTGTTACTTATTAATTTGAAAAACATAGACAATGACCACCATTGTTGCCCAAATTAAATTTGGCTTTTTGGGCATTGACTTTTTTTATAAGATCATACTTTGATAATTAGAAGCTTTCCATTCACCTCTCCTTTGCTATCTTCTGGAATTCAGAATTTGTCTATTCCACACATGCAAGCAAACAAAATTGGACTATAAAGCATGTTCCTTTGCCATTTGTAAGTGACATTGGCCTCTAGTTTTGATTACAATTTAAGGGCACCTCTTTGCTAAATTGTGTTTGAAGCATTACAGTGAATCTTAAGAGTTTTTGTTGGATTGTTTCCAGGTGAATGTGGCTGTCTGTTTTGCATGAAGCATTATGTGAATGCTGTACATTAGTTTAGACATGGAACTTGTTGAAATCTTTACTGATCTTGAAAATCTTGATATGATCATTGACCTTTTCACCTCATGTCGTTTCCCTCCAAACATTGATCATGTTAACCTCCTCTTTCTCACTTGAGTCGCAGTGGGTGTTAAAACCTTCCTAGTTCCCCCAGACATAGAGGATTCCTACTTGATGATCTTGCAAAAGTGGCATTTGATAATTTGAATATTTATTTTTACTCGCATCGGCTGCATTAAATCTTTCCAAATCTTTGGAATCATTTCCTGCATCTGTTAGAAGGACCTTTTTGATGTATAGGCCTATGTTCATTTCTTGCGAGCCACTCATAAAATAGTCATGTTAAACATACAGTGCCCTCCACAATGTTTGGGACAAATACCCATCATTTATTTATTTGCCTCTGTACTCCACAATTTGAGACATGTAATAGACAAAATCAAACTTTTAAAGTGCACATGGTCAGATTTTAATAACGGTATTTTTATACATTTTGGTTTCACCATGTAGAAATTACAGCAGTGTTTATACAATGTCCCCCCCCCCCCCCCCCCCCCCCCCCCCATTTCAGTGCACCATAATGTTTGCGACATATGGCTTCACAGGTGTTTGTAATTGCCCAGGTGTGTTTAAATGCCTCCTTAATGCAGGTATAAGAGAGCTCGCAGCACCTAGTCTTTCCTCCAGTCTTTCCTTCACCTTTGGAAATGTTTATTGCTGTTTATCGATATGAGGACCAGTTATACCAATGAAAGTCAAAGAAACCATTATGAGACTGAGTAACAAGAATAAAACAATAGAGACATCAGCCAAACGTTAGGTTTACCCAAAATCAACTGTTTGGAACATCATTAAGAAGAAAGAGACCACTGGTGAGCTTACTAATCGCAAAGGGACTGGCAGGCCAAGGAAGCCTTCCACAGTTGATGACAGTAGAATTCCCTTTATAATAAAGCAAAATCCCCAAACACCTGACTGACAGATCAGAAACACTCTTCAGGAGTCAGGTGAGGATTTGTCAATGACCGCTGTCCGCAGAAGATTTCATGAACAGAGGCTACACTGCACGATGCAAACAGCTGGTTAGCCGCAAAAATAGGATGGCCAGGTTACAGTTTTCCAAGAAGTACTTAAAGAGCAACCACAGTTCTGGAAAAAAGTCTTGTGGACAGATGAGATGAAGATGAACTTATATCAGAGTGATGGCAAGAGCAAAGTATGGAGGAGAGAAGAAACTGCCCAAGATTCAAAGCATACTACCTCATCTGTGAAACACAGTGGTGGGGGTGTTATGGCCTGGCATGTATGGCTGCTGAAGGTACTGGCTCACATCTTCATTGATGATACAACTGCTGATGGTAGTGGTATAATGAATTCTGAAGTGTATAGACGCATCCTATCTGCTCAAGTTCAAACAGATGCCTCATAACACATTGGCTGGCGATTCATTCTACAGCAAGACAATGATCCCAAACATACTGATAAAACAACAAATTAGTTTTTCAAAGCTAAAAAATGGTCAATTCTTGAGTTGCCAAGTCAATCATATATTCTGAACCCAATTGAGCATGCCATTTTTATGGTGAAGTAATAAAAATGGCCCCCAAAACAAGCATAAGCTAAAGATGGCTGCAATACAGGCCTGGCAAAACATCACCAGAGACCACACCCTGCAATTGGTGATGTCCATGATTGGCAGACCTCAAGCAGTCATTGCATGCAAAGGATATGCAATAAAATACTAAACATAAGTACTTTCATTTACATGACATTGCTGTGTCCCAAACCTTATGGTGCCCTGAAATGAGGTGACTGTATAAACACTGCTGTGATTTCTATATGGTGAAACCAAAATGTGTAAAAATGGCCTTTATTAAAATCTGACAATGTGCACTTTAACTGCATGTGATTTTTTTTTCTATTACAAATCTAAAATTGTGAAGTACAGAGACAAATAAATGATGGGTCTTTGTCCAAAACATTATGAAAGTCATGTACATCTGGTTAAATTGACAGTTGTAGCATGAATTGCAGTTCCACTGTACTATTCCTAGTGTTATCTCCTTTTATCATTTGTGTATGACAAATAAAATATTTAAATCATGATTGTAAAAACTTGATTGTCATCTGTCTAGCTGAACGTGGAAATTCCTGTGGCGTTATTATAATCATTCAGGGCATCTTGCGTTAATACATCACTTAAAGTAATGTGGAATGTGTACCAGTTAAATACTGAATGTGATCACTAAACATCAGACGCAGGAGTAGATCAGTTGGCTTGCTCCACCATTCAGTAAAATCATGGCTGATCCTAACTTGGCCTCTACGTCACTTTCCTACTCTCTCTCCATAGCCTTCACTTTCTTGTAACTCAATTGTCGTGTCAATGTCCATTTGAATATATTCAATGACTGTCTTCCGAGATCTGTGGTATTAAAAAAAATCCCCAAAAATGACTATCCGAAACTATAAATTCTTTTTTTTTTAACCTGCCTTCAAATTAAGTATATCTTTCCTTTACTCCAGAGGCTAAAACGGCATGAGCAATGCCCTACAGAAATGCATTAAAATGTTCCTACTTCAATACTTATCCTTTGCAACATAGGCCAACATTCCTTTGGCCATCCAAATGACTGGTCTTCTCCAGGTTATAGCAGGGTTCCAGTTCTGAAAACTGTTCGTATCTAGACAATATGAAATTTGGAAAGGTGGCCGCAAACCAAATTCCCACATGACAGAAGATGATTGCAAACCTGCAGCAGCAGCTAAATCTATGCAGCCAGTCTCCTAAAGCTTTACATATCAGGGTTCGTAAACTGGAGAGGACCTGTACTTGTTTTAGCTGAATGCCAACTCCTGGTGGGTCATGGACTGGAATCCCCAGATCTTTATTTATTGCAAAGTTTTTGGTCACTTTACACAAATAACATATTTTTGTTCCAAAGCAAATAACCTCATGTTTCCATGTTTCCCATATTATACTTTATGTGCCCACTTTTAGCATGCTCTTTTAATTTATTTTGATACGTTTTCACAACCTGCTTTCCCACTGGTCCTTTTTTGTGTTGTAGGCAAATATGGCAAGAAAACACTCGGCTTCCTTTTATATGTCATTAGTACAGCTTGTGAATGGTTAAGAACCCAGCATTAAACCCTGTGCCACCCCACTAATTAGTCGTAGAGTGATAGTGTGGAAACAGGCCATTCTGCCCAATTTGCCAATACCAGCCAACGTGTCCCACTTGCTTGCGTCAGGCCCATATCCCTCCAAACCTGTCCTATCCAGGTACTCGTCTAACCGTTTCTAACGTTGAGACAGTTCCTGCCTCAACTACCTCCTCTGGGCGCTTGTTCCATACATGCACCACATTTGTGTAAAAATGTTACCCCTCAGATTCCTATTAAATCTTTGCCCCTTCACCTCAAACTTATGTCCTCCGGTCTGGACAAGAGACTGCTAGTGCATCTAACCGATCTATTCCTCTCATGATTTTATACACCTCTATAAGATCACCCCTCATCCTTCTGCGCAACAAGGAATAGAGTCCCAGTCCAGTGAACCTCTCCCTATAGCTCAGACCCTCTAATCCTGGCAACATCCTCGTAAATCTTCTCTGTACACTTTCCAGCTTGACAACATCTTTCCTATAACATGGTGCCCAGAACTGAGTACTGAGAACAGTTCTCGCCTATAATGTGGTGCCAAGAACTGAACACAATATTCTAAATGCAGCCTCACCACGTTCATACAATTGTTGATTGCCAATCTGAAAGTGAACCATTTATGCAAACTGTTTTCTACTAGTTAGCACTCTGGTGCAGTAAATTATTCTGTGATATCTCATCAAATGTTTTCTGGGAATCGCTTATTCATTTTTAAAAATGATCAGAAAACTCTATAGAACATAGAACGATTTAGTACAGGAACAGTCCCTTTGGGCTACGATGTTTATGCCAAACATGATGATCAGTTGAACTGATCTCATCTGCCTGCACATGATCCATATCCCTCTGTTCCCTACACTTCCATGTGCCTATCTAAAAGCCTCTTAAATGCCACTATTGTATCTGCCTCTGCCACCACCCTTGGCATTCCAGGCCCCCACCACCCTCTATATAAAAAAACCTTGCGCTGCACATTTCCATTAATCTTTCCCCCACTCACCATACTCAAATGGCCTCCAATTTGGGATATTTCCATCCTGTGGGGGAAAAGGATCTGACTGTCTACCCCATCTCTGCCTCTTATAATTTTATATACATCTATAAAGTTTCCCCTCAACCTCCGACGCTCCAGAAAAAACAATCCAAGTCTATCCAACTTCTCCCTGTAGTTGAAACCCTTTAATCAAAGCAGCCCCATCTTTCCTGTAATGGGGTGACCAGAACTGCTCGCAAATGTGGCCTAACCAAAGTCCTATTGAGTTGCATCATGACTTTCAACAGATTGGTCAACCATGATTTTTCTTTATGAAAAATGTTAACTTTGCTTGCTTTAAGATTTTCTACCAGCTATTACATCCTGCAAATGGATTCCAGCATTTTCTCATTCACAGATTTTAGGCAATGATTTTCTGGTTTCTGTCTTGTTACTTGAATACGAAACATTACAGTTTACTAATCCTCTGGGACCTGTACAGAGTCTAGAGAATTATGGTAGATTACAACCCATGCATCCATTATTTGCTTTTATAAACTTTAGTTTGCCTAGTACTTTTTCTCGAGTGAGAGATATTATTTTATGACCCTCTTTCCCTTTAGCTCTTTAATTATTTGTTATTATTGGGATATTATTTTAGAATAATTCACCATCTCTGCTATCTACTTTCCCTTATTAATTTCCCAGTCTCATCCCTCCAAAAGACCAACCTTCTCTCCCTTTTGTGCATGCCAATCAAAGCTTTTTCTCCTTTTGTTATTTGCTAGTTTACATTCATATTCTGTCTTTTCCCTCTTTTTCAGTCATTCTAAAATATTCTCAAATTTCTAGCTGAACGTTAATCTTTGCAACATTATATGCCTTTTCTTTCAATTTGATACCTTCTGGAACTTCCACTTTGGGTAGCCACAGATGGTGTATATTTAATCTAGATACTTTTTTTGCTAGAATGTACCTTTGCTCTGATTTATGAAATAACCCCTCTGTAAGCTGTTGCTGGCATTAGCCTGGAAAAGTGATTTTATTTGAAGTTTGGGCCACCAGTTTTGGACCCAAGTTCCTTATTTCAAAGTGAACTTGAAATTTGACAATGCTGTGATCATTCCTTGGGGAAATCAGTACTGTGAGATCATTAACTAATTCTGTCTCATTACATAATGCAGATGGTAAATAACATGCTCCCTGATTTGGTTTCTCAACATATTGCATCTGGGAATCCATCCCAAATGCATCCTGTGAACTTGTCCTCAAGATAACATCAACAATTTGATTTGTCACGTCCATTGACGATTAAATTCACATGATTATTGCAGTACCTTTCTTGCAAGCCCCCATTATTGTTTGATTTGTATTCCAAATTGAGTTTTCAGCTCTGATGGAGTTAATTCCTATAATTCACTTTGATGTTTCCTGTAGTGAAAAAAAGCAGTCTGCAACGTTCCAATCCTTTTTGACTCCTGCTAGTGGGAATAGCCTGATTTTTGTTTGCCCCTCTCCATGATATCTTTTCTGACAATTTCCTGTCTGGTGTTCTACTTAAGAAATTGGAGTTGCAATAGTGCAAATTATGTATTAAGAGTGTTATGAATTTTGCACAAGAAATTTCACACTGATTCAACTAATTTACCCAGTATAATAATTTTGCATATTTAAAGCACGTGGAGTTATTTTTACTTTCTACCCGGAAATGTTATGTTTTACGATAATGTAATTAACAATGTTCACAGAGACTTCTGTGGTATGGGGCTTAATTTTTCACCTTGTAATTATCTTCCTGCACAGAATCATGGATTCAGTTTTCTAGCTACTGAAAAAGAAAAAACAGCAAAGTTATTTCATCTCAAATACAGTGCAGCTGAAAATAACTACATTCGAGTCTCCAATGACAATGAAATCATTCATAACTGGGAAAAAGGTGTTTGGAAAATGAATTCCGTGCTTCGAAAGGTTGAACAGGACTGGAAAATGGTATGGCTTTATGTACACTGCTTTCTTAAGGGGTAAAGCCTTGTAACTTTACGTTCGGGATTTTACTTTTAATACATTTCTGATAAACTTTGGGTGAAATCAAGTGTTTCTGTTTAATTGCCGTAAAGCTGATCCAATGGTTCTAATAATGGAGAACAATGGAGAACAGACAGTAAAAAACAGAAAAGGTGCATTTAACTGAAGACCTCTGACCAAAGGCTGCTCAAACAATGTCTTCAAATTGCCATGCTAATATTGGTCAAGACTACACTGATATTTGATTTCTGGGAAGAGGTTTACAGATTTAGTTCATGATTATATGGGAAAATGGATTACTACTGAGTCTCAATCTGGCTTCTGGAGAAACAGCATTTGTCTCACCGTTGGGATTAAGTGCTTTAAATTGTTGCAAGTTATTCATAATCCAATCAATGTTTTTTTGTTATTTATTCACAAGACGTGACAAGACATTTTTTTCCCTTTAAAGGCGGCTTCAACCGGGTACTTTACCAAAGGTACTAAACAAAATTGAGTTGTGGAATTGCAGACTAGATATGTTTCTTTGTTAAAATGTTATATACTTGTGTTTAAAAGGAAAACGTAGTGTTTGATCTCAGCCTCAAATACTTATGTTTAACCATGTGCATTTACTTTGGATCTTTAGCTTCAGAATAATGAGTTCAATCTTTTTCTTGAGTTGAAAGATACTTGATCTTTACCTAGATAACCTCTTGAAAATATGATTTATTTTGCATTGTATGGATTATGTAATTGAAATATTGAGCTGTACTTACAGATGGCATTTTAAAGATTAGCATTGTTATAATATAATCTTGCTCATTCTCAATGACATTTTATTTTATAACTGTCAAAGATAAAGGTCGTTGAATATGATTTCTGCTTCATTGCTAAGGGCTCAATTTGTACACAGTTGTGTTGATAAAGCTGTATTTCGAACTTTAGCTATTGTATTTATGATGTTAAACATCCATAGCTGGCCTGTAGGATTGGTAGATAGCTGCAGGTGAATTGTTGTTGGACCTGTTGTTCAACAAGACCACTTGACAATTCTACTTTCCAATATGACTAAAATTCAGCAGTATCTGGTTTGTAAATGTTTTTTTTAAGAAAGGCCACTTGTATCCTTCCTCCCTGTTTGTGCTTTCTTTAATTTGCATTTCTTACTATGGAGCAGTTGTGTCAAACATGAAATAGCTGCATAATTGTAATATAATGCATCAAGCTATAATAATAATAATATATTTTATTGTCATTGCACGTCAGTGCAACGAGATTTAGTATGCAGCTCCAACCGATGAAAAAGAAAAGTAAAATAAATAAATAAGCTGTGTGTCGTGACCATCCGAGGGAGACAGTCCAGGGGGGGTGGGGGCACTCAGCAGGGCCGGTTCAGAGCCGCTATAGCTCTTGGAATAAAGCTGTTTCTGAGTCTGGAGGTTCGGGCGTAGAAGGCCTTGTAATGTCTGCCGGAGGGAAGTAGTTCAAACAATCCGTTACAGGGGTGTGATGAGTCTTTATGGATGCTGACGGCCTTCCTGAGGCACCGTGTGTGGTAGATGCCCTCCAAGGCTGGTAACTCTGTCCCAATGATCCTCTGCGCTCTGTGGACGACGCGCTGAAGAGCTCTCCTCTCCGCCTCCGTGCAGCTGAGATACCACACAGAGATGCCATACGTTAATATGCTCTCTGTGGTGCAGCGGTAGAACGTTGTCAGCAGCTGTTGGGGCAGACCAGTCTTTTTTAATGTCCTCAGGAAGAACAGTCGTTGCTGTGCCTTCTTGACCAGCGCAGCGGTGTTGGTGGACCATGTGAGGTCCTCTGAAATGTGAGTGCCCAGAAACTTAAAGCTGGACACTCTCTCCACACTTTCCCCGTAAATGGAGATTGGGGCGTATTCTCCATTATGGGACCTCCTGAAGTCAATAATCAGCTCCTTGGTCTTGGAGGTGTTTAGTGACAAGTTGTTACGTGTACACCAGTCCGCCAGGTTCTGCACCTCCGCCTTGTATTTTGTTTCATCCATAGGATCAAACAAAATACAATTTTGCTATTTATGCAAAAGAAGAATCTTGAGTGGAAATGTAACAGTAGTTGGGAGTCTCTTTCTGAATCTTTTTTTACCTGAGCCATTAGATACTGTATTTTTATTCTCAGTTGCTTTAGTCAAAGCTTCTGTGCAGATTCAAAGTACAAAGTGTAAGGGACATCTGAATGTGCATAAAGGAGTAATACAGGAATGAAAATATCAGTAAGTTTGCATTTCTTGTAGTGCAGACCATGCTAAGAGTTGGCATTTATGATGACAGTATTGTACAGAGGTGGGTGGGTGAGGGAAAACAGAAAAGTCTCTTATGCAAGCTAGACCAAGATCTGTAAACAATGGGAGAATTGAAATGTATGTCGTGTTTTGTTTTTGTTTTGCATACACTCAGATTAAATTCCAATTAATGAAGTCATATCTGTCATTTGTTTTATTTTTTATTATTGGTTTTAAATTGTCATTCCCACCATCGTAGTATCAAAAATTAGCCTCTTCAGTATAAATTATTGTCTTGTAATTGTTTGTTGGTCAATTGTTGCTGAACGTGACATCCACAATTTATTTTATAAGAAGAATATAATGAATTGTTTACAGAACTATATGCAACTTACTACAGTGTAATATTTCTGTTTAAACAGGTATACATTGCTCGAACAGAAGGAGCAGCATCTGCCAGAGTTAGTTGGAAGTTTGATTGTGGTTCAGTGGGACTGAAGATAGTCAATGTTTCTATTCGATCCACCAGCCAGACATTTCAATCTGGAAATATTCAATGGCACCTACATTCAAATTTGACCAATGTAGATCTAAGTGGGGGTGTGTATTGCTATGGTATTACTTTTGATGATTTCTTCCCTTGATTCACATAATTTGGAAAAAAGCAGTAGGTAAAAGTGGTGTTAATTATACTTTCTTTCTTTAATTTAGATCAAAACATTCATTCATTTGCTAATTTTAATGGATCTACTGAATTAATTTTGGAAGCTGAGATGAGTGGTGGCGATGGCGATGTTGCATGGCAGCATACACAACTCTTCAGACAAAGTTTGGATGATCATGAATATCCTATGGAAATCATAATAACTCTTAAGGATATTAAGATTAAAGATGAATATCAGTAACATCAACAGAAGATTTCAAATTCAAACCATGTTTGTTTTTATATTAATATTCAATAGAACAGAAATTTGCACTAAAAATATTTTGTATCATTATTTGCAAAGTATTCAAGATTTTCATTGAATCTTGATTGACTTACAAAAACACTTGTCTACAAAGGAGAATATAATTAAAATACAAAGTATAAGGGTTTTTTTTCCAGTATCATTTGGTGAATAAAAGTTGACATTTCGGGTTTTATATTGTGTTTTCAATGTTACATAATATATCCATTATGGTGTAAATGGATCTAAAACAATACATGCCTATTGCACAAATTAGCTGCCGTGTTTACACATTACTTCATAATTGGATATTGATTGCTTTATTTTCAAACGTCTTCACAACATGATGTCATATATAAGAGCAATTTTTGAATCACTTTTTTAAATGACCATTAAACTAGCACACTTTGATGAATTTTATGTATTTTTATATCCTTTATAGCTAATGCTGGATACTTTAATTTTGTATCTTTAGAATTGCTCTATTATTGCCAGAGCTGTCATTACTTGACATAATGTAGATAGGAGAGGGGCCCAACAGAACATTTCCATGAATGTGATTTCCATGATCTACACAATGAGGGTAAAAAAAAAAACAGTTTTAACAAGATAACATCTTAGCCTAAATAAACAATAAATGGCTTAAACTTTGCTTTCTCTTCAGATTTAATGTTCATGCACGCTGCACATCTGCTGCATTTATTTCAAATGTGTGGTTTGTTGCAATACTGTTTCTAAACACAGCAATGTTTGTCCATATGTACATTTTACCACAAACCTATTTCAGACAGATTTTGATAGGAATGATACAAGAAAATATTAACGAACTATAGAAAGGGTGTGTCATTGACAATTTTCAGTAAATTGTGACACGATTCATTTTTGTTGGCAAGTTTGAGGCCACAGAGTGTTTAGTCTAAATTAGTGGAATAAAGCACTAATGGCTAATATGTTTTGGAAGGAACTACAGATGCTGGTTTATACCAAAGATAGACACAATGTGCTGGAGTAAATTAGAGGGTTAGGAAGCATCTCTGGAGAAAAAGGATGGGTGATATTTCGGACCCTTCTTCAGACTTTTCCCCTCTTCTGGAAAATTAATCTTCCAACCCTTCATTTCTCTCCAGAGATGCTGCCTGACCCACTGAGTTACTCCAGCACTTTGTATCTATCAATGGCTAATAAGATATTTTTTTATCAAAGGAAGGTTGGGTTATTTTAGAGTGAAATAATTATTTTGGTTACGTAAATGACAACAGGGACCGTATCTTGTAGGAAATGCTGTACATGCTTGGGTTTATTTCTCAGCAAACGTAAAGATTTAAAATTCATAAGAAATGTATAGACTAGGATAATGAAAATGTTTACATTTCAAATGAAAACAAAATACTTAAGTACTCTGCAAGTCAGGTGACATTTATGTAGAGAAAAGATTAACATTTTTAGAACAGTTTTAATGAAATTGGAAGAAATTGGCAATAATCCAAAGAATCTGGTTTACGGTATGTGGTGATAGCGCCCACCGATCTCGCTAAGTACTAATAAGATTTGAATTATTATTTCAGATTTCTAGTCTCAAGGAGAATTTACTTGATATTCATACGTAGCAGCGTTCTGATCTGGAAGTTATAAATAAATTAGTTGCCATTAAATCCAATATAAACTTTATCCAGAGTTGTAGAAATGTAATACAAATTACTCTGTGGACTTGTATTTCAGTAGCATTCTTCATAGCACAAAAACAATTCATTATATTTTTCAGGACTGTTATAAATTATAATTTGATAATCAGCCACAATAAGAACTTGGGTTAGAAAATAGATAGATTTCAAGGAGCACCTTGCACCTACTGAGAGGTAAATTAGAAACATAGAAAATCAATGGTTGATTCTATTACTGCCAGTAAAAGTGATCAAAATCAGAGGTGTATAAGAAAGCAGAATTATTAGGTGCTAAACATTTTAGTGATGGTGCTTATGAGGCTTTTGTCGGGAGGGATGAGAATTACTTTTGAGATGTTTGGCTTGTTCAGCAAAATGTATGGTGGCAGAAAAGTATTTTGGGATTTAGAGTATGGCATTTTGGATGGCCTTGTTTATTGGCTGTAGAACGAAGGAAGCTTCCTAGGAATGGCTTGGAATGGTAAAGCCTAGTGATATTGAGAATGGGCGAAGGGTTTCAGAGTATGTGCTGAGGCAGTTGCAAAGTTTGGTGCAAAATGAGCAGAAGTACAAATATATGTCAATATGTAACACAAGGCTCTATGTAAAGTCAGATTTGACAGGATCTGAACATCCTGGTTTATGATGAAACCAGGATGTAGAATCATTGCAATGGCTAGGGAAAATGAAGTAGATGGCTTTTTGCCTGTTTAGTTGGGAAGAAATTTCTGATCTTTGGAAATGGATGTAGTATTGACAATTTGGAGCACGGGGGGTATTTATGGTCATGGTGGTAAGGTGAAGAAGGAGTCTAAATGCCCCTCTCCCTCTCTTATTTCTTACGTTTATGACAGTGTTTACATTTTTATATGATCAGCAAATTTGGAATTTAATTTGCACTACATACTTGATGGGTGTCTTCAACTTCCCCAGTTACTGAGATGTAGTACCACTTTTATGTAATAACACTTTTCATAGAATTTTCAATTGGGTATGTATATTGCCTTCAAGTTAAATCATACTTTACTGAGCAAGCAAAATTACAGTTTATCCCTAGATTCCCAGTTCACCAAGTTTGGTAGTGGCTAACATTAAAGGTAAAGGCAACCCCAATGTAGGCAAATAACGGAAAAAGGAATAAACAAGTAATTAGAAAAGGATAGTTATTAAACTAATAACAGCAAATTGCTGGCATCTCAACCAAATTAATCGAGGATAAAGTTATGTTTCCATGTTGCTAGTTCTACGCAAAACACTAAAAAACTACGGTTGTATTTTTGACGTTAAATTATTCAAAATTGTTGATTTTCTGATATACTATTTGTATACGTTTAGTTGTATTTCTTAAAGCATTCCAGGGTGGAACCATAAACTAAGAATTGCGTCAATAGAACAGAGAATGTTGGAGAATTTGAAGAGCTAATGCTAGTAGAATGGATTTAACTGAATAAATAAAGCAAGCTGTAGATGATTTTAGATCATCCTCGTCCGTAAACTCAGCGGGTGCAGCAGCATCTATGGAGCGAAGGAAATAGGCAACGTTTCGGGCCGAAACCCTTCTTCAGACTATGCGGTCTTCACACTGACAAAGAATCTTTGACCATGTTACTGCCAGGAAAGCAACTCCTGTCCCTCAGATAAATGGTTGGGGGACATGAATGAAAGATAAATACACATGGCAGTTTCCATTATTCAAAACTGTGGGAAATGTGTAGTCTGCTATTATTTTTGAGAGCGATAAAAATAACGTTGAGTGTTGACCCCTCCAAATACTGATGCTGAACCAACTTCAGCATATCCCTGATGAAAAGCCGGCCGCCGGCCACGCCGACCCAACGACGCCGTCATCATTGACACAGAGATCCTTCTACACCAGATGCATCAAGGACGTCACGCCGGAACCGAGTCGCTGATGACCTAGCATCTTTGCTGCTAAGTGGGTGGGGAAGCCGGTGAAGACGGAGGCAGGCGGGCGATTGGCGGGGGTGGCCGGCAGCCGCCAGTCGGTGTGTGGCTCGCTCGGTGGGTCTGAGTGAAGCCGGCGGCGGGCGGGCGGGCGGGTGGCTCGAGCGAGCGAGCGAGCGAGCGGCGACGGTGACGCTGTAGCTTCCTCGCGCTCCCATTGTCTGGGGTGGCCGCGTGAGAGAGAGAGCGAGCGAGCGCGCGCGTGCGCGCGGGCCGGCCGTTGAGACGTTGGTTTAACGGCCCGGAGGCCCCGCCAGGCCGCCAGCAGAGTTCAACCGTCCTCCATTTTATCATCAGGAGCCGGCGGAGCGAGCGTTTTCAGTGCGGGCATTTTTGTTTACGTGTTTGCAGTCGTTCAAAGACAACGATCGGGAAGAAGAAGAAGAAAAGCAGTTTGCCCCCCCCCCCCCCCCCCCCTCCCCCTCCCCATCCCTGTTGGTCCAAACCCTGTGCTTGTTGAACGCCGCGATGGCGGCCTCGCACTGAGGCGGGGAGAGACAGGCCGGGTGTAGGCGAACAAACGGCGATCGGCTTTCAGCCGTGATCGCTCCCGACGCCCATTCTCCTCGGGCCTCCGTCGATACCCGGCGAGTGGCGAGAGCGTGGGCCGGCCGGCCGGGTGGGTGGGTGGGCGGGCGGTCACTGATGAGACGGGCAAGGCCGGGGGAGTGAAAGATCGGCCGGCTTGAAGCGACCGCCGACCCGGGGAGCGAGCGAGCGAGCGAGCGATCTAGCGATCCCCTGCTCAGCCCTGACTCTTAAACAGCCGGCCGGCACCTTGCAACGGCGGCGGAGACGGTGCGAGTGGTGCAGTCCTTCGGAAGATGTCTACGGGAGACGGAGAGGCCGGAGGTTTGACCTGGGTGGTAAGTGTGTGTGTCAGCTGCGGACTAGGCTGGGCCGAACAACCCCGATCAGTGTGTGAGAGGGAGGAAGGGAGCGGTGCCGCTCACCAGGCCCAGTCCGCCCGTTCCGGTGGATGGCTGGATGAATGCTGGGGCGACTACAGAAACCAGCCAGTGTTTTTTTTTTAAATTAGAAACGAGCAACGTTTCTTTACAGAGCCAATGATTCAAACGCGCTAGGAGTTTTGCTAGTTTTAAGATTCCTAGCGTCTCCATCTGCGTTTAATCCCGGCTGTCATTCGGCGTCTGTTGTAACTTGACGCCATTCACGGTATCACACATGACAGAGGCAGGAAGTAAACTTTCGGGCTGTGAAGTATTGTATTTCATTGAAGAAATCACAAGACCATATAGTTGACGTAAATTTGAACAGTTACAACTTTTCTAATGTACATGGTGGGATTCCGTCCAATCTCCTGTTTCAGTAATTATGAATATGAATGATGAAAGGTTTTGGAACCTCTTTACAATTTATACAAATGGATGAAAGTACCAAAGGCTGGTTTCTAAATTCGCTGACGACACAAAAATAAGTAAGGAAGCAAGTTGTCAAGAGGACCAAGGAAGCTACAAAATAATATAGGTTTTTAAAAAATGGGAAATTATTTGGCAAATGAAGAATATTTATGCAAATGTGATTGACTGTTTTTGGCAGGAACAATAAAATACACTATCTGAATGGTGAGAATCTGCAGTTCAGGGATGCAGAGGGATTGGAGTGACATAGTGTACATAAGGTAATATGCTAGTGTCTGAAAGTTATTATGAAGGGAAACTGAAAGTAGCAAGGTTTTGCATTGGCCATTTCTGGAGTGTTGAGTACAGTATTGATCTCCTATTTTAGAAAATATGTTTTGCATTAAAAGAAGTTCAGATGTTTACCCAAATATCAGCTTGACTGGGTGGGTTATCTTCTGAGGAACGCTTGGACAAGCTGGGCATGTGTCTGTTCGAATTTAAGGAAGTCAGAGGTAATATAATTGAAACATGCAATACCCATCAGGATCTTGGGAGGATGGATGCAGAGAAGATGTTTCCTTTTGATTCTAAGGGGGGCTGCCCATTGATGGAAGATTAAGTATTTTTTTCCTTTCAGGACATTGAGTCTTTGGAATTCACTTCCTCAAAGGATGTTGGAAGAAGAATCGGATTCTATTTAATTTAGTAGATAGATATTTGATAAGCAAGGTGATATAAGCTTACCAGGAAGACAAGAATTCAAAATTGAGATTATAATCAGATCAGCCATGATCAAGTTAAATGGCAGAACAGGCATGAGGGGTTGTGTGGCCTACTTCTGCCAAGAATGTGTATGTTTGTAAGTATTTTATATGGTCTTCAACTCTTCTACAATTTATTTAATGTAATTTCACACCTAACTGAATTTAGTGGTACTTCACCTGAATGTATTCACCTAATCTGAATGAGCATGTTTTACATTTTCACCCGATTGAATTAATGAATCAATCTGGATGGTGAATATTTAACAATGGGGTTGGGATTGCCCCTTAGCAGATGTGGATATTAACTTGGGAATCACAGTTCATTGAATCCATGGCAAAAAGTTTTCAGTTGTTTATTGGACTTAAGACAACTTTATTGTTTAGAGTCATAGAATATGGAATCCTTAAGGCACAGACTAAGGCCAATTAATCCATTGGGTTTGTATTGGTTGTTTGTGGACCATTTAAGATAACGTCCACCCTTTAACAATGTCCTGTCCCTTATCAAATGTTTTAATCACCTTTGCAATTATGTTTCAGATCATAACCATAGCATGGGTAAAAGCTATTCCCTCCTATTTGCCTGCTTCATTTGTCAATCTCATTTGATTCAAAGAGTAACAGTTCTGCTTACATTTTTTATTGTTGTGATGCAGTTCCATTTATCTTCTTTCACCCTGTGGAGGGAGATACAGAATTGATGTATTGATTTAATGACTTTTCAACAGAACGTTTTGCTTTTCAATTGCTCTCAACGTTCATTGTTTGCCATCTTTGATACTTCACAGAGCATGGTCCCAGTATTACCAATTTCATCTTATCACTAATCATTTGTCAATAAAATAATTGTAATGAATTTTCTGTTCATTCTGTATGACCTCCACTTCCTTATTAAGATACGATGACCAGACAATTGAGCCCAAACCAGCTTTTAACAAAGTTTAAAAATATCCTGTCTGTTTGGTGATCACTTTAATTACTGTTCCAGATTCAATGCACAGCTAACTGCCCAAGTACTGTAATTTATGCAAATATCCACTTCGGTCCTTTTTTTTCTTCCATACCATTTTAGAACTGACATTTGGTCTATATTGACTTTTCACATTTGCCCACCCACATTTTTTGGCAGTCTTTTTAATCATCCCCCCCACCCCCAAGTTTGATGTAACTTACAGATGTTAAAATAACCCCACTTCCAATCAGTAAAGCTGTGGCCCGAGCACTGCCCCTTGGTGAATGCAGGTGTTACAATCCAGTAGTCTAAATATCAACGATTTACCATAGATTTTTTGCTTTTTCTTTCCTGAGATTTTATTCATCATTCCATGGTCTCACTTTTGCTACCCACCCTTTTGTTTGACACTTTGTCTTATAAGCTCACTGTCTCTATCTTTTGGGAGATGCTTTTGCAGAAGCCATGATAAGTTGTTAGAATAGATTTTGTAGATGCAATTATGGTATGCTGCTGATGAAAAATTTAAGGCCTAGTATTCTGGTGGCACTAGATCGATGAAGTAGGAATCGGCCTGGCAATAGGCTATGCTTGATTTATTCACTCACATGGCTGCTGAAGGGCCATGTGGTCGCCTCCACTGACCTGTGACCACACAAATGCAGCATCCGCTGCCGCTCTGCTTACGTAAATTGAGGATGCAATGCACCGCTTCCCGAGCTGATCACGGGACTTTAGGCCGCCAACATTCCCCTTCACCTTTAAATCCATTGTGGAGGAAGAACAATTATAGAATAAGGGAAAATATTTTAACTTTCACTATTTATAATGGCACAAATTTAACTGCAACTATTCATTGCCTTTTCATTCAAAAATCATGGATTTAAGTATGTTCCAGGATTTAATCTAAAGTAATGCAAAATTAAGGGAGCAGTAGTGATAGTAATGGAAGCCTAATTTGTTTTTTGGTTGAAATTAGGTTGAAATAAAAGATTTAAAAAAAAACAAGGAATGATAAATTTCTTATGAAAAAACAGCCTTGTGGCAACATCATTATGAAATACGTCATCACAGAGACAGAGATATCCACATCTTCAAACCTCATCTGCATTTGGTGCGAGACCAAATGTAGACTAGGTGACCACTTTGCTCAATACTTGTACTTGATCCATTAAAGCATGCTGGATCTCCTGGTTACTAACCATTTTACTTCCTCTTTTCATACTGACCTTTCTGTCCTGGCTGCCTCCTTTGGCAAACTAGTGGAGCAACACCCCATGTTACACTTGGGTAGCTTACAACCTAATGGTATGAACATTGAAATATCCAATGCTAAGTAAACTCTGTCCCCCCCCACCCTGTGCAACATATATCCTTACCTCTGGCTTTACATTTCACTTCTCTCCTTATATGCCACTTCTGTCACTAGCCTTTGTCACATACTCCATTATCTACCTCCCTATGCCACATAAATGGAAAATAAATGTTGTAATTGAAGTTGACAAAAACAGTCATTATAAAATGTCAATTACAATAAGTATAACACATAGTTGCCAGAGTATTATCTTTCTGCTAACTGCTCATTTGCAAATAAATTACCTGCTGAATTGATCCCATTTTTGAAAATACTTGCAGGGAAAACACACCCATCATGGGATTACTTAGGTAAGATTGGGATTTCATGGGTTCAAATTCAGGAGTGTTTCATTTATCATATGCACCGCTTATGAATCGGCACAATGAAAGTCTTACTTGTTCTAAATACTATGATAGTGCAAAATCCAAAGTATGTAGAGCAACCATAAGGAGTGCCAAATCCATAATTTGGTGATGAAGTGTGATTGTGATTAGGTGGTCAACAACTTGATGGCTGATGGAAATAGCTGATTTTAAACCTGGAGGTAACAGATGTCAGGCTTTCTTTCTAAAGATAGCAAAGAGAAGAGAGCATGGTCAGTGTGATGTGGGTCTTTGATATCAGCAGCACCTCCTGTTGATTCCTTTGATGGTGGGTAGGTTGTCAGGTCCACCACTTTCTGGTCACCTTCACTCTTGACCATTTGAATTACCGAACCAGACTGTGATGCATTGAGTCATTATGCTCTCCAATGTGCACCTGTAGAGGTTTGGTAGGTAATTGCATCTCATGATGAATACACTCTTCACACTCAAAGCATAGCATCATGATAAGGTAGAATTGGCAACGTACACGCACTACCTGATAGTGCTTATCCCTCGTGTGACGAACCTGGCAAAACATTCCAATTGAGAAAATAAGCTGCTCAACACAATTTTATTAATTTGTCAACGATGCACACTTGAATGGACTACTCATCAGCATATTAATTATGCTTCCAGAGTCCCTGACAGTATAGGCACTCATTAAAAATTTAGCTTTGTCAGTAGTATCTCATTTAGTCCTGCCCCTTAACCCACAAGGAAGATATTTTAAAATATTGAATATGAGCATGAGGCAAAAGCTGAAGTCTCAGGGTACAACCAATTACATTGTAATGATAGGAAATTATTTTCCCCAATAGGTTGTATTTGTATAGCATTTTAACAGTAAAATAGCACCAATGCACAGCAAGTCTGCATTGCCTCACAGCAGGAGAAACTTGTAATTAATCTACTTCTATCCACGTGGAAGTTTGTATGTTCTTCCTTGAACTGCAAGGATTTTGTCCAGTGCTTCATTTCTTCCCATGACTCAAGATGTGCCATTTAAGTTGCTTCTAGCGGTAGGTGAGTCAGATAATCTGTAGTGGTCTCGTTGCCACCTTCCCTTCAGCCAACAATGGTCCATTCTATATTTTCCTTGAGCTCGTCCCCTTTGATCTCTTGTTACCTTACCCTTCTGTATCCCAATGTTTCCCTCTCCCCTAACTCTCAGTCTGAAGAAGGGTCTCGACTCAAAACGTCACTCATTCCTTCTCTCCAGAGATGCAGTGTGTCCCACTGAGTTACTCCAGCATTGTGTGTCTATCTTTGGTGTAAACCAGCATCTGCAGTTTCTTTGTACATATTAAAGAATAATTTGCACAGCTGCTGGCAAAAACTCGCCACACAACCACGCTATTTTTAAACGGGAAATCAGCCCTCCCCAGAAAAGGTAGAAAAATCATTGATACCCGACTAAGCCATGCCCACTCTTTCCCTGGACAAATAAAACCATCAAAGACTATATGTTTTAGACATTCAGAATCTAAAACTTTCTTTTTTAGAAAGACAGGTAAGTAATTAACAGAGATTTGCTGATAACCATTACTTAATGCAGTCACTCATCGCCATTCCCTATCATTGAAATGAAGAGTGAAGAAATCTGTGGAATTGATTGTAACTTGATTGATTTCCTCCACCATGGCCCTCAATACATGGTTCCTGATGTGGCTACTGCTCAACCTGCAGAAAGTGGGTGAACACAGCCCAGTGCACACAGGCATCCAGTCCACCCTCACGGTACATTACACCAGGAAGGCTAGATCTGTTATCATTTGCACGACACAGTGAAATTCTTTTGCACATCCCACAAATTCACAGTCACCATATTTTGCCGCTGTTTACAAAGAAAATGTCCAGTATCCACATGCTGAATGCCCAGGTAAGCCCCAGGCTACTGCAGGCACGCTACTCCTCGCCTGACTACCTGTGTCCTGAGGGGGGAGCGCCTCCTGCAGCTGACCTTGAAAGCGCTGGAAGCAATACCCTGGTCCATCCTTCACATCCTAGTAGTCAGCGGCTCCACTTCGACTCTTCTGCCTTCCCTCTGCAGGCAACAACATGCTAGCCTGTCGCCACAGGATGCCAGGTTTCAGTTCTCACTGGCCGACTGCTCCGTCCTTGCTCTCACCGGCCGCTGGGTCAGCTTTTGCAACGCTCTGCGGTGGCCGCCAGGTCCGTTCTTGCAAGGCTTTGCGGCAGTCGCTGGGTGCTTCCTTTCCCGTGCCACAGCCACCGGGTGCTTCCCTTTTGCGTTGCCATGGGGGCCGCCGGGAATTTGCCATTCCCTTTATCTCCTCCCCCTCTGGGAGGAGATGTAGGAGCTTGAAAGCCAAGATGTGAGATTCTTCCCTCGTGCTATTGGACATCTACACCAATAACCTTTTTCACACGCTGTCATGTGCTCTAAATTTATAATTCTACCTTATTTGGTTATCTTGTTATTGCACTTCAATATTTAGTTTGAAACTATTATAGATTGCACTACAATCTCTGCACAATTCTGCTGTTTTGCATTTATCCGGATTTTATTGAAGTTAAGGGCCTGTCCCACTTAGGCTATTTTTTAGGTGACTAAGCTGTCGCCACATGGTCGCTAGGGTGTCGCTTGTATGGTAATTTTCAACATGTCGAAAGATTTCCGGAGACAGTCGGCCACAGTTAGTTTGACGCCAATGAGCGTAGCTTGACTTCTGACGTAGGTGCTGTCGCAGTTGTCGTCAGGTTAACGTAGGTTGTCGCCGGTGTTAACTTCATTATTTTTTTTGTTAAAGTAATGATTCTATTTCAAATTTTATGTCGAAGGGGGATCCAGTCGCCGGTTTTTCGGCGACCTGCTACAACTATGGCAGTTGCCGGCAGTCGCCTAAAAATAGCCTGTGGGACAGGCCCATTACGAGAAAAAAATCTCAAATATTATAATAGCCAATGACCATCTTTTGCAATCGCTGAAATAGAAAGTGAACCGCAGCAACCTTAATTTATAGTAAATTTATAGCGATATCATTTTGAAAGTTGAATATTTTTGATAATGAACCATGTTTTGGATTTTCTGTCATTTCTCAATGAGCCAATATCTTAACTTCAGAGTTTTATGCCTATGCAGTTTAGTACCAAAATGTAAAATGCATCATCATTGATACAGTTTGTCTGTATAACCTGCATTTTTTAAAGTAGTTTTCACCAGTACAATGCAAAACCATAAAAACTTTTAAACTTTTTTGAAACCTTTTCCTATGAAATAATCTGAAAATTTTGTCTTAAAAAAATGAGGAACAAACGGGTTTTAATGCTGATTAGCAAGCAATCTGGCCATTTAAGAATTAATTTGCTGCATTAATTTGCTATGATCCAATTTGTAAATTGGAAACAACTTTCAAAATGTAGGATTTTATTCTGTCTATGAGAATTCTTTAATGTGATTTTCTGTTCATCTACTATGACTTCATAGTTACGTTGAACTAAAACGTGATAGTACTTGGCATCAGATGAGAGCAAATCAATAGTTAAATATTTTATGTGAGCTCTCTGAGTTGAACAGTCGGTGTTACTGGTTTGCTACTGGTTGTAATTTTCTGGTTATTTTGGAACTGGCCAATAATAGTTTGTAATCATAACTGTATAATTTCTTCGGTGAAATAATTCTATGGTTCCAAACTTTCCTTGTATGCAATGTGTGATGAGGTCTAGATTTGGTAAATTTGACCTGGCATTTCTCTTGGAACATTAAAAAAAAATCTGGTTCATAGTTATGAAAATATGGTTTTAATCCAATTATATAGTTTCCTATAGTAAATTTTTAACAACTTTTGTTCTGCAGACATTGTTCAGCAATCAGAAAGGTCTTGCAAATAAGGAAGAAATAAATGCTAAAGCTGACACTTCAAAAAAGATGTCAGAGGCTTCCAAGAAAATGTCTGTGGAGAGAGTTTATCAGAAGAAAACACAGTTGGAACACATCCTCCTCCGTCCTGACTCGTACATTGGTTCAGTGGAGCCTGTAACCCAGGTGAGAAATTATTACTTGCCTGTCGCATTCATGGTTAATGTGAAATGAATGAATTTGTAGTCTTTCAAATATTTTAATAACAAGTAGTCATTGATAGAAACTATAGGTTTTAAATATTGCACTGAGAGTCATAAATTCTTATAAACTAGAAACAACCCCGTTAACCCACTGCATATGCAGACCATCAACCGCCTATTTACACTAATGCTCCAAGAATCTTTTTTTTTCTTATTCTCCCCATACTTCTATCAATTTATCCCAGGATCTCCATTCACTGATATACCAAGAGCATTTCTACAGTTGCGTAAATCCATATGACTTTGGGATGTGGGAGATAACATAGAATATAGGTGCAGGTGTAGGCCATCTGGTTCTGTTAGCCCTAAGAGCAATATCTAACTCTTGAATACACCAGTGAATTGGCCTCCGCTGCCTTCTGTGGCATTGAATTCCACAGATTCACAACTCTCTGGGTGAAAAAGTTTTTCCTCATATCAGTCCTAAATGGCTTACCCCTTATTCTTAAACTGTGACTACTGGTTCGGTACTCCCCCAACATCGGGAACATTTTTCCTGCCTGTCCAGTCCATTAAGCCTGTCCAATCCATTAAGAATTTTATGTTTCTATAAGAAACCCTCTCATCCTTCTAAATTCCAATTAATATAAGCCCAGTCGATCCATTCCTTCATCATATGTCAGTCCCGCCATCCTGGGAATTAACGTGGTGAACCTGCACTGCACTCCCTCAATAGCAAGAATGTCCTACCTCAAATTATGAGACCAAAATTGCACACAAGACCCCAGGTGTGGTCTCACCAGGGCCCTGTACAACTGCAGTAGGACCTCCTTGTTGCTATACAGCTGCTCCTCAACTTTGGATGGGGTTATGAGATTATATCAACCGGCTCATCAGATCTGTTGCCATTCGATGTCTATCTCACCTCCTGAAAGATTCTTCACAAGCCCCACCCTCATCGCTTTCTCCCACGGAAAGGCTAACACGGTTCTCTTATCTCTCTCTCTCTCTCTCTCTCTCTCTCTCTCTCTCTCTCTCTCTCTCTCTCTTTCTCTCTCTCTCTCTTTGTCTCTCTGTCCTCTCCCCCCAGATACCTTGCATTAGAAACAGCTGACTCAATCGACCTAGCATCAAGATAAATAGGAGAGAAAGTGCACGGGCTAACGTTAGATACTAACAAGTCAGCTCAGGCGAGCGAGTGCGTCTGCTCAACAGAGGACCATTATACCACAGGAAAGCAATTTTAATTAAACAGTAAACATTACCGCTTAAATTATCAACGCTGCCACGAGGCCAGGCCAATGAAATATGGTTTCTACTGAATGTATCGCTTTTGCACAATCGTAATGTCGAAATATCGTAAGTCGAATCATCATCAGTCGAGGAGCATCTGTACTTAAATCCTCTTGCTATGAAGGCCAACATGCCATTTGCTTTCTTCAATGCCTGCTGTACCTGCTTACTTTCAGTGACTTGATGTACAAGGACACCCAGGTCTCGTTGCACCTTCCCTTTTCCTAATCTGACACCATTCAGATAATAACCTGCCTTCTTGGTCTTCCTTGGATGCAATGTGTGATGAGGTCTAGATTTGGTAAATTTGAAACCAGAGCATTGGAGAAAACCCGCACAACCAAGGGAAACATGCATACTTGAACAGCACCAGATTTCAGGATTGAACCCAAGAATTATCCAAAAGGGAGGGAGTGAACTGATATGGCATGTTTTCTCAGATAAAAAAAAAGCTTTGGTAAATTGGAGAAAGGAATGATAATGACGTTTCAAACCCTTCTGCTAAGGCAAGGGTCGGCAACCTTGTTCTGCATAGGGGCTGGGACGCATGTGTGTGAGCGGATGGCAGGCCACATTTATCACGTGTACACATGGATATCGTCCCCATCCCGCCCCGGATGGCAGGCATCAAATGACGTGTTCACAGAAAGTAGACAAAAATGCTGGAGAAACTAGCGGGTGAGGCAGCCTCATGCAATCCTTGCGGTTCTTTCTTAAACGTGTTCACAGAAGGTGCACGGCCGTGCCTTGCTTTGCGCAGGATGTGGTACAGCCAGTGCCTAGTAGCTGCTCAGGGCTCTCGGCCGCTGGTCGTGGCGCCCGGCCACTAGTCAGGGCGCCCGGCCGCTGCTCGGGGCTCTCAGCCGCTGCTCGGTGCGTTCGGCCACTGCTCAAGGCGCCCGGCCGCTGGTCGGGTCTCTCGGCCGCTGCTCAGTGCGTCCGGCCGCTGCTCGGCCGCTGGTCGGGGCTCTAAGCCGCTGGTCGGGGCTCTAAGCCACTGCTCAGGACGCCTGGCAGGGCCGGATGATTACGGGGAAAAAGATCCGCTTGCGGGCTGGATGATTTCGGGTTACGGGCCACATTCCGGTTGCCGACCCCTGTGCTAAGGGAACTGAATCTGTTTCATTTTGAGGAGGGACAAGACTACATGGCATGTTTCAGGCCTTTGAATTCATGTATACTTCATTTATAAAAAGGAAACTCTTCTATGGAGGATTGCCTAATAGAGGAAATTGTAAATTCAGGATTTTTTTTTCAGGCAATGTGGGTATATGATGAAGAAGTCGGTATGAACTTGAGGGATATTACCTTTGTTCCTGGCTTGTACAAAATATTTGATGAGATTCTAGGTAAGCACTTTTTTTCCCCCACTTCAACTGCCATTTTAAGATAATTGTAGCGTGAAACTCGTCCAGTTGTTTGGAATTTCCAGTGGTTTGACATCTGGCTTCTGCATTAGTCTGGTACATGAGGTGGAGTCTTGAGTGCGAGATGAATGTAATACTGCAGGGCTCTAAATTAACGGTTGCCCGGGTGCCAATGACCGCCCAAAGTGCCGCCGGGCAACCTAAACGCCGAGTCATTTTGCCCGGCTTGGCACTGCAGATACTGGTTTATACCGAAGATAGACACAAAAAACTGGAGTAACTCAGCGGGTCAGGCAGCATCTCTGGAGAAAAGGAACGTGACGTTTCGTGTCGGCAACGGCTGTATTGCGGGGCAAAGATATTAGGTGCGTGGTGACGAAGGGTCGGAGCGAATGACGGGCTCCGCACAGCGGCAGCAGCGGCTTCGATAGCGGCTCCAACTCCTCCTCCCGCACCCCGCCCGCCCTGATAGCGGCCGCTGCCTGTAAATCCACCAAAGGAGCTTTCCCGCACACCAAGGCCGGGGGGAAGGAGGCCTCACGCCGTCTGAAGCAGCTGCACCAAAGATCCTATAGCTGTAAGATCTTTGAGCTGCACTGCTCGGCCCCGCACCTTGCTGTTGGCTGGCGGAGAAGAGGAGGCGGTGGAGAGAAGATCCCAACCGCCTCTCCCTTTTGCGGTGGACAGGGACGGCCAAGGCAGGGGAGACACCCCCCTACATCCCCCTTATCCTGGGACCCTTCCTCTCCATCCCGTGCTGATCACCCTATCCACCTCACATTGATTCTCCTGCCACTCCTGCCACTGGTCCCCAATTCATCCTGTACTTACCCCCATTCCCATCCATCCTGCACTGATCTACCCATTCATCCCGTACTGACCCACCCTCCATTTACCCTGCACGATTCCCCCCCCCCCCATCCATCCTTCACTGATCCCCTCATTCATCCTGTACTGATCCCCTCATTCATCCTGTACTGATCCCCCACTCATCCTATACTGATCCCCTCATTCATCCAGTACTGATCCTCCATTCATCTTTTATTGATCCCCCATTCATCTTTTACTGATCCACCCCATCCATCTGTACTTATCTCCTCATTCATCCTGTTCTCATCCCCCTCATTCATCCTGTACTGATCCCCCTCATTCATCCTGTACTGAACCCCCCATTCATCCTGTACTGATCCTCCCTTCCAACCCGTACTGATCCCCCCCATTCAACACCACTGACATCCCCTGTGCTCTCCCCTCACAATTTTACATACTCCAACCAACACGTACTAATTCACCTCCCTCAATTCATCCATTCTGCACCGATTGCCTTCTCAACCCCCCCCCCCCCCCCCCCCCCCCCCCCCCCCCCCCCCCCCCCGCCATCTATCCACCCTGCACTGATTCACACCCGACCCCCGACCCTATTGTGCTGGCAATGTCTTCAGAGCGAACATTGACTATGTTTGATAACGGAATGCAATCAAATGTGGTTTAATTCCCAATGTTATTATTTGTTTTAGTCCATAAGGATGGATTAATTCAATTGTGAACATGTGAAACATTAAAACCGCAGTGTTTGATTGTCACAGCTACCGTTGACACGTTATTACAGAAATCATTTTAACAGCAAATCAATGCTCTTAATATGGAATATCAGTACTGTAGTTATTTAATGAGCAACATTCACAACTATACTGAAGAAGGGTTTCGGCCCAAAACGTTGCCTATTTCCTTCGCTCCATAGATGCTGCTGCACCCGCTGAGTTTCTCCAGCTTTTTTGTGTAACCTTCACAACTATACGTTGGATTTATCCAAAGTTTTAATTCTACAGTCGGTCATATACATCATAAATTTGGTCAGGAGATATTTCAGTTGAAATTTTAACGTTAATTCTGAAGTGGGAATGATGGAAACAGTGTTTATCAATAATTTTTTTTTAATCTGGTGCGTACAAACTGGGTATCATCATTGCTGTGCACAACACATACATCTAATCTGAATGTCCGGTAATGTGGGGTTTTGACACCTTTAAACATATTACCAAAAGAACATTGGCTGCAGTTATGTACTTTGGCCATCTCTTGTCAGTTAGTGTAATGTTTAACCTGTCAGATGGGTATTGTCGGTTTTAACAGCCAATATCATAAAATGCCTTTAGAAATTTCCTTGCAACCTGCATATTTTGTTATGGATAAATAATGTGGGAAGTGGGAGTGTTCCTGTACCAATAGCAATAACGACCTATGCTATGGCCATGTCATGGTAATTTTTGGTCCTTCACAGAAAATAATGCATGCATCAATCTGTAGTGTGCATGGTTAAGCACGTATGTTACCATGGTCCAGGATTTATTGACACAGGTTGATCATACGCTGAATAATCCAACCACATTTTTGTTTGGAAGTAGAAAGAGTTGAGATACTGTAGTATAATTTTGCTGCATATCATTGTGGTATATATCATGTCTTGATTGGTGAATATGTTTAGTTTATGACTATTTGAAGCAGAAATAATATGTGAATGCTTCATTGAGCATACTTCCGACTGGTAACTACGCACTTCGTCCGAGCACATTATCGCAAGCGCCATGCAAACCGTGTTAAATGATCACCTAAACTGTCATTTGGCAACCTAAAAAGCTGCCACGGTTGCCTGACTGGCAACAGGGAAAAAAAGTTAAGTGAGAGCCCTGTACTGGGTGCTCAAGAAACTCAAGGCATCTAGAACAAAACAGCCCACTTGAGTGATATGAGCCAGCATTAAATATAGGTGAAGTTGTGGAAGACTGCTGGCAAATGTTGTGCCTAGATTTATGAAGCGCTGCAAGGAAAAGCCTGGAACTATAATAGGTCAGTAAATCTAACATCTATAGTCAGACAGTTATTAGAGAGTATTCTGAGGGATAAGTTATGCAAGCTTTTAGATAGACAAGGGCTGATTAGGGATAGTTGGTATGATTTTGTATATTGGAATCAGTGTCTCATGAATCTGATTGTTTTTTGAAGATGCTACCAGGCTGGGACTGTATATTCCTTGGAGTGTAGGAGAATGAGTAGTGATTTTATAGAGGTGTATATGATCGTGAGGGGAATAGATGGGGCAGGTGCACAGTCTTTCACCCAGAGTAGGGGAATCACGAATCAGAGGACTTAAATTTAAGGTGGGAGCAGCAAGATTTAATAGGAATCTGTGTGGCAACTTTATCACATGTGGGTATATGGAATGAGCTGCCGGAAGAGGTAGTTGAGGCAGAAATTATAGCAACATTTAAAAGACATTTGGACAGGTAAGTGGATAGGAAAGGTTTAGAGGGACAAACGCTGGCAGGTGGGACCTAGCACAGGTGGAACATATTGGTCAGCATGGATAAACTGGTTCAAAGGGTCTGGTTCCATGCTGTACGTGGCTGTAGCATGTGCAATCTAAGAAATGCACTAGATGCTTATGTAGTTGCTTATCTAGGCTACTTATCTACAGGGCTCGAAATTAACGGTTGCCTGGGTACCATTGACCACTCAAAGCGTCGCCGGGCAACCTAAACACCGAGTCATTTTGCCCGGCTTGGCAACCAGATACTGGTTTGTACCGAAGATAGACAAAAAACTCCGCGGGTCAGGCAGCATCTCAGGAGAAAAGGAACGCGACGTTTTGTGTCGGCGATGACGGCGTGGGAAAGATACTAGATGCGGGATGACGAAGGGTAGCAGCGAATGACAGGCCCCGAACAGCGGCAGCAGCGGCTCCATTTCCTGCTCCCGCACCACGCCCGCCCTGATAAGGGCCGCTGCTTGCAAACCCGCTAACGGTGCTTTAAAAAAAAACCCTCCCGCACGCCGAGACCGGGAGGAGGGAGGGAGGGAGGGGGAGGCCTCAGCGTGCGGGAGGGTTTGTTTTTAAAGCGGTTATCGCCGTTAGCGGGTTTGCAAGCAGCGGCTGCTATCAGGGAGGAGGAGGAGATGGAGCCACTGTCGCGGCGGCTGCTGCTGGGCGGGACCCGTCATTCGCTCCGACACTTCTGAAACAGCTGCACCATAGATCCTATAGCTATAGGATCTTTGAGCTGCACCGCTCGGCCCCGCACCTTGCTGTTGGCTGGTTGGGGAGGGAGACGGTGGCGAGGAGTTCCCAACGGCCAAGGCAGCTCCCTTCCAAGTTGCTACAACCCTGAACTTTAAATATTGCAGAGGTAGTCAATGGAGTAAAAAATTGGTGATTATCGCTACTTCATCAATGCCGAGTCAAAAATGCTATCCAGTTGTACTTTTCAGTCTACTTTATTTTCAGTGGCTGGTAATGGTGATCTATTATAGTATAATGTATAAAATGAGGCAAAGATCATTCCCATTCAAATAAGTTATTATTTTATGTGTGGTAGATATTTTTAGCTGTATAAAAAAAAGTGGCTTTGTTTTGTTTTAGTTAATGCAGCTGATAACAAGCAGAGGGACAAGAACATGACCTGTATCAAAGTTTCAATTGATGTGTAAGTCTTTGCATATGTACTTTGCATATTGCATGTCCATTGTCAGATATACGTTGTATTGCTTTTCTTTCCATTAGAATTTAAGAATGATTTGCTGGCTTACTTATTCTATTGATGACTGTTTATCAATTGATAATTTATATTTAAAAAAAATATTCTATTTATAATTATTCTATTTATAATCAAAGGTGTCGATCATTAATTTGATAACCGTTAAAGCTTAATAATCGATATTGATTAAGTCAAATGTTTGTAAACAAATTGTGTGATGGTCGTCTTATCTGACGTGATTTGATTTGCTTGTACGTTTGCCTGCTTGTGTGTCTAAATTTCTATTCTTCACTTTAATTTTCACCATGTTCAAATAGGGATCAAGGGATTAGTTTCCCACCTTCCTCCCTGGAGCCCCAGTGAGCCACGTTACAAACTTATATGAGTTTTCTAGGAAATTCTTAATGCTGTACCTTGTAGCAAAAAAAATATCATCTATGCACATCAACAAGTGTGAATAAAATTGTTGTGGCATTAAGTGAAGTAAACATGTGGAGATTAGCCAGAGATTGAAGAGATTGTTACAGAGATCGCAGAACACTTAAGTGGGGTAGATGTCAGGTGTGTAGACAAGATTAAGCAATGTATAATGGGTGTCATCATTCGCTTATATGAGATAAACAAATAAGGCTTGGGGTTAGAGTATGTAGCTGTGTGGCGGGGCAGATAATTCAAATCACAAACTGGAAAAGCACCTACTGACCAAAAAGATAAGCTTCATATTAAAGAAACATTATTCAAGCTTGATATTTTGTGAAAGAGCATCTTATTTGAAGTGTATACATTTTAATTTATTTTCATGGGCATTACACAAAGATGTGAGTGAAGCAGTAATTGTTTACTTTTAGACATTGCATGTTTTCACAAAATATTGAAGAGGGCTATTGCTCCAAGAAATAAGGAAAATTATTTAAACTTCAGTTGGATCAGTAAGCTGGAGGAAAAGATTCAAGACAATTTTTTCCCGAATGGGTGAAGATTTTTAAGTTGGTGTGATGTATAATGTACTATCTGAAAGGATAGTGGAAGAATAGTTCATATTAATTTTCAAATAGGAATTTGATTAATAATTGGAAAGATAATTGCATAACGTTTAAAGAGATGGTGGAATGTAGAAAGATGCTATAAAGTTTTCATTTAGAATTTGCTTAGTATTTCACTTTCATTGAGTGGCAGCAGAAGTGTGGTATCGATGTTGAAATCCTGCATTTTGTTTTTGAAGAACAGTTAAACTCCAATAGTCTGCTATTCAATTTTTCATAAAATCCAATAATTTGTAACATGACTCCAGTTCCCATGCTTCCATTAAACTCGCTGGGTTTGTAGGAAATGTTATTATACTACTGTGTAACATTTTTTGTAAGTATCAGAGAATATTAATTAGAACTAGACCAAGTGGGACCCGTTGGGACCAGTCCCCTCAACGCGCGGTTGCGGGGGGGGGCAGCCTACGGCGTCCAACACATACACCAACACACACTACACTAACCTCCTCCCCCTGATATTATATTAATATTCATTCACTCCTTTTCTCCAATCCCCCACCCTATCCACTCACACATAGTCCCCAACTGCAAAGGCACGGCTAGAGAGGGAGAAAAGCTTGGATCCCTGAGTTTTTAAATGGCTTTGCATGTATTTTTGATGTGTTGCAAACTGTAATGTGCCATTTAGTCCATTCATTAAAAAAAATAATAAATCACTCGTATTGGAAGATAAATCCTTATTTAAATGGCTTTTTGTGTTCTTCAAGGGATTCCAATATTATTAGTATTTGGAATAATGGGAAAGGCATTCCAGTAGTGGAGCACAAAGTAGAAAAAGTATATGTCCCTGCGTTAATTTTTGGACAGCTCTTAACCTCGAGTAACTATGATGATGAAGAAAAGAAAATCACAGGTAAGAACTGTGTTTGCCATGACATTCAATTGTGAAAAATATTTTCAGCAGTTGATGGGATTGATGCCGGTAAATTTGTTAATTTTTTGGATTTTGTAGGTGGAAGAAATGGCTATGGTGCTAAACTTTGCAACATATTCAGCACAAAGTTTACAGTAGAGACTGCTTGTAAAGAATATAAAAGCAGTTTTAAACAGGTAAGATGTGATTTTAATCCATTTTAATTGATTGGAAGATGAGGAAACATTGTAGTTTGACAAAAGACAATAGGTGCATGAGTAGGCCATTTGCCCCTTCGAGCCAGCACCACCATTCAATGTGATCATGGCTGATCATCCCCAATCAATGCCCCGTTCCTGCCTTCTCCCCATATCCCCTGACTCCGCTATTTTTAAGTCCTATCTAGCTCTCTCTTGGAGAGCAGTAGCGTTGAGATGGAGGGGGTTGGGGATCATGCCAGCAACTTACTCACCGCTGCCGCAGCGCTCCGGGCGCGGAGCCACCGCATTGTGGCCGGCGAGGGAAATAGCTTGGGTGGCTGCGAGCGGCCGCCCGGACCAGACAGCGTCACCGGCCGTCTCTGTCTCTCAGCGCCTACTGCCGGCCCACCCGCCAGCCAGCCACGGTGTCTTTCGGCACAGGCGCACCCGATGGAGGTGGTGGTTGGTGGGTAGCTATTGGGCGAAGGGCTGGCTGCTCCGTCCCGGGCAAGCTCTCTCTCTCTCTCTCTCTCTCTCTCTCTCTCTGTCTCTCTCTCTCTCCCTCTCTCTCTCTCTCTCTCTCTCTCTCTCTCTGTGTCTCTCTCTGTCTTTCTCTGTCTCTCTGTCTTTCTAGCTGTCTCTCACTCTCTCTCTCTCTCTCTCTCTCTCTCTCTCTCTCCGTCTCTCTGTCTCTGTCTGTCTGTCCCGGGGCAGGTGACCTGGACGCTTAAGCCAGTCCCGGGCTCGCAGGGACCTGGGCGCTACAGCCAGTCCAGGGGCAGGCGACTTGGGAACTGCAGCTACTTATACAATGATACTGCTACACTCGGTTATAGCGGACTATCAGCAATAACGGACACAATCATCCCCCCCCCCCCTCTCTCCCTATGGTCTGTTATAACAAAGGTTTATTATAATGGCCCAAACCTTCTATTGAAATCTTAAAGAGCCGCCAACTGAGCCATGCTATTTTATTGCCTACACCTCAGTATGATTTCCCATTGATCCCTTTTCCTTCTAGAGCAGGTGTAGATCTTTGACTAAGCTGCACACATAACAGAAATAATGTATTATCTTTCTGCTGACTGGTTAGTACGCAACACAAGCTTTTCACAGTACCTCGGTGACAATAAACTAAACCAAGAAATAGTTTGATTCACTCTGCAATTTTAGACATGTTGCACCAGATAAAAATATGGGTACATTTCATAGTGTTCATTTGGGGTTAGGTTGTTAGGAGTTATCTGTACAAACATGAGTATTGGTGTATTGTTACATCAAAATGTTTTATTTCTCTAGTCAGTGACTGCCAAAGCAGAGAGATAACACATACTGTACAGGAATATGAGAACAAATACAAATTTCATGTTTTTCTACTGTACCACAAATGACAATTTTAAAATTTAAATGTGTGCTCCTGATCTTCCTTTTGTTCACACTTATGTGCCCAAATACTCAAACCTCCACACCAATCTTCACTGTCTTTTCTCCAGTTTTTTCCACATAACCCTGCTTAAGCTCTTCAGAATGTACAGGTGCATACATGGGTACTCTTCTCAAGTTTGTGTGAAATACTTGGAATCGTACTCAATCTAACTATCTTTAAATATTTGTTGAATCTAAATTTTGACGTTTTGGAGTTTTGTGCTAAATACATGAATGTGCAAAGGACAAGGGAGGTAAATAAATACTTCTACCCAAATATAACCTGTTTAAGCTCCTCCCACATTCATTCTTAAAAAATCACCCATAGCCAAAAATGTTCTTGCTGTGCTTTTCTGAAATCTTATTTAGATATATTTGTTGTTGCTGATTTAGAGCTTGTGCTTGTATTATTTTCATTAAATCTTCCAGCATTTTATTGAATTTGGCATTAAGTTTGGAATACTCGTCCTTATGCTGAGGAATGTATTATTTTGATAATCGGACCCTGGTTTCATCTACAAAAATGTGTAATTAATTCATCCTTTATATTTTGTATGTGACCTTCTATAATTATTATCCTATTAACAACGGCAGATCACATGAATTTTTTGTGTGCAATCATTCTTGAGGTAACTTCCATAAGGCAAATACAGTGATATTTGTTAAATTTGTGCCTAATCTATGAACAAAATTAAATTTTAAAATATTTCAAAACATTTTATTTTCTTAATGCAGACGTGGACAAATAATATGAACAAATCATCTGAGTCAAGGATTAAATATTTTGATGGAGATGATTACACATGTATTACATTCCATCCTGATCTGTCAAAATTTAAGATGGAAAAACTGGATAAAGATATAGTGGCCCTTCTGACGAGGAGAGCTTACGATGTAGCTGGGTCATGTAAAGGAGTCAAAGTCATGCTTAATGGAAAGAAATTGCCAGTAAGTAATTATTAAATGCACGTTTAGATTGCAATTTTTGCCGGATATTTTGGAATAGTCCATAGATAAAAATATTCACCAGGTCAGGCAATATCTTTGGACAGAGAAGACAACTGGTGTTTGAGGTTGATGACCTTTTCAGAACTGGGAAAAGTCAAAAATAAAACAAGTTTTTTTTAATTCAGCTGAAGTGGGGGAGGGGCATTTTAGACAACCAAATAAGGGTGGAGGCCAAAAGATTTAAAACAATGTGAGACTGCGGGTTCAAACAATATGATACAAGCAGGGTGAAACTGAGTTGAAAAGACATGTGAATCATAAATTGTTGGTCTGGGAAAAGCATCAATAAGAGAAGATTAAAAATTACAATAAAGGAAAATAAGCTCTGAATGCTCAACCAAAAAATACAGTCCTAGAGAAACTCTGCAGATCAGGCAGTATCTGGGGAGGAAATGGACAGGTGATATTTTGGGTCGGGATCTTTCTGCAGACCTGTCGTGGAAAGAAAGTTGAAAAAGAGGTGGAAGCAAGGTAAGGCGTTGCAAGTGATAGATGGTGATTGGCAGGTCAATAACGTTAGTGATAAAGTCTAGAGGTGAAAAAGAGACAAAGGGAAAGAAAAGAAAGAGTGAAATATAAAGTCGGCAGAGGGATACGGGTGAAAAGAGACTGTGGGTAGAGAGGGAGGTTAAAAAGGAAATTAGATAAATCCACCTTCTTACCGCTGGCTTGTAAGTTCCCCAAGTCAAATCTGTGATGCTGTTCCTCCAATTTGCATATGGTCTCACTGACAGTGGAAAAGGCGCAAGGCAGTGTAGGAATGAGAAGGGGAGTTAAAATGTTTGGCAACCGGGAGATCACGTAGGCCAAGGCGGACTACGTGTTCAGTGAAATAATTCCCAAATCTACACTGGGGTCACGCTGATCTATCAGACCCCACTCCAGAAACACCAGAAACTGTAGATGAGGCTGGAAGAGGTGCAAATGAATCTTTGGCTCACCTAAAAGGACTGTTGGGGTCCATGGATGGAATCGAGGGAGGAGGGGTATGCTGCCTGACCCACTGATTTACTCCAGCATTTTGTGTCTTTCTTCGGCATAAACCAGCTTCTGTGGTTCCTTCCTACAGCCTTTACCTTATAACAGGAAAGATGTGGAGGATTTGGAGAGGGCACAGAAAAGCTTCATCAGGATGTTGCTGGGATTAGAGGGTATTAACTTAAACTGTTTTCTCTGGAACACTGGCGGCTGAAAGGAGACCTGATAATTATATAAACCTCTATGAGAGCATTGAGAAGATGACAGTCAAATCATTTTTCAGAGTGGAAATCCCAAATTCTCAACCGCATAGATTTAAGTTTAGAGTGAGACCGTTTAAAGAAAATATGTTGCGCAAGTTCTTTTTTTTATATGGAGTGGTGCATATTTGGAACGAGCTGCCAGGAGTGGTCTTGGAAGCAGACATAAATGGGGTTGAGAGGGGAAAATAGAACAGCTATAATCGAATTGTGGGGCAGACTTAATGGGCCAAATGGCCTAATTCTGCTCCTATTTTTTTATGGTATGCAATGTATGTTGAACTGTGTTCTTGCTAACCTTTTAGATAAATGGATTCCGGAGTTATGTGGATCTTTATGTCAAAGATAAGTTGGATGAGACTGGCATTGCACTAAAGGTGGTTCATGAAGCAGTGAATGATCGCTGGGAGGTGTGTCTGACCATGAGTGAGAAAGGCTTTCAGCAAGTCAGCTTTGTAAATAGTATTGCTACCACGAAGGTCAGTATTTAAAAAAGGGTATATTATCAAACAATGCTTTTTAAAAGATCTCGCCTAACTTTCTTGCAAATTAAAAATATTTCAAAATTTGATGTTGTTTTCAAAGGGTGGTAGACATGCTGATTATGTGGTAGACCAGATTGTAAGTAAGTTGATTGAAGTGGTGAAAAAGAAAAACAAGGCTGGAGTATCAGTAAAACCGTTTCAGGTATGTTTTTAGTAGAATTTTAGTAAAACTTGACAAAATAAACAAATTTGAGAACGAAGATAACTTCAGATGTGTTTTTCTTTTGCAAAGGTAAAAAATCATTTATGGGTCTTTGTCAATTGTCTAATTGAAAACCCAACATTTGATTCACAAACAAAAGAAAACATGACTATTCAGCCAAAGAACTTTGGATCCAAGTGCGTACTTACCGAGAAGTTCTTCAAGGGGGTTAGTATTTCGATGTTAATTTGTCAAAATGTACAACTTTGATTTCATACATTTTGTACAGGTAGGGGACATTGGTTAGGGTTAAAGTTCTTAACCTGAACTAGAACTCACAACCTGTCACCTTTTGATGTTAATTAACTCTCATTCAAATAATTTCCGGGTTGATGGCTTAAATCTTTCAAGGAGGTTGCTTACTTCTCTTTTTATAGGATTTCCTACTTAATGTTCATCAGACCTCTGGAAACACTGCAGGTAAAAAAGAGGGTAAACGTGTAATATCCACTTTCCAGCACTGGTTTGTGGACTTTGAGTAGTAGAATTTTTTTCAGGCCAACAAACACTTCCTCCAAACACTTTCTACCATGCCACATCACTGACATTCTGTGATGATCACCCTCCTTTCTCAACATAGCTCCACTCTCACCCACATTTTCATTGGAGCATCATTAAATGTTGCAAAGTAGCAATACATAGCACAGGTACCATGCTTCTTACCTTGATTGTTACTTGGTTTTCAGTGGCATAACCTAAAGCAATATATTTAAACATAGATATGTTCATATTTTACATTGTTAAAGCCACCAAGTGGAGTTACTTACTATCATTCTCTGTTGAGTTTACCCCACACCCCCAAACACAGACAATTAACTTAAGCTAGGAAGCGAAGACAAAAGCAAAAATATTTTTGTTTCAAAACTTAAACTTGACTTTCTTGTTACTATTTTCACTGCGGTTGGCAGTAACTCGGTCAAGTTGAAACAGAGTTAAAAATCCTCACTCTTGTTTTGATTTCAAAGCTATATCCTATCCAGTACAAAACTGGTTTGTTTAGCTTCAGATATCAATCTGTGAAGAACTAAACTTATCTTTGTGACATCCTTCACTCCAATAAACTTAATTTTATCTTAGATCAACCACTCGTATCCTAACCATCACCAATTTCCACCTTTCTAATCGCTTCAAGATATTCATGTTTGAATTTACTTATAGCTACTTGCCCCTCTTGCCTTTCATCTTTTTTTCACGGTTATCCAGATAATGTGGTTGGTAGCAGTGTTTGCTTTACTCTGAAACTTGTTCTCTAAAACTCTACCTTTGCTTTTTTGGGGTTTTAGAAAGTACTCTCATAGCCAGCATTTCTTCCAAGTTTTTAATTCCCTCTTCATTAGTTAAGGATAGGTTCCTGCTCATTCCCCCTCCAGGAATATTCTAGGTTTTAGACAAATTATATAAATGCCATTTTCAGATTCATTAAAGATATTTTTGTAATTAGATCATTGTGTTGATTTAGAATAAGTTAGATGATTGGATTGGGAAAAGGAGAGCTAAGAGGATCCAGCAGAAAACTGGAGCCAAATGCTTTACTCCTCCTGTTTCCTATTTTATGTTTTATTGCATTTTGTATTGTTAAAATGAAATAGATATTTCTTGAATGGATTGTTTTTTTTTCTACATTGTTTTACAAGGAATGAAAATTTCTTTGGTCCTTCCAGGCAAACAACTGTGGCATTGTTGAAAGTATATTAAATTGGGTAAAATTTAAAGCCCAGACCCAACTTAACAAGAAGTGTTCCTCAGTAAAACACAGCAAAATTAAAGGCATTCCAAAATTGGATGATGCCAATGATGCAGGTACAGTAAGTGCTTTTGCTTTCAATTCTGCTAGAACACTGATGACATAATTTATCATATCCTTGGTTTAAAATAAAGTAGTCTTTGGAGAATTAAAAAAAAAAATCAGAACTACAGTGGTTTAAAAAAGGCCCTTCAAATATTTGTGTGCAAAACACTTTCGAAAATTCATTTAGCATTAGTTTTTAACATGTAAACTAAAGGACGTGCATATTTTTCTAACAGGTGGAAGGCATTCGACAGACTGTACTTTGATTCTGACAGAAGGAGATTCAGCCAAATCCTTGGCTGTGTCAGGTCTAGGTGTAATTGGCCGTGATAGATATGGTGTATTCCCTCTGAGGGGTAAAATTCTCAATGTCCGGGAGGCTTCACATAAACAGGTATGATCTCACATTAGTAGTGTCAAATTGCATTGTATACATTAACTTGGAATGAAGAATGTGCTATTTTGACCTCGTATGCAAATCTATTTAATGTAAAAACAATTGTGAATGAAGCATTTGAGTGAGTGCCGTACTTGATAAAAAAGTGCGTTTAAAATTCCTAAGCACATGTAGTTTGCAGGTTGTTTTATATTAGCAAGTTTGTACTTCAGATTTCTTTTTATACTCCTATTAGAACAACCGCGGACCCGTTGGGTTCCGTTCCCCCCAAAGTAATATTCCACCAATCTGCGCACGCGCGGCTGACAGGCCCACACTGCGCAGGCACGACTGCCGCGTTCAAAGTTGTGCTGTTGACGGCAGAAATTGTTAAAGTTAATAAAGTGAATAGAGGAGCCGTTTGTAAAATAGAACAATACTTATCCGTGGAGCCGTTGTGTCACCGTTGTGAGGCCAGGCAAGTACAGGCGGAGAAATAAAATGGCAATATGAAAATCGGCAAAGGGCCCAACTGCGCACGCGCGGATACCGGGCCCACTGTGCACGTGCGGGTATTAATCAACCATTCACCCATGGCCCCCGACTGTGTAGGCACGACTGACGGGCCCGCAGTGTTGTGTCATTGGCGGCAGAAATTAAGTTGAAGTTAATAAAGTGAAAAGAGGACCCATGGAGGCCTTTGTAAAATAGAACAAAACATACCCATGGGCCAGGCAAGTACAGGCGGGAAAAATACCCAAAATGGCGATCTGAAAATCGGCACTGGCCCCGACTGCGCACACGCGGATACCGGGCCCACTGCGCACCCGCAGGGAAACGGCATCATTTTGCATTGCTGCCACGTCACCCGGCGCCATTTTCAATTGTGACGCGCCTGACGGGCCTCCTCCAACTGCGCATGCGCAGCCGGCAAGTGGGGATGCTGTTTTAAGTAAATTTAAGTTTTAAATGTCAATAAGTTGTAAAATATAACATCAATCTGAACGAAACTTGGCTAATGCACATTGCAGGACAATGGTGAGTAAGGTGGGCCAAAAACTGTAGCGCTATCGTTTACCGTTTTGGCAGAGTTTTGGGAACAAATGTATAAACAAACAAGATGAGCGTTTTGGTAATATATACCAGCCCAAGTGGGACCGTTTTCCCCAACACAATCCATCACTCACCCGGGGGTGGCGTCGGAGGAAAGTTCTGGAATCCTTTTGTAAAACGTTGCGGGACGGCATCTGTGCTCCCCGGAGCCAATGAATGGACTTGACTTGGTTCCCCGGAGCAAATCAATCCCTACATGGGGGGGGGGGGGGGGGGGGGGGGTGAAATTTCTGGAATCTTTTTTTGTAAAACGGCAATCAATCCTTCCCACGTGAAAACCCCCACCCCACACACAATAACCCCCCACACACTCACTAAGCCATCCCCACACACACTAGCCCCGCCACACACTAACCCCCTCCCCACAATCACGACCCCCCCCACATGCACTAACCTCCCCCCACACACACTAACCCCCCCACACACACGCTAACCCCCCCACACACACACTAACCCCCTCCACACACACACACACACTACCCCCTCCCCAAACACTAACCCCCACCCCACACTCACACTAACCCCCCCCCACACACACTAAACCCCCCACAACACACTCACTAACCCCCCTCCCCACACTATAACCCCCCCCCACACACACACACTAACCCCCCCCACACGCTTATCCCATTGTGATGTCATTGGCAGCTTATGTAAATGAGATCCTATTGTGATTGGACAACTATGAGATCCCATTGTGACGTCATAGCTACTAACTGCCAGAATCTCCGATCCAACTATTAAATATCAATTACTTGTGAAATATAACATCAAACTTGACACGAACGACCATGGGACAAAGGTGAGTAAAGTGGGTGGCAGCTGAGATCCCATTGTAATGTCATTGTCGGAATGTTCATGGCAGCGTATGTTAATGAGATTCCATTGTGATTGGAGGACTGTGAGACAGTGTTTCCACTTTGAAGGAAATTACCCGAAATTCGAGAAATTCTGGTTGTCTTTGGGCAATTTTAGGGAAATTAAATAATTACGGGGAATTTCCTGGTATGTGCGACTGCCGCCCCAACTGCACACGCACGGATCCAATCCGGCACGCGGGATGATTTGCAGGAAAAAAGTATGTACCCGTATACGACCATCTGTGCCTGCGCAGTTCGGGGACGCCTGTCAGCCGCGTCACAATTGAAAATGACTCCGGTGAGGCAGTACGGATGGCGTCTCCCCGCGAATGTGCTGTTGGACCGGTATCCGCGCATGCAAATATAACACCAATCTGGTGAAATATAACATCAATCTAAACAAAACTTGATACAACCACAGGTCAATGGTGAGTAACGTGGAGCAAAAATGTTTGCGCTATTGTGTACCATATTGGCGTAGATACTTGAGATCGCATGCAGACAGACAGACAGACGTCCAAACAAGACAAGACTTTTAGTAATATATAAACCAAGTGGGCCCCGTTCCCCCAACGCAATATTCCACCACTCACCCGTTCCCCCAACGCAACCCATTTCCACTACTTACCCGTTCCCCCAACGCAATATTCCACCACTCACCCAGAGCCCTGGCAGGAGGCCTGGTCCCCCAACGCAACCAGTTCCCCAATGTAAGATTTCACCACTCCCCTGCCTCCCCCAGCACTGGACTTAAAATAAAAATTCCAATTACACTTCTCCTGCCTCTCCCAGCACTTCCAATTCCACTTCCCATGGCCCTTCCCCTCCTATTTAATCACTTGCTGCCAGGACCACGACTAAGTGTTCTATGATGGCACCATTGTTGCAAATATCGGGTGAAGGACTGTGAGATCCCATTGTGACATTATAGCTGCAACTGCCAGCACTGAAGTGTTGAAGTGAATTTAGTAAACTTAAAAACGTGATAACTTGTAAAATATAACATCAATGTGAACAAAACTTGATATAAACAACCACGTCAATGGTGAGTACGTGCTATTGTCTACTGTTTTGGAGTAGTTCCTTGAGCTCACTCAATCACAGACACACGCATACAAGAAGAGACTTTTAGTTTTGAAATAGACTAAGTGGGACCCATTGGGTCCTAGCATCACACGGGAGGGCTGGTCCCCCAACGTAATATTCCACCTCTCCACCAATGGCAATATTGGTGGGGGGGCTTTCTGGAGCGCTAGTATGGACATTGTGGGCCGAATATATTCTTGGGCTGGCGGCTCAGTCACTCAAGCCTGCTATGCTGGCAGTTCACTCACGGCTGGTTGGCTGGCAGTTCACTCACGGCTATTCCTTGAAATTCTATTTCAAGCAGGGTGCGAGGCCACCAAATTCAAGTGCAGTTTCTTACCACTTCAAGCAGGGTGCAAGGCCACCAAATTCAAGTGCAGTTTCATACCATTTCAAGCAGGGTGCAAGGCCACTAAAGACAGCGAGTCGTGACCTCTCCCTCCTCCATCTAGCAGAGACTGAGCTACGCCCACACTTCTGGGTTTTATAGTCCCTCGCCCCTCCCACCAGAAGGGGCGTGGCGTTCATGGCATGATTGACAGGAGAGAGAATCGCAACATTTTTTAAACACTGATAACTCTTTTATTTTTCATCGATGGGAAAAATCCTCGGCACCTGATTTCTAAAATCAATATAAAGCGCAAACAGGAAGTGGTCAAGATTAGACTTTTAATTATATAGAAGGCAAGGCAACTTTAATTAGGCAAGGCAACTTTAGACAATACAGCTTTAGCATATCCAAACCAAAGGCAACACAGCTTTAGCATTTCTAAATCAAAGGCAACACAGCTTTAGCATTTCTAAATCAAAGGCAACACAGCTCTAGCATTTCCAAACTATATTTTCAAACTACATTAAGGACACTGACAGGTCAGTAAAACCACTCACAGTTTAGCAGACATGTGTTCAGTGTTATTCACAGCTCAGGCTGAGAGACGTGACCCTCTCGCTCCCCCATCTTGCAGGGACTGAATGAGGCACTCAACACTTCCGGGTTTTATAGTCCAGGGTTCGAAATTAGCGGTTGCCCGTGTGCCATTGACCACCCAAAGTGCCTCCGGGCAACCTAAACGCCGACTCATTTTGCCCGGCTTGGCACGCAGGTACTGATTTATACCGATGATAGGCACAAAAAAACTGTAATAACTCCGCGGGTCAGGCAGCATCTCTGGAGAAATGGAACTTGACGTTTCGTGTCGGCCACGGCTGTATTGCGGGGCAAAGATACCAGGTGCGGGGTGACGAAGGGTCGGAACAAATGACGAGCTCCGCACAACGGCAGCAGCGGCCGTGACTGCGGCTCCGTCTACTCCTCCCGCACTCTGCCCGCCCTGATAAGGGCCGCTGCTTGCAAATCCGCTAACGGCGCTTTCAAAACAAACCCTCCCTGCACGCCGAGGCAGGGAGGAGGAGGGGGAGGGGGAGGCCTTGGCATGCGGGAGGGTTTGTTTTGAAAGCGCCGTTAGCGGATTTGCAAGCAGCGGCCGCTATCAGGGAGGAGGAGGAGATGGAGGAGCTGTGCGGGGCCCGTCATTCGCTCCGACCCTTCTGAAGCAGCTGCACCGCTCTGCCCCGAACTTTGCTGTTGGCTGGCGGAGGAGGGGAGGCGGTGGCGAGGAGATCCCAACGGCCAAGGCAACGGGGCGATGTTGTCCGAGGAGCGCTGGCCTTCCTTCCTCCCCACCTCTCTCTCTCTCTCTCCCTCTCTCCCTCTCTCTCCTCTCCCTCTCTCTCTCTCCTCTCCATCCCGTACTGACCCACCCTCCATTTACCCTGCACCATCCCCTCATTCATCCTGTAGTGATCACCCATTCATCCTGCTCAGACCCTCCGATCCACACTGTACTGACCCACCCCCCCATTCATCCTGCGCTGATCTCTTGTTATGAAGGCCAACATTCCATTAGCTTTCTTCACTACCTGCTGTACCTGTAAGCCAACTTTCAGTGACCAGTGTACAAGGACACCCAGGTCTAGCTGTACCTCCCCCTTACCTAACCTAACCCCAGTGAGATAATAATCTGCCCCCTTGTTTTTGCCGCCAAAGTGGATAATCTCACATTTATCTATATTATACTGCATCTGCCCACTCACTCAACTTGTCCAGGTCACCCTGCAACCTCCTAACATCCTCTTCACAGTTCACACTGCCACCCAACTTTGTGTCATCTGCAAACTTGCTAGTGTTGCTCCTAATTCCCTCTTCCAAATCATTAATATATATGATAAACAGTTGCGGCCTCAACACCGAGCCTTGCGGCACTCCACTCGCCACTGCCTGACATTCTGAAAAGGACCTGTTCACTCCTACTCTTTGCTTCCGGTCTGCTTGCCAATTTTCTATCCATGTCAACACCCTACCCCCAATACCATGTGCTCTAATTTTAGTTACCAGTCTCTCGTGTGGGACCTTATCAAAGGCTTTCTGAAAGTCTAGATACACTACATCCACTGGCACCCCTTCATCCATTTTACTTGTCACATCCTCAAAAAATTCCAGAAGATTAGTCAAGCATGATTTCCCTTTCATAAATCCATTTTGACTTGGACTAATCCTTTTACTGCTATCGAAATGCCCCATTATTACCTCTTTAATAATTGACTCCAGCATCTTTCCCACTACCGAAGACAGGCTAACTGGTTTGTAATTCCCCGTTTTCTCTCTCGCTCCTTTCTTGAAAAGTGGGATAACATTAGTTATCCTCCAATCCACAGGAACTGATCCTGAATCTATTGAACATTGGAAAATGATCACCAATGTGTCCACTATTCCTAGAGCCACCTCCCTGAGGACCCTGGGATGCAGACCATCAGGCCCAGGGGATTTATCATCCTTCAGTCCCATTAGCCTACCCAATACTATTTCTCGCCGAATGAAAACTTCTTTCAGTTCCTCTACCCCCTTAGTTCCTCTGTCCTCCAGTACATCTGGGAGATTGTTTGTGTCTTCCTTTGTGAAGACAGATCAGAAGTACCTATTCAACTCTTCTGCCATTTCCTTGTTGCCCATAATAATAATTTCACCCGTGTCTGCCTTCAAGGGACCCACATTTGACTTTGCTACTCTTTTTCCCTTAACATATCTAAATAAGCTTTTACTGTCCTTATTTATATTCCTGGCCCGCTTCCCTTCATACTACTTCTTTTCAGCCCGTATTGCCCATTTTGTTTCCTTCTGTTGACCTACGAAAGTTTCCCAATCCTCTGTCTTCCGGCTACTCTTTGCTGTGTTATACATCTTTTCATTTAGTTTTATTCTATCCCTGACTTTTCTTGTCAGCCACGGTTGCCTTCTAAAAGGCTGACAAGACAAGATAACCCAACCACATTTTAGTTTGGAAGTAGAAAGAACTAATAGAAATTGCATTAATTGCAATGTGTAAAAAGAGTTGAGATATTGTCTTATCATTTTGCTGCATGTCATTGTGGGATATATCATGTCTTGATTGGTGAATACTTTTAGTTTGTGACATTATTTGAAGCAGAAATAAAATGTGAATGCTTCATTGAGCATAATTCCGACTGGTAACTACGCACTTCGGCTGAGCACATTATCGCACGCGTCATGCAAGCAGTCTTAAATGACCACCTAAACTGTCATTTGGCAAACTAAAAAGCTGCCAAGGTTGCCCGGCTGGCAACAGGGAAAAAAAGTTAAGTGAGAGCCTTGTAGTCCCTCCGGAAGGGGCGTGGCCTTCAGGATAGAGAATCTCAACTTTTATTAAACACTAATAACTTTTATTTTTCATCGATGGGGAAAAATCCTCTTGTGCTGCGCAGCGGAGGGGGACTCTGAGTAAGATGGCCAAAAATCACAGCCGTAAGTGGCAGCGTTATTTCTAAAATCAATATATAGAACAACAGGAAGTGGTCAACATCAGACTTAGTAATATACTAGACCAAGTGCAGACCCGTTGGGTCTGTTCCCCCAACTAGTGGTTGTGGGTGGGGGGAGGCGGCATGCAGCGTCACACACTAACTACCCCCCCTCTCGCACTCACGCTAATGGGGGGGAGGGAGAGAGAGGGAGAGAGGGAGAGAATGAGAGAATGAGAGAGAGAGGGAGAGAGAGAGAGGGAGGGAGAGAGGGAGGGAGGGAGAGAGAGAGGGAGAGAGAGAGAGAGAGAGAGAGAGAGAGGGGGAGGGGGTGAGAGAGAGGGGGGGAGGGGGGGAGAGGGAGGGGGGGGGGGGGGGGGGAGAGAGTGCCTTTTTACTTCAACCCAAACCAAACAACTATTTGCAGGCAGTGCTTTTTTACCTCTAACTATATTTTCATTTTCAAACCAAATTAAGGGTACTCACAGTGCTGTAGACATTTGTCAGTGTCATTCAAAGCTCTGATTGAGGCACACCACTTGCAGAGACTGATTGAGGCACACCACTTGCAGAGACTGATTGAGGCACACCATTTCCTGGTTTTATAGTCGCTCCCCCTCCCTCCAGCAGGGGCAGCAGAGAGAATGGGGAATGTTGTAAAAACATTAATATCTCTGTCAATTTTCATCGATGGGAAAAGTCCTCGGCACACACGCGGCGGAGGGGGGCTCTGAGCGAGGTGGCCAAAAATGACGGCCGTAGGTCGCGGCGTACTCTCGTAAACCGCAGCACAGAAAGCCGAAACCGGTCAAGAACAGAGATTTAGTAATATAGATACTAGACCAAATGCAAACCCACTGGGTCTGTTCCCCCCAACGCTGAGGCTGCACATGCACACTAACCAGATGGGTGGGAAGGGAGGGGGGGATGGGGAGGGGGGAGGGTGGAGGGAGGAAGGAGGGGAGGAGATGGGGAGAGGGGAGGGGGAGATGGAGAGAGGGAGAGGATGAAGGGTGGAGATGTGGGAGAGATTGGGGAGGGGAAAAGGGGGAAGGAGGGAGAGTGGGGAATGGGGAGGGGAGGAGAGCGGGAAGGGGAGAGGGGTGGGGGAGGGGATGAGAGAGGGGTGGAGAGAGGGGGGGGGGAGGGGGAGGGGGAGAGAGGGGTGGGTGGAGGGGAGAGGGGTCAGAATTAACATTAAAATTTCAATTGAAATATCTCCTGACCAATTTGTGATGCATATGACCCGACTAGAAGTAAAAAACCTGGATAAATCTTAACGAATAGTTGTGAATGTTGCTCATTAAATAACTACAGTACTGATACTCCATATTAGAGCATTGATTTGCCATTAAAATGATTTCTGTAATAATGTGTCAACAGTAGCAGGACAATCGAACACTGCGGGAGATGTTTCACGTGTTCACAATTTAATTAATCCATCTTTATGGACTAAAACAAATATTGGGACATTGGGAATGGAACACATTTGGGGGGGGATGTTCACTCTGAAGACATTTCCAGCGCAGTAGGGAAGGGGGGGGGGGGGGGGGGGGGGGTGGAATCGGTGCGGGATGGATAGATGGGGGGGGGGGGGGGGGGGTGAGAAGGCAAAGGGATGGATGGATTGATTGAGGAGCAGGGGATTAGTGGCAGGGGTTGGAGGAGGTAACATTGTGAGAGGAAAGCGAGGGGGATGGGGGAATGGGGGGGGGGATAGAGGATGGGTGGAGGGGGAGATCCAGTACAGGGGAATGTGAGGATCAGTACAGAGATTGGGGAACATTAAATGGGGGGAATTACAGGGGAATTGATCAAAAGTGGGGATGGAGAGGAAAGGTCCCAGGATAAGGGGGGTGTACAAGAGGGGGAGAGAAGGGTGGGGTGGAGGAAGGAAGGGGGTCAGAATTCACAATTATTACATTAAAATTGCCCCAATTGCCGTCGTGTCTGACCAAAAATTTGGATGCATATGACCGACTAGAAGTAAAACCTGGATCAATCCAACATATGGTTGTGAATGTTGCTCATTAAATAACTACAGTACTGATACTCCATATTAAGAGCATTGATTTTGCCATTAAAATGATTTCTGTAATAATGTGTCAACAGGAGCAGTGACAATCGAACACTGCGGTTTTAATGTTTCACGTGTTCACAATTTAATGAATCCATCTTTATGGACTAAAACAAATAATAACATTGGGAATTAAAACACATTTGATTGCATTCCATTATCAAACATAGTCAAATTTCACTCTGAAGACATTTCCAGCGCAGTAGGGTCGGGGGGGGGGGGTGAATCGGTGCATTGGGCGGGGGATAGATGGGGGGGGGGGGGTGAAGGCAATCGTTGTGGGATGGATGGATTGATTGAGGCAGGGGAATTAGTGCATGGTGGTTGGAGTAGGTAACATTGTGAGAGGAAAGCGCGGGGGATGTCAGTGGGGATCAGTACGATGGATGGGGGGGGATCGATACAGGATGGGTGGAGGGGTTTAGTACAGGATGAATGCGGGGAATCAGTACAGGATGAATGTGAGGATCAGTACAGGATGGATTGGGGAGGGGGGGGTCAGTGCATGATGAATGGGGGGAATCAGTACAGGATGAATGGGGGAGCAGTGCAGGATGGATGGGTAGGGGGGTCAGTACAGGATGAATTGGGGCACCAGTGTAGGAAGGATGGGGTGTGGAAGGAGAATCAATGCGAGGTGGATAGGGTGATCAGTGCGGGATGGAGAGGAAAGGTCCCAGGATAAGGGGGGTGTACAAGAGAGAGAGAGAAAGAGGGTGGGGAGGAAGGAAGGTCAGCGCTCCATGGACATCACTGGCATCATTGCCCCACTGCATTGGCCGTCCGTGTCTGCCGCCAAAAGGGGAGGAAGTTGGAATCTCCTCGCCACCCCCTCCCCTCCTCTGTCAGCCAACAGGAAGGTGTGGGGCCGAGCGGTGCAGGTGCTTCAGGTGGCGGAAGGGGGCCTCCTCCCTCCTCCCATCCTCGGCGTGCGGGAGGGTTTGTTTTGAATGCAGTTATCGCAGTTGGTGGAGTGGCACGCAGCGGCTGCTATGAGGGCGGGCCCGTCATTCGCTCGGACCCTCCGTCACCTCGCATTACAGCCATCACCGCCGCCGACCAGAAACACCACATTCCTTTTTCCAGAGATGCTGCCTGACCCGTTGAGTTACACCAGTTTTTTGTGTCTACGGTATAAACCAGTATCTGCAGTATCAAGCCAGGCGAAATGACAGGGCTTTTAGGTTGCCCGGCGGGACTTTAGGTGGCCATTGGCACCCGGGCAACTGTTAATTTTGAGCCCTGGGAGGGGTGTGTGTGGGCAGGAGGTGTGTGAGGGGGTGGAGGTGAAAAACGGATTAAAACTGCGAGGCGCTTTAAAACCAGAGGTTTTTTAAAAGTAAACGGGATAAAAGCAAAGCCTGAACACAATCTCAGTTAATGAACACCAATTAATTTGATCAAAATGGAGTCTTTCCTGTGTGATCAACCATTGGTAGGGGGAAGAGGGGGTTGAATGAGCCGAGGGGGGTGTTGGCTGCATTTTTGAGGCAGCGAGGGGGGAAGGGTGAAAGGGGCGAATAAACCCGAGGGGGGAGGGGGTGGGGGGGTGTGAATAACCCGGGTGAGGGGCGGGGGGGCGGGGGGGGGTGTGGCACTCGGCAGCAGCTTGAAAGAGTGGCATTGTGACATCATCATTGGAAGCTCCTGGAAAAAAAGGCTGTCGGTTACTGTTGGCAATGTCCCATTGTGATGTCATTTCTGGCACTCGGCAGCTTGAGAGCAAATTGTGATTGCTGCACTGTGAGTGGCATTGTGACATTAGAAAGTCCTGGGAAACGGCTTTGTGGGAGAACCATTTTTTGCCTTTTTAAAAAAAAAACTTGAATCGTCAATAACTTCTGAAATATCTATCTATCTATATATCTATCTATCTATCTATCTATCTATCTATCTATTATTTAATATATAAAACTCAAATCCATCCGTCCGCCTGCAGTACGGATCCCTTCCTGCCTTTTGATTCGTTGACGGCTGCTCCTTCCTATCAGCTTCCAACACACTTCGAAACAAAGTTGCAAGACAGGAACACTGAACTTTTCACTGCTGCAGCAGGCAGGGGAGGTGCAATTGAGGGAGGCAGGGGAGTGCTGGAAACTTACATTTGGCAACGGCTTCAGTTCCATTGGAGGAGACGGGTGCATGGTGGAATATTGGGTTGGGGGAATCACACCATTGGGGGAGCAGACCCAACGGGTCTGCACTTGGTCTAGTATACGATAAAATCTTGTGAACCTGATTACTACGTGGAGGGGGGAAATGCGAGTCAGATTATGTAAACATTTAAATGCTAGCCCGTAGCGTTTTGAGGAGGGTAGAAAAACACATACGGAAACAGACACACACGCATACATACAAGATGAGACTTTTAATAAGATACTAGACCAACTGCAGACCCGTTGGGGCTGCTCCCCCAATGCAGCCGTTCCCTACCCGTAGCCCCCATGGGAGACGTGGTCCTCCAACCTTTAACAAAAGATTTTATTAAAAATGTGTACGACGAAATTTAATGAGGAGTGGTTACTTGGAATGATGTGAAATCTCTACCGAAATGGGAAAAATCAGGGCGTTTGTGGGTCGGGTGTTGTCGTGGCAACGAATCAAAGGCTGGCAGCCACAAGTCAGAAACACACACAGCCACACAGCCAGACACACACAGTTATTATATAGATATAGATAGATAGGTACAAATATAGATACAAACAAGATGAGAGTTTTATAGATAGATGGATAGATTGATTTTGATTTGCTATTTTTGTATGCCAATTTCACAACTAAAGCTTGTCTTTATTTATTCCACATTAATGTATCCGTTTTCATGACAATTAAGTCAATATCTGAAGATGTCTTTGAGGAACCTGTTGTCATCTAAATTTGAATAGATTAGTTTAAATACCAGAATAAAGTTAAATAGGTGTATCTTTTTGTGTCAAATTTCAGAACAAATTGTTGCACTTGCAAATCATGCGCAAGTTTTAAAATATTTACATTTTGAACTAGTAACTAATAAAACATCTGAATTGCAATAGGCGTTTAAAATGGGATAGCTGCTACAGGCATCTGAAACAAAGTTGTCATGAATACCTTTCTTTTTGCAATTTTTCTCACTTCCCCTTTGAACATAACTGTTTTGCAAATGTCATGCTCTAATTTTTAACCTAGTATAACAATCTAGGAAATAGCAGTAGGAGAAGGCCATGTAACCACCTCAAGTCTGCTCTATTTTTCTGTACAATCATGCCCAATCCCTACAACCCTTGATTCTCCTATCGTCCTAGATAACTCAACACCCACATCTAGGACAAAGAATTGCAAAGATTTACATCCTGAGTGAAAACAAAGTCCTTATTCCTAGTCCTAAATGGCTGATCCTTTCTTTTAAGATTATATCACTGTCTTGTACATTTGCATGCTTTCAAAAACATCCATCACAGCAACTTCTCTGCCAAACCTACCCAGAACCCTGTCTCACTAAGAATATCAGATATTCTTCAAACTCCCGGGAATAGAGATCCATTTAATCACTTCTCATAATATTGTCCTAATCCCAGGAATTGATCTGGTGAATGTTTGCACCAAAAAAAATGGTCTCGAAACCAAGGAGACAAAGGAGACTAAAGCTAATGGTGTGGCCCAAGAGTGGTCAGGCTTACTTCTGTAAACCGATTTCCTTGTTGCAACTTATTTTCATACATAATGTAACAAACCTGGTTTGCATACCTGGTTACATTACAGACAATTCCTTCATCTAAGGCATTAACGTAGAATCTAACCATGTAATGTTCTATTTCTTATTCGTGATGCATCACAATGAGTTGGCCAAGTGAAAATTACTTTTTATAAACTCCTACCGTTTATAAACATGAGAAACACAGCATGAATAATTGTCACATGCAATATTTAATTGCTTTTAAGGTACCAACTCATTTGAAACGTGTGTATTTCCTGTCTGTTAATGGAATTGGATTTGTAAGAGCAGAAGAACATACTGTTTACAAATCAATCTTCTAATTTGTTCCAGATTTTGCAATCAGAAGTTTAAGAAAACACATTGCGCTCCCCAGTCTAATCTCTTAAATCCTTTAAGACAACTTTTTGAAAAGGAGCCGAAAACATTTCTTTAACTTCTGCTTTGGTTTCAAGAATGCCATGCATTTGAATCTTACAACTGAAGCAAAATTGATATTTAGCAACAATAATATTAATTGCACAGTACACTGTAATCCTTTGACAAATAAAACGTTCCTCTGATCTGTTTAAATAATACCATGAGTAACTTGAATTCCCTTTTTAGCATGGCTCTAATGTTTTGGGTTTGTCAAACATACTCAAAGGCAATAAATCTTAGCAAATCTTAGCAATACTTCTGTTGTTAAATAGATAACAGAAAGGAGGACTAAGTTTAGTGTATTGTACATTTTGCTATTGAAACACACTGCAGCAATATTTGCTAACTTGATATTTTGTATTTTGTTTCATATCATATACTAGGCGTTTCTATATTGTTTCCTCTTGTATATGTTACATACTTTTAGTTTGTTATGTTATTAAAATACTGTGGCGGGAGTTCCAGAACAGTAAATTTATGTTATTTTGTTGTGCAGATAATGGAGAATGCAGAAATCAACAACATTATCAAGATAGTAGGTCTTCAGTACAAGAAAAGTTATGATGATGCAGAGTCATTGAAATCTCTTCGCTATGGCAAGATTATGATCATGACTGATCAGGTCAGCATATTATATAAAATTCATCTTAATTAAAAATGCATACATGAAGGTATCCTGCATAAATATTACAGGAAGTCTGTTTCATGAGCACGCAAACTGACACAGTACTATCAATGTTCTGGGAATCAGTGCATAAGATCTGTTAAGACAAATCAAGGACTACAAATTGCTTATGACAATCACAGTATCTCTGAGAGCTTTAGGTTTTCAGAGTCAACCTAACCAAATCAGAATATTGTGCAGGAAGGAACTAGATGCTGGTTTACTCTGAAGATAGACACAAATTGCTGGAGTAACTCAGCTGGATAGGCTGCATCTCTGGATATAAGGAACGGGTGACGTTTCGGGTCGAGGCCCTTCTTCAGATTGAGCATCAGGGGAGAGGGAATTACAGCGATCAAGTGTAAGAGATCAAAAGAGATGCAGATCAAGGAAAATGTAGAATTGACTATTGTTAGCTAGGAGAAGGTGACAACAAAGCAGACAGAGATACAATGTAATCAGATGGACAGTCAGACTGGTCAGAGAACTGGGAAGGGGGAGGGATGGAGTGAGAGGGAAAGAAAGGATAACTAAGTTAGAGAAGTCAATATTCATACCGCTGGGGTGTAAGCTGCTCAAGCGAAATATGAGGTGCTGTTCCTCCAATTTGGGCTGGGTCTTGCTTTGACAATTGAGGAGGCCCAGGACAGAAAGGTCAGTGTGGGAATGGGATGGGGGGGGTTAAAGTGTTTTGCAACCGGGAGATCAGGTAGGTTTAGGCAAACTGAGCGGAGGTGCTCAGCAAAACGTTCACCAAGCCTGCGCTTGGTCTTGCCGATATATGGGAGTCCACACCTGGAACAGCGGATACAGTAGATGAGGTATTTTATTTATGTTTGTGATTGAAATGTTCCATGCATCTGAAAAGATGACTTCCCTAACAACCCTGTAAAGGATTTTTGAGATTGATGTAGTGACTGCAATTGTAATCACATTGGTATAATTCGGAGCTTGGTGTTTGTGTTTTGGTGCTTATAAAACTATACAGCATGGAAACAAACCATTTGGCCCAACTTGTCCATGCCAACCAAGGTGCCTTTCAGGGCTAGTCCCATTTGCCTGCATTTGGCCCACATTCCTCTAAACTGTTCTTATCTGTGTACCTGTCCAAATGCCTTTTAAATGTTACAATTGTATCGACCTCTCGCAGCTTGCTTTATATAGCTGCAACACTTTATGGAAAAGGTTGCCCCTCAGATCCCTTGACACAAGTCCTCTCTTACTGTAAAGTTATGCCCAATAGTTTTGCATTCTCCTACATTGGGAAAAAGTCTGTAACAGTCCATCTTATCTATGCCCCTCATGATTTTATAAATTCACACCCTTGCCTCTTATGCTCCAGAGTGGGGATAAAGGCTGCCTTTCCAGTCTCTCAAGTTGTCCAGCCGCAACAACATACTTGTGAATCTTTTCTGCACTCTCATTTGATCACATCCTTCTTATAGTGTGATGACCAGAACCACACTCATGTAAGATGACGACCTGGCTCTTGTACTTAATGCCTTGTCCGATGAAGGCAAGTATGCCAAATGCTGCCTTCCACCTTGTCTACCTGTGTTGCAACTTTTAGAAACTATGTACTTGTACCCTGGGGTCTCTCTGTTCTACAATGCTTCCCAGAAACCAGTGTATGCCTTGACCTGGTATAACTTCCCAATATGCATCATTTCACACTTGTCTGAGTTAAATTCCACCTGTCATCCCTTGGCCCACTTTCCCAGTTGATCTAGACCCCTGTTGTAACAAGAGGCAACCTTCTTTGTTATGCGCCAACAGCGTCGTTATTTATTTATTTAATAAAATAATTGTGTCATCCGTAAACTTACTTATCATGCCACTACATTCTCATCTAAATCATTAATATAACCTTCAAGATGGAAACAACTATCCACTGCCACTCTCGGACTCGTACCATCATACTAATTTAGTAGGTAAATGGTTACCTCACCTAGGATCTAACCTTCCAGGTCAGCCTATTATGCAGGACCTTGTCAAAAGTTTTGCTAATGTCCCTGTAGATCATATTTATTGCCATGCCTTCGTCAATCCTCTTGATTGCCTCTTTGAAAACCTCAATAACAAATTTGTGAGACACTATTTCTCACGCACAAATCTCTTGGTTCACTTTTGTGTGGCATCCCTATTTAGTTCCAGCAGTATCCATCATTGGATTTGCCTTCAAATTGATAATATGGCCGGGGAGAGTTCATTCTTTCCTCTATTGATGTTTTGAGAATGGCATCCTTACTGGCTTACTGTTGTTCACTGTTGGTGTTTGGTGTTGGTGTTTGTTTCCTCACTGTTGTTCACGATGAAGCAATGCCAGGACAGCTGATAGTGCTTCATTGTAAAGTAGTGGGACAGCCTTTGCAAAAAAGACCTTGTACGGTCTGCTTCAGATTTTTCCACTTCTATTCCATGTGGTATGGGAGCCTGCTTAACCTTAGCCTGCATAACACCCAGGTAACTTATTCCACGAATAACCTCAAATTCAGGATTTCTCTGAAGAAGATTTGGATTTGCGGAGAGCAGTTCGCAGTGAAAATTGATCTGACATCCTCCTTAATCTTGTGGGATAGACCATCATCTCATGAATATGGTTCCAGATCTGAATGGAAAATATAAGTGAAAGAAAAATGGTTAAGACATAACGAAAATCAGGCGCATAGGAAGGAGGAAAAATGAAGTTGATAGATTTTTTTGAAAGATGGAGCAAATTATTTTTCTTATCCACACAAACCTATGACAAAATAATCAAAAACTGATGACTACTTTATCTCATTCTTTTTCATTAGACCTGAGCACACTTAATTACCTAATTTTTGTTTTTTATGGTAATTCCACTTCAAAATAATGCTTTGGCAGTGAAGTGTTTAAGATGGGCTTGGTCTCTCGGAGAGGATCTGTGTAAATGTGATTGAAAATTCTTTCTTTCTGACTGTTTCCTGGACCAGTGTTGCAATACTGAAAGCTTTGGGTCATGGAATTTCATACTTTGATTATAGGGTAAGCAAAAAAATAATACCTGTAAAAACCAATGCAAAAAACTTTGGTATGTAAAGAGAGGCAAATCCATTGCAGTAAAAGAAAAAAGGATAACTATCACTGAAGCAAACATCATGAAGACTGCTATGAACGAAAGATTCGTTGAATTGTACAAGCAAAAATCTTTGAAGTTTATAATTATGATGATCAAAAGAGTTGATATTAATTTGCATATTTTTAAATGTTACAGGACCAGGATGGCTCTCACATCAAAGGCTTGCTGATTAACTTCTTTCATCACAACTGGCCATCTCTTTTGAGACATCATTTCTTGGAGGAATTCATTACTCCTATCGTAAAGGTGAGTAAACCTTTGCCACCATCTAAATCTTATTGCTGCAGATAAAAATAAATATATGTAGTACTATTTATTATTCTTTTTTTAATAAAGGCTACCAAGAATAAACAAGAATTGGCATTCTACAGCATTCCTGAATTTGATGAATGGAAAAAACACGCAGAAAACAACAAATCTTGGAAAGTAAAATACTACAAAGGTTCGTAATATAAAAGCTTAATTCAAAATAGTCAAGAGTAAGAACCGAGGAGGTGGTGTACACCTGACCGTTTAATTTAGTAATTTTGTATTTTTGCGCAGCTGGCAACAAGTTATTTTAATACTGATATACTTTCGAACTGGAGTTTGATTCTGCCAATCGCAGGTACTCATTAGAGCTAAAGTTAAGTAATAATCATATTAAATACACATATAATTACTGGAATATGTGATGTCTCATACAGGTCTCGGTACCAGCACATCAAAAGAGGCAAAAGAATACTTTGCTGATATGGACAGACACCGCATAATGTTTCGATATAATGGCCCAGAAGATGATGCCGCAATCACCCTGGTATTTTAAATAAATCCATTGAATGCTTTTCAAAGACGGTTTAGCAATTAAAAGTTACATTCTGTACTATTATTGTAATTAAACATTATGATTGCATTATTGGCATTTGTTACAGGAGTACTAAAATTAACATCTGGTGATTAAAAGCACTAAAACGAATGTGTTTTTAGTCCAAATGATTTCAATATCAATGGATTTTAAGTTAGTTTATAAACTTTTTTTTATAACTTGGCTATAGTGAGTTAGTGAATAATTAGTTCAATTCAATTCAACTTTATTGTCATTGCACAAATACGAGTATAGGTACAACAAAATGCAGTTTAGCATCTGGTCATAGTCATAGTGCAAGATAGTAGAAGTAAAAATAAAAATACAAAATAAGCATACAATAAAAATAAAAAATACTGGTTAACAATGTGTGGATTGTGGATGAATTAAAACTGGTACATAGGCAAATAACTATACAAATGGGAGAGTCTAAAGATAGCTAGCGACAGGACTCTGAATTCAGCAGTGTAATGGTGTTGTTGAAAAAGCTGTTCCTCAGCCTGCTTGTGCTAGACCTGAGGCTCCTGTACCGCCTCCCTGATGGGAGGAGGGCAAACAGTCCATGGTTAGGGAGAGAGTCATTAGAAACTGACACATTATTTTCTTTCCATTATGTAAATGTTGAATTAATGTTATTAAACATTTGTTAGGCTTTTAGCAAAAAGAAAATAGATGATCGAAAAGAATGGCTGACCAATTTCATGGAAGATAGAAGGCAGAGAAGGTTACATGGATTGCCAGAGGTCAGTAGTGTTGAATTATAAAACATAATTTTAATTTTCCATTATGTTTATGGATATGACTTTTTAAATTTTAATTCTACAGCAATATTTATATGGAACAACAACTAAATATTTGACATACAATGACTTCATCAACAAGGAATTAATACTTTTCTCAAATTCTGACAATGAGAGGTCCATTCCTTCTCTTGTTGACGGTAAGCATCTGCAAATTTTCAGAATTGTGTCCTAGGGTAAAGCCTATATCTCTTGAACATAATTTTAGCAGAGGGCATTAAATTGTGATTTGTTGATTGCTTCTCATACATACGCACAAATGCGCCCATAAACAGGCGCACACGCACACATATGCAAGCACGCACCGTTTTTAAACCTCAAATGCTGGGAATTTCTCTTCCTGATTTGTTTCTTTCAAATAAATAGTGCAACCTAGCCTTTGTTTTTTGTTTTTCTCAGCCACTATATCTTCATATAGGCCTGAGTTTTGCAGCATGTGATTCACTATTCATGAGAATTAAATCCATATCGTAAAGCTAAGTAATATTTGAAAAATCATACATTTTTGTTTAATTTCAGGCTTAAAACCTGGTCAGCGAAAAGTGTTATTTACGTGTTTTAAAAGGAATGACAAACGAGAAGTCAAGGTTGCTCAACTGGCAGGTTCAGTAGCAGAAATGTCGGCCTATCACCATGGGGAGGTAAGTAAATATTTTTATACTGCTTTTAGTTGATGTCAAATAACAATTGCACCTACACAAGAAACTGCTGACAGTGGAATCTCGAACAACAAGTAAAGTGCGGGACGAACTCAGCAGGTTAGGCAACAATTATTGAGTGAAATGGAGCGACAACATTTCAGTTTGGACCCTTCAGGCTGATTGGAGTAGGGGGTAGAAAGGTGGAAAAGAGAGGTGGGAGTGTACCTCATTTACTTCTACCCACGGACCCCAGCAGACGGAGATTTAGGATGGTTTAATTAGAATTCCAGAGTTTAATACTACTATTTGGGTTGTTCCATGGAATCGAGATTGATTTACTTCCACCCGAGTTCTAAGATGATTGATGATGCCAATATTAGTACTGAAAATGTTGAAGGTTGTAGATCATCCACTAATGCTGATTTGATCCATGTCTGGTTTTGCTATTGCTGACCCGATCCGTAATCCATGTTGGGTTTCCACTATGCCATCTTGTGGAATGTGAGCAACCATGCTTTCAGTTTAAACTACGACTTTGAGTCTACAGTACCTATTTATATGGTTCCTGTATTTATTCTTATTAAAGTACATATTAGGAAGTTTTATCACTCAATAGTGTCAATAGTGCTTTGTACAGTTAATGAATTAAATTCAGGCTACAAATGGAGGAGTGCACGTGACTTACATAATTGTAGAACTGGTAGAGAGAAAGTAGTGATAATTGGGATTGGGGAGACCACAGCAAGATTTAACTCAAGAATAATATTTTATATATAGTGCCCTCCATAATGTTTGGGACAAAGACCCATCATTTATTTATTTGTCTCTGCACTCCACTATTTGAGATTTATAATAGAAAAAAATCATATTGGTTAAAGCACACATTGTCAGATTTTAATAAAGACCATTTTTATACATTTTGGTTTCACCATGTAGAAATTACAGCTGTGTTTCTACATTGTCCCCATCTCCCATTTCAGGGCACCATAACGCTTGGGACACATGGCTTCACAGGCATTTGTAATTGCTCAGGTGTGTTCAATTGCCTCCTTAATGCAGGTATAAGAGAGCTCTCAGCACCTCGTCTTTCCTCAAGTCATTCCATCACCTTTGGAAACTAAGCATGAGATTTCTCCGCGGATTTTGAAATTCATTAAAAAAAAAGAAAATATGTCTAAATCTCTAAAAATCTATAAATGACTTTCTGCGAGACTGATGATCGAGGGCACCGAATGGACGAGAGAGCCGCCAGTCAGCAGGCAGTGGGGGGGGGGGGGGACATGATGATTCAGCGCGATGATTGGAGGAGGGAGGTGACTGTCAGAGGAGGAAGTGGGGGGCGGAACTGAGGTTATAGTGCGATGATTGGAGGAGGGAGATGTCCGGGGCGAGGCCTGGTGGAGCGGAACAGCGGGAGAGTGGGCACCAGGCTGGGAAAGGCCGGGGCGCGGTTGCAGGGCCGAGGCCTTGTCGGTGGCAATAAGCGTTTTAAAGTAAGTAGAGGGAGTGTGTGAGCCCTGGTGGGCAGAGGGGCGAGACCCGGAAGTGTGAGTAAAGGTGAGGGGACGTCCTTGTGAGTGTGAGCAAAGGCGAGGGAGTTCCCTGTGAGTGTGAGCAGTGAGGGGTCCCTGTGAGTGAGCAAAGGTGCGGGGTTTCCTTTGAGTGTGAGCAGTGAGCGGGTCCCTGTGAGTATGAGCAAAGTGTGCGGGGTTTTCTGGGAGTGTGAGGGGGTCCCTGTGAGGTGAGCAAAGGTGGGAGGGGGGGGCCTGTGAGTGAGCAGTGAGGGGTTCCTTGTGAGTGTGAGTGGGGAAGACCATGCGAGAAATTATGGGTAAACAGGCAAGAAAACTCATTTCAAGGTACAATTATCAAAAAAATAAATCTGCATAGAGGGGACCCCTGGACCCCATCTCTCTTCCTCTGTTTTCAGTTTTTTCCTGTCTCACGTCAGGGAAACTTTTATTGCTGTTCATCAACATGAGGACCAAAGTTGTGCCAATGAAAGTCAAAGAAGCCATTGTGAGACTGTGAAACAAGAATATAACTGGTAGAGACATCAGCCAAACCTAGGCATACCAAAATCAACTGTTTGGGACATCAAGAAGAAAGAGAGCACTGGTGAGCTTACTCGCAAAGGGACTGGAAGGCCAAGGAAGACTTCCACAGCTGATGCAGAAGAATTCACTCCATACTAAAGAAAAATCCCCAAACATCTGTCTGACAGATAAGAAACACTCCTCAGGAGTCAGGTGTGGTTTTGTCAATGACCACTGTCTGAAGAAGACTTCAAAAACAGAAATACAGAGGCTACACTGCAAGATGCAAACTGCTTGTTAGCTGCAAAAATAGGATGGCCAGGTTACAGTTTGCCAAGAGTACTTAAAAGAGCACCCACTCTTCTGGAAAATGGTCTTGTGAACAGATGAGACGAAGATTAACTTATATCAGAGTGATGGCAAGCGCAAAGTATGGAGGAGAGAAGGAACTGCCCAAGATCCAAAGCATACCACCTCATCTGTGAAACATGGTGGTGGGGGTGTTACGGCCTGGTCATGTATGGCTGCTGAAGATACTGGCTCACTTATCTTCATTGATGATACAACTGCTGATGGTGGTAGCATAATGAATTCTGAAGTGTATAGACACATGCTATCTGCTCAAGTTCAAACAAATGCCTCAAAACTCATTAGCCAGTGGTTCATTCTACAGCAAGCCAATGATCCCAAACATACTGCTAAAGCAGCAAAGGAGTTTTTCAAAGTTAAAAAAATGGTATATTCTTTGGTGGCCAAGTCAATCACCCAATCTGAACCCAATTGAGTATGCCTTTTATATGCTGAAGAAAAAACTGAAGGGGACTAGCCTCCAAAACAAGCATAAGCTAAAGATGGCTGCAATAAAGGCTTGGCAGAGCATCACAAGAGGAAACACCCAGCAACTAGTGATGTCCATGAATCGCAGACCTCTAGCAGTCATTGCATGCAAAGGTTATGCAACAAAATACTAAACATGACTACTTTCATTTACATGACATTGCTGTGTCCCAAACATTATGGTGCCCTGAAATGGAGAGACCACTGCTGTCATTTCTACATGGTGAAACCAAAATGTATAAAAATGGCCTTTATTAAAATGCACGCAGTGTGCATATTAACCACATGTGATTTTTTATATTACAAATCTCAAATTGTGAAGTACAGAGGCAAATAAATAAATGATGGGTCTTTGTCCCAAACATTATGGAGGGCACTGTGCAAGGCATCACAGCTGCCACCGAGGAATACGGCTGATATTTGAGTGAGATCTGCCAGTTAGGAGTATATCTCTGCAATCTTCAGATTATCTATGAAATTTTACTCACAATAAAGAATTGTGTATTTATTAGTTTTGTGTTTCATTTTAGCAAGCACTTATGATGACCATTGTAAACTTGGCACAAAACTTTGTTGGAAGTAACAATATTAGTTTATTGCAACCAATTGGACAATTTGGTACAAGACTACATGGTGGGAAAGATGCTGCCAGTCCACGTTACATTTTCACTATGTTAAGGTAAGCCAATAGCACTGATTAGAAACAAAATCTGCATGGGTAGATTTCAACGTGCAGGTAGACTGGGAAAATCAGGTTGGTACTGGACCCCAAGAAAGGGACTTTGTAGAGTGCCTTTGTGATGAACTCTTAGAGCAGCTTGTATTGGAACCTACCAGGGAGAAGGCAATTCTGGATTTAGTGTTATGTAATGAACCGGATTTGATAAAGGAACTTGAGGTTAATGAGCCATTAGGAGGTAGTGACCATAATATGGTCAGGTTTAATCTACAATTGGAGAGGGAGAAGGGTAGATCGGAGTGTCAGGTTACAGTTGAATAAAGGGGACTATGGGGCCATGAGGGAGGAGCTGACCAAAGTTGACTGGAAAGATACACTAGCAGGGATGACAGTGGAACAACAATGGCAGGTATTTCTAGGAATAATAAAGAAGGTGCACGATCAGTTCATTCCTAGGAGGAAGAAAGATTCCAAGGGGAGTAAGGGCCGACCGTGGCTGACAAGGGACGTCAGGGACAGTTTAAAAATAAAAGAGAAGAAGTACAACGTAGCAAAGATGAGCGGAAAGCAAGAGGATTGGGTAATGTTTAAAGAGCAACAGAAGATAACTAAAAAGACAATAAGGGGAGAAAAGATGAGGTACAAACGTAAGCTAGCCAAGAATATAAAAGGGGATAGTAAAAGCTTCTTTAGGTATGTGAAGAGAAAAAAATTACTTAAGACCCCAAAGTTGGACCCTTGAAGACTGAAAAAGGTGAATTTATCATGGAGAACAAGGAAATGGCTGATGAGTTGAACTGGTACTTTGGTTCAGTCTTCACTAAGGAGGACACAAACAATCTTCCTGATATCTAGTAGTGGCCAGAGGATCTGGGATGACGGAGGAACTGAAGGAAATCCACATTAGGCAGGAAAATGGTGTTGGGTAGAATGATGGGCTGACAAATCCCCAGAGCCTGATGGTCTGCATCTCAGGGTACTTAAGGAAGTGGCTCCAGAAATCGTGGATGCATTGGTGATAATTTTCAAATTTTCTATAAACTCAGGATCAGTTCCTGTGGATTGGAGGGTAGCTAATGTTATCCCACTTTTTAAGAAAGGTGGGAGAGAGAAAACAGGGAATTATTGACCAGTTAGCCTGACATCGGTGGTGGGGAAGATGCTGGAGTCAATTATAAAAAATGAAATAGCCGCACATTTGGATAGTAATATTGGATCGCCTGGGTCAGCATGGATTTACGAAGGGGAAATCATGCTTGACTAATCTTCTGGAATATATTGAAGATGTAACTAGCAAAATGGACAAGGGAGAGCCAGTGGATGTAGTGTACCTGGACTTTCAGAAAGCATTTGATAAGGTCCCACATAGGAGATTAGTGGGCAAAATTAGGGCACATGGTATTGGGGGTACAGTGCTGACGTGGATAGAAAATTGGTTGGCAGACAGGAAACAAAGAGTAGGGATTAACGGGTCCCTTTCAGAATGGCAGGCAGTGACTAGTGGGGTACCGCAAGGTTCGGTGCTGGGACCGCAGCTATTTACAATATACATTAATGATTTGGATGAAGGGATTCAAAGTAACATTAGCAAATTTGCGGATGACACCAAGCTGGGTGGCAGTGTGAACTGTGAGGAGGATGCTATGAGAATGCAAAGTGACTTGGACAGGTTGGGGGAGTGGGCAGATGCATGGCAGATGAAGTTTAATGTGGATAAATGTGAGGTTATCCACTTTGGCAGATTACTATCTAAATGGCGTCAAGTTGGGAAAAGGGGAAGTACAACGGGATCTGGGGGTCCTTGTTCATCAGTCTATGAAAGGAAGCATGCAGGTACAGCAGGTAGTGAAGAAAGCGAATGGCATGTTGGTCTTTATAACAAGAGGAGTCGAGTATAGGAGCAAAGAGGTCCTTCTGCAGTTGTACAGGACCCTAGTGAGACCACACCTGGAGTATTGTGAGCAGAGTTGGTCCCCTAATTTGAAGAAGGACATTCTTGCTATTGAGGGAGTGCAGCGTCGGTTTACAAGGTTAATTCCCGGGATGGCGGGACTGTCATATGCTGAGAGAATAGAGCAGCTGGGCTTGTACACTCTGGAGTTTAGAAGGATGAGAGGGAATCATATTGAAACATATAAGATTGTTAAGGGTTTGGACACGCCAGATGCAGGAAACATGTTCCCGATGTTGGGGGAGTTCAGAACCAGGGGCCACAGTTTAAGAATAAGGGTTAAGCCATTTAGAACAGAGACGAGGAAACACTTTTTTCACAGAGAGTTGTGAGTCTGTGGAATTCTCTGCCTCAGAGGGCGGTGGAGTCCAGTTCTCTGGATACTTTCAAGAGAGAGCTAGATAGGGCTCTTACAGATAGCGGATGAGTCAGGGGATATGGGGAGAAGGCAGGAACGGGGTACTGATTTAGGATGATCAACGATGATCACATTGAATGGCGGTGCTGGCTCGAAGGCCCGAATGGCCTACTCCTGCACCTATTGTCTATTGTCTAAATCTGCAAGACATTGCTTTATTTCTTGTGTCCATATTTCACCTTAATTCCCCTCTGATGCAAGCGGACTTTCAATGACTGATAAAGAATTTCATTGTGTTGATCTTTTTTTTGTGTATTCTCATATTTTGCTCCACAAAATTATGCTAGATTGAATTTCACTTACCACTTCATGCTTATCTTGTCCATTATGTTCTGACACAATATAACCTTTCAGCACATCAGCTTCATGGTCCGGTTTATTTGAACACTTGGGGTTTACCCTAAATAAAGTTAGGCTGATTGTACTTAATTAGGCTACAGTGCATTTCGAAGGTATTCAGACCCCTTCAGTTTTTCCACATTTTGTTACATTACAGCCATATTCTAAAATTGATTACATTTTTTTTTTGTCATCAATCTACACACAATACCCCATAATAAAAATGAAAACAGGTGTTTAGAAATGTTTGCAAAGTAATTAAAAAGAAATAACTGAAATATCACATTTACATAAGTATTCAGACCTTTTGCTGTAACACTCAAAATTAAGTTTAGGTTATCCATTGATTATCCTTGAGATGTTACTACAACTTGATTGTAATCTACCAGTGGTAAATTATATCGATTGGACATGATTTGGAAAGGCACACGCCTGTCCATATAAAGTCCCACAGTCGACAGTGCATGTCCGAGCAAAAACCAAGCCATAAAGGCGAAGGAATTCTTCGCGGACCTTCGAGACAGGATTGTGCCGAGTCACAGATCTGTGGAAGGGTATAAAAGGATTTCTGCAGCATTGCAGGTCCAGAAGACCACAGTGGCCTCCGTCATTCTTAAATGGAAGAACTTTGGAACCACCAGGGCTCTTTATAGAGCTGGCCGTCCGGCCAAACTGAGCAATCAAGGGAGAAGGGCCTTGGTCAGGGAGGTGACCAAGAACCCGATGGTCACTCTGATAGAGCTCCACAGTTCCTCTGTGGAGATCGGAGAACCTTCCAGAAAGACAACTATATCTGCAACACTCAACAAATCAGGCCTTTATGGTAGAGTGGCCAGACGGAAGCCACTCCTCAGTAAAAGGCACATGACAGACCCCTTGGAGTTTGCCAAAAAGCACCTAAAGGACTCTCAGACCATGAGAAACAAGATTCTCTGGTCTGATGAAACTAAGATTGAACTCTTTGGCCTGAATGCCAAGCATCACGTCTGGAGAAAACAGTGAAGCATGGTGGTGGCAGCATCATGCTGTGGGGATATTTTTCAGCAGTAGGAACTGGGAGACTCGTCAGGATCGAGGGAAAGATGAACGGTGCAATGTACAGAGAGATCCTTGATGAAAACCTGCTCCAGAGCGTTCTGGACCTCAGACTGGGGCGGAGGTTCACCTTCCAACAGGACAACGATCCTAAGCACATAGCCAAGACAACGCAGAATTGGCTTTGTGACAAGTGTGTGAATGTCCTTGAGTGGCCCAGCCAGAGCCCGGACTTGAACCCGATCGAACATCTCTGGAGAGACCTGAAAATAGCTGTGCATCGACGCTCCCATCCATCCTGACAGAGGATCTGCAGAGAAGAATGGGAGAAATTACCCAAATACAGGTGTGCCCAGCTTTTCACTTTTTTATTTTGGGGTATCGTGTACATTGATGATAAAAAAAAATGAATTTAATCTATTTTAAAATAAGGCTGTAACTTAACAAAATGTGGAAAAAGTGAATGGGTCTGAATTCTTTCTGAATGCACTGTATATATTTCTGAATGACCATTTTCAATTCCATAAGAATAATGGAGAAAAACGTTATATTAATAGCATTGAGGTGTAGATCAGTCATGATCTGACAATGACAGAAAAGGTTCAAGTACCTGAATGGCCTGTTTCCATTCTTATATTTGCACAGCAAATTATTTCCTTCCTCATTGTCCCATACAATTTTAATTATTAGTACTTTTCATGTAATGTTGCTATACATTTCTATAATAATAATAATAGTTGCTAAAAATATTTTGAGGTTTAACGTGTTGAATTTGTTTTTAGTACATTGGCACGTTTGGTTTGCCCTCACGTGGATGACAATTTGTTGAAGTTTCTTTATGATGACAACCAGCGAGTTGAGCCAGAGTGGTACTGTCCCATCATTCCCATGGTCCTTGTTAATGGAGCTGAAGGTATTGGCACAGGATGGGCTTGTAGAATTCCTAATTATGATATCCGGGAACTAGTCAACAATGTCAGACGGATGCTGGAAGGCTTGGATCCCCTTCCTATGGTAAATAATGAAAAACATATGCCATTTTCCTGAACCTTTAATCATAGTTTAATAGATTACAATGTTTTATACTTCCAAATGTGTGTATTTTACATTGGTGCATGATTTTAAGAAAGTATATTTTCTGAGGGAGACCTCGTAAAACACAGATGTGTATGTAATAGCGGCACAATGGTTAAATCACCAGACGAATAATCAAGAGCCATGGAATAACAATCCAGAAGTTAGACTTCATATCTCACCATGGTAACTACGGAATTTAATCTCTGTTGATAAACCGGGTATTTAAAAAAATCGGTTATAAAATTTTGCAAACTGTTGAGTTCAAGGACAACTATGAAAGTAATGCACAAATCTTAAACTAATCGAAGTATTGGAAGTGAAATCAGTCCTTACCAGTTTGTACGTTCTCTCCTTGATCTGTGTGTTTTTCTCTTGGATCTCCGGTTCCTCTCACTCTCCAAAGATGTACAGGCTTGTAGGCTATTTGGCCTGGTAAAAATGTAAATTGTCCCCGGTGTGTGTCGGTGTTAGTGTTTGAGGATCGCTGGACAGCGCAGACTCATTGGGCTGAAGGGACTGTCTGCGCTGCATCTCTAAACTAAACTGAACTGTGGGTGTGTAATGCCTTGTTTCTTTTCATCTGAGTTGAATGGAAAAGAAAATTAGGTATGGGTATGATGTAAACTTTCACTTTGCTATTGTTACTAGCTATATAATCTACTAGACCAAGTGCGGACCTGTTGGGTCCCGTTCCCCCAACGCAATATTTCACCAAACTGTGCATGTGCGGCTGACGGATCCGCACTGCGCAGGCGTGACTGCCACTGTCAAAGTTGTGGTGTTGACGGCAGAAATTAAATTAAAGTTAATAAACTGAAGAGAGGACCCGTGGCGGCGTTTGTAAAATAGAACAAAACTTACCTGTGGAGCCTTTGAAGGTTGTGAGGCCAGGCAAGTACAGGCGAAAGGAAAAATAAGTGGTGATCTGAAAATTGGCAAAGGCCCCAACTGCGTGGAAGTGACTGACGGGTTCCCCTTGTGACGCCAGAGATTCCTGTTGTGACGCGAGTCATGGCAACCCTCTCACAACTGCAGGTGTGGCCGGCAAGTGGGAGCGCGACTGCTATGTTTTTAGTTTAAAATGGCAATAACCTGTAAAATATAAGATCAATGTGAATGCATCTCACTCTCCCTCTTCAATCCCCTATTCCCCACCTCCATTATCCTCCCTCGCCCCACCCTCCACAAACCCTCCTCTGCTTCCTCCCCTCACCACATCCCTCCCCTCTCTTTTCCCCCTCCCCTCCTCCATTACCTCGTCATCTCTCTTTCTACCCCTACCCTCCTCCATTCCCCTCATCCCCAGCACTTTCCTCCTCCTCCTCTTCACCCTCCCTCTTCTTTCCCCTCACCCCCTCCTCTCCCACACTCCCTCCCTCACCTCTCTCCTTTCCCCTTCCCTCACACTCCCTCCCTCCATAACCCCTCTCCCTACGGGCCCTCTCCCTACCCCCTCCTCTCCCTCTATCCCCCTCACCTCCTCCTTATCCCGTCCCCCCAACTCTCCATCCCCTCCCCCACTGCCCTACTCTCCCTCTATCCCCCCCACTCCATACCTCCTCCACTCCCCCTCTCCATCTATCCCCACTCTCCCTCCTCACCTCCCCCACTTTCCCCTCCCTCTCCGTCCCTGCCCCCTCCTCTCCCTCAATCCCCCACACTCCCTCCTCACCTCCCCCGGATCTCGATATAAACCACCACTGGCCCCGTTTTCTCCACCACGTTGGCGATGAAGTTGTACTTGAGTTGGGCGCGGTTGTGGGGGATGAGCCGAGCGGCCTGGAGCCGGGGAAGGGGGAGGGAGAGGCCAAGGCTGCGGCCTAGTCCTTGCCCCGGGTCCCGCTCCTCTCCCTCCGTGAGGGCCTGAAGCAGTAGCGCCCCGGGTCCCCGGCTCGGCCTCTCTCCGCCCCCAGACCCCGCACCGGCTCCGACCCCAGCCCAGGGGCCGCAGTCAGGGCTCAGTCAATGTCCGCTCTGCAGCCACCAAAGCCCAGGCCCTGCTATAGCACAGGGGCTTGGCGCACGCCAGGCCCCGGCTCAGTTTCCGTCAAGGCCCAGCGGCCTGACCCCAGGCCCCGCTCAGACCCCAGGCTCTGCTCTAGGGTGCGCAGGCGTGGCTGACGGGTTCCTGTTGTGACGCCAGAGATCTCCGTTGTGACGCGAGCCACAGTAACCCTCCCCCAATTGCACAGGCGCAGCCGACAAGTTTGTCTTAAATGCCAATAACATCTAAAATATAACATATATCTGAACAAAACTTGGCTAATGCACGTCACAGGACAACGGTAACCAAGGGGGGCCAAAAACTGTAGCGCTAACGTGTACCGTTTATCGGGAACAAACAACCATACAAGGATATATATACAGGGCTCTCGCTTAACTTTTTTTCCCTGTTGCCAGCTGGGCAACCTAGGCAGCTTATTAGGTTGCCAAATGACAGTTTAGGTGGTCATTTAAGATGGCTTGCATGACGCGTGCGATAATGTGCTCGGACGAAGCGCGTAGTTACCAGTCGGAATTAGAAGGCAGTCGGTGCAGAATGGATGGATTGAGGCAGATGAACTAGTACGTGTTGGTTGGAGTAGTTAAAATTGTGAGGGGAGATCACGGGGGATGTCAGTGATGTTGAATGGGGGGGATTCAGTACGGGATGGATGGGGGTAGACAAAAGTGATGGAGAAACTCAGCGGGTGAGGCAGCATCTATGGAGCGAAGGAAATAGGCAACGTTTGGGTCGAGACCCTTTTTCAGACTTCCCCCCATTCTTCTTGAATGGGAGGATCAGTACAGGATGGGGGGGGGGGAGATCAGTGCAGGATGATGGGGGGGGGGGGGGGGGGGTGTCAGTACAGTGTGGATCGGAGGGTTTGTGCAGGATGAATGGGGAATCACTGGAGGATGAATGGTGAAGGTGCAGGGTAAATGGAGGGTGGGTCAGTACGGGATGAATGCGTGGATTAGTACAGGATGGATGGGGAATCAGTACAGGATGTCGGGAGGAGGTGCAGGATGGATGGGAAAGGGGTAAGTACAGGGTGAATTAGGGAACAAGGGTAGGATGGATGGGGAGTGTGGCAGGAGAATTAATGCGAGGTGGATAGGGTGATCAGCGCAGGATGAATAGATTTGGGGGGGGGGAGATGGGGAGAGGAGCACAGGGGATGTCAGTGAGGACTGAATAGAGGCGGGAATGGATATCAGTGCGAGCTGTAGAGGAGGGGTCCCAGGATAAAGAGGGGGGGGAGAGAGAGAGAAGGGGGCGAGGTGGGGCGGAAGGAAGGTCAGCGTTCCTCGGACAACATCTCTCCGCTGCCTTGGCTGTCGGGAATTCCTCCCCACCGCCTCCCTCCTCCGTCAGCCAACAGCACGGTGCGGGGCCGAGCAGTGCAGCTCAAAGATCCTATAGCTACAGTATCTTTGGTGCAGCTGCTTCAGAAGTGTCGGAGCGAATGACGGGCCCCGCTCAGACTCCGTGCGGGAGGGTTTGTTTTGAAAGCGATTATCCCGTTGTCGGATTTGCAAGCAGCGGCTCCATCTTTTCCTCCTCCCTGATAGCGGTCGCTGCTTGCAAACCCGACAACGGGATAACCGCTTTCAAAACAAACCCTCCCGCACGCCGAGGCCTCCCTCTCCCTCCTCCCGGCCTCAGCGTGCAGGAGGGTTTTTGTTTTAGCGCCGGGTCGTGGATTTGCAAGCAGCGGCCTTTATTAGGGCGGGCGGGGTGCGTGGGGAGGAGGAGATGAAGCCGCTGTCGTCGCTGCTCAGGACCCGTCATTCGCTCCGACACTTCGTCACCACGCACCTAGTATTTTTCTCACGCAATACAGCCGTCACCGTCGACACAAAACGTCGCGTTCTTTTTCTCCAGAGATGCTGCCTGACCCGCATAGTTACTCCAGTTTTTTGTGTATCTTCGGTACAAACCAGTATCTGGTTGCCAAGCCGGGCAAAATGACTCGGTGCTTAGTTGCTCGGTGGCGCTTTGAGTGGTCAATGGCACTCGGGTAACCGTTAATTTCGAGCCCTGATATCTATATATATATACACTAGACTAAGTGGGACCCGTTGGGTCCCATGTTCACACGGGAGACCTGGTCCCCCAACGCAATATTCCACCTCTCTGCCAATTCCATATTGGTGGCCAGTGGAGGGGGGGGGGGGGGGGGGGGGTTCTGGAGCGCTAGTATGGGTGTTGGGACTGGTTACCAGAGGGCTAGTATGGACATTGTGGGCCGAATGGATTCTTGGGCTGGCAGCTCAGTCACTCAAGCCTGGTGTGCTGGCAGCTCACGCACTCACGGCTGGTGGGCTGGCAGTTGACTCGCGGCTATTCCTTGAAATTCCATTTCCAGCAGGGTGCAAGGCCACCAAATTCAAGTGCAGTGCCATGCCATTTCAAGCAGGGTGCAAGGCCACCAATATCAAATGCAGTTTCATACCATTTCAAGCAGGGTGCAAGGCCACCAACTTCAAGTGCAGTTTCCTACCACTTCAAGCAAGATGCAAGGCCACCAAATTCAAGGGCAGTTTCATGCATTTCAAGCAAGGTGCAAGGCCACCAAATTCAAGTGCAGTGCCATGCCATTTCAAGCAGGGTGCAAGGCCACCAACATCAAATGCAGTTTCATACCATTTCAAGCAGGGTGCAAGGCCACCAACTTCAAGTGCAGTTTCATACCTTTTCAAACAGGGTGCAAGGCCACCAAATTCAAGTGCAGTTTCATACCATTTCAAGCAGGTTGCAAGGCCTCCAAATTCAAGTGCAGTTTAATACCACTTCAAGCAGGCTGAAACCACCATAAAACCACATAAAACACCACAAAACTACAATGAAACCACACTCACATTTCAGTAAACATTCAGTGTATTCAGTTGGTTCAGAGACAGAGATTCATGACCTCTCTCACCCCCATCTTGCAGCGATTGAGCCACGCCCACAGTTCCGGGTTTTATAGTCCCTCCCCCTCCCATTGGAAAGGGCGTAGCCTTCGTAGCGTGATTGACAGGAGAGAGAATCTCAACATTTTTAAAACACTAATAACTTTTATTTTTCATCGATGGGAAAGATGAGCGGAGGGGGACTTTGAGTAAGATGGCCAATAATCACAGCCGTAAGTAGTAGCGTTTTTTTTCTAAAATCAATATACAGTGCAAACAGGAAGTGGTCAAGTTTAGACTTTTAATTATATAGATTTTCAAACCAACCACCACATTTGCTTTTTCAAACCAACCACCTCATTTGCTTTTTCAAACCAACCACCACATTTGCTTTTTCAAATCAACCACCACATTTGCTTTTCAAACCAACCACCACATTTGCTTTTCAAAACAACCACAGTTTCATTTTCAAACCACACTAAGGGCACTCACAGGTCAGTAAAACCACACTCACAGTTTAGTAGCCATGTGTTCTGTGTTCAGTTGATTCACAGCTCAGCCAGAGCTGGGACCTCTCGCTCCCCCATCTTGCAACGACTGAGGCACGTCCACACTTCTGGGTTCTATAATCCCTCCCACCGAAGGGGCGTGGCCTTCATGGCGTGATTGACAGGAGGGAGAATCTCAACATTTTTTAAACATTAATATGTCTCTTATTTTTCATCGATGGGAAAAATCCTCGTGCCCTGACAGCTGGAGGGGATCTCTGAGTAAGACGGCCAAATATCACAGCCGTAAGTGGTAGAGTTTTTTCTTAAATCAATATACAGTGCAAACATGAAGTGGTCAAGTTTAGACTTTTAATTATATAGATGGACACCATACCGACGCCATCTGAAAACACTTGAAACGTTCCATCAACGATGTATTTGAAGCAGCTTAAATATCAGTTGGGAAGACAGAAGAATCAATGTCAATGTGCTGAATGCAAAAACATCTAGCATCGAAGCCTTCGTCATCAAGAACCAACTAAGATGGAAGACGAGTGTCTACCAAAGCAAACCTACTCCCAGGTTAAAGAAGGCAAACGGAAAACAGGCAGAAAAAAGAAGAGATTCAGACGTCTTGAACGCCAGCATGAAGAAATGTGCAATCGACATCGACAATTGGGAAACCAATGCCAAGGACAGGAAACTGGTGAACCATCATCCAAGAAGGAACAGTGACCTTCGAAGCCAAGAGATGCGCAGAATTAGAAGAAAAGAGAAGAATACCAAAAGAGAAGCAGCAACAACCAAAACCCGATCTTCCATCTGGAATTACCTGTCCTGAATGTCGAAGAACTTTCAAAGCCAAGATTGGACTCATAAGGCACCTGAGAGTCCATAAAAACAACAGGACATAAAAACAACAGAACGTAGACCATCATCCTCAACCTCGAGAGATAGCCACGAAGACGATATACTAGACTGTGGGACCCGTTGGGCCCCGATCCCCCAACGCAATATTCCACAACTCATCCATAGCCTCCAACTGCGCAGGTGCGGCTGATGTTTTTAAAGTTTAAAATGGCAATAAAGTGTAAAAAATAAGTAATGTGAATGCATCTCACTCTCCCTCTTCAGTCCCCCATTCCCCTCCTCCATTATCTTCCCTCTCCCCACCCTCCACCAACCCTCCTCTGCTTCCTCCCCTCCTCTCTCTTCCTCTTCCCTCTTCCATTAACTCACCATCTCTCTTCCTACCCCATTCCCCCTCAACCTCCAGCACTCCCCCCTACATCCTCCCTCTTCGCTCCCCTCTCCTCCGCTCCCCCGCTCCCTCACTCTCCTTTCCCCTGCCCTCAGTCACTCCCTCCCACCATAACCCCTACCCCTCCTCTTCCTCTATCCCCCTCCCCCACTCCTCACCCCTATCCCACCCTCCCTTCTCACCTCCCCCACTGCCCTCCTCTCCATCCCCCACCCCCTCTCCCTCTCTCCCCCACTCCTCCTCCTCACCCCACCCACTTTCCCCTCCCTGTCCCTACTCCTTCCTCTCCCTCAATCCCCCCCACACTCCCTCCTCACCTCCCCAGGATCTGATGTAAACCATTGCCGGCCCCGTTTTCTCCAGCACATCGGCGATGTAGTTGTACTTGAGTTGGGGGCTGGGAAGACGAGCCGAGCGGCCTGGAGCTAGGGAAGGGCAAGGCCGAGGCTGCGGCCTAGTCCTAGCCCTGGGTCCTCACCCAGCCCCAGGCCCGTTTTTGCATAAATGTAGGTACAATTTACAAAGGTACAAACAAATCTATATGCAAGATGAGAGTTTTAGTTATATACTAGACCAAGTGCAGACCCGTTGGGTCTGTTTCCCCAACGGCGTTTGCGGGGGGGGAGGGGGGGGGTGCTGCGGCATCAAACTCACATTAACCACCCCCCAAACACACAGGTGGGGTGAGAAGTGGGGAGAGCAGGAGGAGGAAACGGGACAAATTTGGGAGGGAAAGGAGAGCGGGGTAGGGGGTGAGAGAGGGGGGGGGGAGAGAGATGGGCGGGAGGGAGGGAGGGGGAGAGGGGTGGGAGGAGAGAGGGGAAAGAGTTGGGAGGGAGAGTGGAGGGGGAAGGGGGGGGGAGAGAAGTGGAAGAGTGGGGAGGGAGGGGTAGGAGGAGTGGTGGAAGAGTGACAGAAGGTTAGGGGGAAGGGGGAGAGGGAAGGGGGTGGGGTAGTGAGTGAAGGGGGGTGGGGGAGAGAGGGATGGGTGGGAGAGGGAGAGGTGAGAAGAGGGAAACATAGAAACATAAGATTCCCCCTCAATCTTCTAAATTCTAGCGAGTACAAACCGAGTCTATCCAGTCTTTCTTCATATGAAAGTCCTGACATCCCAGGAATCAGTCTGGTTAACCTTCTCTGTACTCCCTCTATGGCAAGAATGTCTTTTGTCTTTGGGCATTGTGACATCATACGATGGAACGTTCACCAGGAGCTGGGGCTGGGGCTGGTGCAAAGGCATATGTAAATGGATCCATTCCAATTGGAGATCTGCGAGCATTGGGCATTGTAACATCACACGATGGAACGAATCGAAAGGCAACCGGAGTTTTAAATATATATATATATACTAGACCAAGCGGGACCCATTGGGCCCCGACCCCAACGCAAAAATCCACCACTCACCCTTTCCCCCAACGCAACCCGTTTCCACTACTCACTTTTTCCCCAACGTAACCCGATCCCCCAATGCAATAATTCACTACTTACCCCATAGCCCCCACGGCAGGCCTGAGCCCCCAACGCAACCCGTTCCCCAAAGTAAGATTCCACCACTCACCCGTTGGGTCCCTGTCACACGGGAGGCCTGGTCCCCAACGCAACCCGTTCGCCAACGTTAGATTCCACCACTCATCCGTTCCCCGAACGCAACCCGTTCCCCCAATGCAATATTCCACTACCCACTCATAGCCCCCAACTGTGCAGGTCACTTTAAACTTTAAAAAAAAATGCAATTGCACTAAGGTTTAATGTGATGTAGTTACCACTGGCAAGGCCATCTTTTGTTATCCAAATCTAATCATTAAACTTTGCTGTGCTGGGTTAGGCTGGCAGATTCTTTCCCTGAAGGGCATTTGCTGTGAAGGATTCAGTGTTCTGGGATAGAAACATTGTAGGTGGTAGGGCATAGTGATGTCATAACTACCAGTGCAGAATTGAAGAAATCCAACTTTTAAATCTCTTCCACTACGTCCTTCTCCTTACAACAATGTAAAAACACTCTCATAGCTTGTGTATTGGCAGCACAGATGACATTGTGATGTTATTTTCGGTTTTTGAAATGTTCACTGCAGCATGTGCCTGAGATCACAGTGTGATGTCATTTTCTGTTTTCGGAATCTTCACGGCAGCTTGTGTAAATGAAATCCCATTGTGCTTGGACAACTGTGAGATGCCTTTGTGACATCATCACTTGAAGCTGCTGGAAGAGTCTCCCTCTAAAAAGCAGTTATTATTGTCAAAGTTGGCTTTTTATAAACTTTAAATGTCAATAACGTGTAATATAACAAAATCTGAAGGAAACTTATTACATTGACGACAGGAAAAAGCTGCTTATGGTTTTTCAAACATTTCTGCGCTATTGTGTACCGTTTTAGCAAAATACAATCACACACACACACACACAGAAACAAGACAAGACTTGTTCGTTCTTCACTCGCAGCGCGTGCCACAGTCTGAAAAGCGAGCGGGGAATGGAGGAAGGGAGCAGGCATGTCAACCAACTGAGTGCGGGTCGACTGCGAGCGGGTGGCGATTAAATGACTGCGGGTCGGATGACGTAACTCGCAGCGTGTGGAAAACTGCGCAGCCGGCGTTGCGTGGAAAACAATGCGCAGCGGAAGGCGCAAGCAAAAATAAAGCTCGAAATTTTCAGTTAAGCCAATTTTTTACTTCACGGGATAAAAGTCTACAGGAATATGTAATAAATTTACCGTCTTAGAGTCGTTTTTTCGAGCAGTATGATTATACACACACACACACATCCAAGATCAGACTTTTAATAGTTATAAGATATACATATGTGTGTGTGTATATATATATATATACTGCTGCTACGTTCACGGGCGGAGGCTGCTGTGTTCGTCGGGGGCGGTGACTGCCACGAGCAGCCAGGTGCCAATGAGTGCAGCTGGGGCTGGGGAGCCACTGAGTGCGACAGGCGCCGGGTCTTGGAGCCGATGATTGAGTCCGCAGCCGGGACCTGCAACCGGTGAGTGCGGTCGGAGCCGCTGAACCCACACACCACCCTCCAACATATCCCCCCCTACTTTACCCCCTTACCTGCCCAGAGCAGTAATAAAATGGAAGGAAACTTATCCGTTGAGCTGTTGTGTGCCCGTTGTGAGGCGAGGAAGAAAAGATGGTGGTCTGAAATTGTGCAAAGTCTGTGCTGAGTACCCGTTGGGTGTCCTTTGTGACACCAGTCACGTAAAGACGGCAAGTGGGGGCGCTGTTTTTTAAAAAGTCTTAATTGTCAATAACTTGTAAAATATGGCATCAATGTGAATTAAACTTATTTTTCAAAAATCACAGGACAATGGTGAGTAAGGTGGTGCAAAAATTGTAGCGCTATCGTGTACCATTTTAATGTAAATATAGGTACAAGGGACAAACAAATATAGAGGAAAATATAGAAACAAGATGATAGTTTTAATGATGGATAGATAGATAGTCACTCCTCGCTGAAAGAACGAACTTTAACAATTCGCAAGCAGTTTTTTAGTGATTACGTTAGGATGTTTTCTAAAAGGCAATATTATGACTTAATTTGTTCTTCATTAATTAATGTTATCAAGAGTCAATAACTTGCCAGTCTAGATGGCCACCTGTTGTGACACTGAAATACTCTATTCTTAAGACGCAATGCTGTTTGATTGCTGCAGGGAGGTTACATGGAAACATTTTCCAATACTTTTTCTTCCAAGACAGTTCTCTTTCTGCTTGTTAATTTCCAAAGTAACTGTTAAGTGGTTCTTTGCTTATCGATCAAAGTTGTGCTATAACCATTTGGGGTCGCATGATACGAATGATGTTTCCTAATTTATCGATCGATTTATATACAATTCACATGATGGAAAGATGTAATATAGCTGTATGCCCGTGTGATAAAGATAAGGCTTTAATTTGGATTCTTAAGGTCAACTGTTAATTTATAAGATGTTCATAAAATTATTCAGTATATTGTTTAGGTGCATCCTGTTCATTGGTGTATTAATAACAAGCTGGATATGGTTGGCTTAGAAATATATTCATCATCAGTGAGATTATAAAGGAAAGTTAATTATTTCCCCAGATGTATAATCACTCATTCTTTTACCTTTCTTTGATTTACAAGTTACCAAGCTACAAGAACTTCAAAGGAACAATTCATGAAGTGGGCCAAAACCAATATGTTGTTAGTGGTGAGATATCAGTTTTGGATCGGAATACCATAGAAATCACAGAGCTTCCTGTTAGGACTTGGACACAGGTAACATGTATAACTAGTTTTAAATAGGTTTTATAATAATGGCAGTAATTGGGACATTGATTAAGTTAGTATCTACTGGTGAACAAAGGTACAAATATGTACATATGTTTTCTCTAGAACGTGGGGATACAATTGAGTTTTTCCATAGAGAATTGTATTTGAATGCATTCTAATCACTCTCACAAGCTGGGAATAGGATTGTTCTGATTTTTTTGTTTCCTTTATGCTTCAATTAAGCTTGATGACGTTTGGTCAGTTATGACCCATTAGTAATTTATCCTTCCATTACGTTTCAGGGTGTTTAACCAAATGGAATCACTCAAGGAAATGATTCCATTTGATTAAACTTTGTTAATTTATTGGAAGAAGTTCATTAAGATTTTTATAATCAGTTATAAAGGGTTACCATTAAGTGCAATGTGTTGCAATGTATTAAAAATAACGTAGTGCTGAGTAGGAATGAGATGTCCCTTTCTATAAAATGTTACTTTCTCTTTCAGCATCTTAACACGTGTAAATTTGATATTCAAATATTTTGTGTGTGCTGGTAACTACTAACTATAAAAGTATACTTTTAATTAATTTATAATTAATAAAAAATATTTTATTCTGAATTGAATAAAAGATTGTCTTTTTATCCTGAAGGCATACAAAGAACAAGTTCTTGAGCCAATGCTCAATGGAACTGAAAAGACAGCAGCTTTGATAAATGACTATAAAGAATATCATACTGATGCCACAGTCAAGTTTATGGTAAAAATGTCAGAGGAGAAACTTGCGCAAGCAGAAGCTGTTGGTTTGCACAAGGTGTTCAAACTACAAACGACTCTCACTTGCAACTCAATGGTAGGTTTTTTTTTAAACACATTTTGATATGAGAAATCAGTAATTGGATGTATTTAAAACTACTTCATACATCAATAATATTGTTCATTGCAGGTCCTTTTTGATCACATGGGTTGCATGAAGAAATATGAAACTGTGCAAGAAATCTTAAAGGAATTCTTTGATTTAAGGTTACATTATTACAGTTTGAGAAAAGAGTGGTTGTCAGGAATGCTGGGAGCAGAGTCTTCAAAACTAAACAACCAAGCTCGCTTCATTTTAGAGAAAATACAAGGGAAGATTACAATTGGTAAGGATGGCTGGATTAAAATAAAAATAAATATTTTCATGCTGCAACTCTTATTAATTGGAATTATGTGCTGTATAAAGTATATTGAGATACAATGTTGGAGTAGTTCAACGGGTCAGGCAGCATCACAAGAGAAGACTAACGGATAAGTGACATTTCGGGTTGGGGCCCTTTCACAGACTGCAGTGAGCAGAAGAGAGGAGGGGCAGGACAAAGCCTGGCAAGTGATGGTGGTGGTGGGGGGGGGGGGGGGGGGGGGGGTAGGCAAATGATTGAACAAAGAACTAACAGGAAAATACTAAAAGTGTGAGATAAGGATCGAAGAGTTGCAAACGTTGAAGCCAGGCGAAGGAATGTAGGCCAGGGAGGGGGGAAATAGATATTTCCAGGTGAGGCACAGGGAGAGCGAGGGGATAGAGGGGGGGGGGAGGTTATAGTAATAAATTACCTAAAATTGGAGATTCATACCATTGAGCTACCCAAGCAGAATGAGGTGCTTTGTTTAATTTAGATATACAGCATGGAATCAAGTCCATGCCGACCATTCTTGCTATTGAGGGAGTGCAGCGTAGGTTTATAAGGTTAATTCCCGGGATGGCGGGACTGTCATATGCTGAGAGAATGGAGCAGCTGGGCTTGTACACTCTGGAGTTTAGAAGGATGAGAGGGCATCGCATTGAAACATATAAGATTGTTAAGGGTTTGGACACGCTAGAGGCAGGAAACATGTTCCCGATGTTGGGGGAGTCCAGAACCAGTGGCCACAGTTTAAGAATAAGGAGTAAGCCATTTAGAACGGAGACGATGAAACACTTTCTCACAGAGAGTGGTGAGTCTGTGGAATTCTCTGCCTCAGAGGCCAGTGGAGGCAAGTTATCTGGATGCTTTCAAGAGAGAGCTAGATAGGGCTCTTAAAAATAGCGGAGTCAGGGGATATGGGGAGAAGGCAGGAACGGATTACTGATTGGGGTTGATCAGCCATGATCACATTGAATGGCGTGTGTGTGTGTGGGTTTTGCCTTTGAGACATATGTCCTCGAAAACCAGACGCAAAAATGCAGAGATTTTCACCGTTTTGATAAGGATTCAACATGAATTCACATATCCACTCCTCATTAAATTTGGTCATTTATCTCCACAAACTTACTGTTTTGTTTGAATCAGATCGCTGCCCAGCTGCGGATGTCACAATCCCCTTGCTCGTGGTACCACCACCCCCACCCCCCCCCCCCCCCCCCCCCCCCCCCCCCCCCCCCCGCCGCTCTAGATTCAAGCAGATGCTGTCATCGCACTTTTAATCCCCCTTCCATGTTGGCCTTCATAACAAGAGGAGTTGAGTATAAGAGCAAAGAGTACTGAATAATTATTTAATGGCAGGGCGGGTGAAAGCTGAAAATGTCATCTAAGAATGCTAGACATGCCGAATTTGCAAAATTCGTTGAACTCTTGTGTTGCGTCCTCAAGGCTGTAAGGGGCCAAGTTTTAAGATGCGCTGTTTCTTGCATTAAAGTTCAGCTTTATTGGATCACGGTAAGGTCAAGGATAGAAGTCAGAGCAGGAGTGGCAGAAAATGGGGTGGTACATGCATATTCAATGGAGATAGTCTGCATATGGATACTACTTTGTATTTGATGACCTTGTTGTAGAGGAGACCACATGTGAGCAACAAATATATATTAAAGATGAATAATGTACAAGTAAATCTCTTCTTCATCTGTGAAACGTGATTGCATCCTGGAATGATGGGGTGGGTGGAGGTGAAGATTATATAATGCAGTTTCTGTGAATGCACACAAAGGTGTCTGTCAGTAAGAAATTGAACATTAGGGACAGAAGTTTATTTATGCCACCTGCATTCTTTTTTGAAATGTGTAATTCAACATAATTTCTCTTCAGAGAATAAATCAAAGAAGGACCTTTACCAAATGCTCATCCAGCGTGGCTTTGAATCTGACCCAGTTAAAGCCTGGAAAGATGCACAAGAAAAGGTAAAATATAACTTCACCAAGCAACATTTTAAGGATATGTTGACCACCACATTGAATCAAATGTAAATTTGCATTGTAGAACTTTGAGAAAAATCCTAGGTTTTAACAGTATAACTCCCGGATGTAATTTCTATATTGAGTACACGCATAGATATTATTTTTTGTTTTGTTTTTGACATCTGATCTTGTGTGAGTGAAAGTCAAGTATGTTGTTAAAAAGATTGTATTTTAATCATTTTGGGATAATTCCTATTTAAAAGTATTGCACAATTTTTAGATGCATATATTGTCAAAATTACTTTATGGTATTTATTGCTTTTATAACTACAGTTAAGTTGAGCAGCTATTTATTTTTGTGCCATGCTTTCATTTTAACCACTGATTTAAGAATGATAATTGATAGAACTCAACATAATCATAGATGGAAGATGGACACAAAAAGCTAGATAATATATGAGACACTCAAACCAGAGCTGATTGAGTGTGCGGTGATATGCAGCAAAACATGACATGGATCAGGTCAACTAGTACTGACTGATCTGCATCCTCCTTCTTATCATGCAATAAGTAATCATGCAATAAGTAATATGCAATAAGCATATAACTAAAACTTCCAATGTATAGTAGGAAGATACAGTGCTTTATAAATCTCGACTAAACCGTGAAGGATATGAATAAGGAGGAATACAATGTGGCCTAGGTAATGGAAACCTGTAATCAGTATATAATAGTCTTTGTATTTAGGGTGAGGCCGACAAACCCATCCTATATGCGTACGGTACAGGCCCTCTGCTGGAGGGGCTGATGATATCGTATCAGGTGGTGGTTCAACAGTCTTTGTAGGAGACTTCACGGGTGACATCACCGGCGGTCTAATAGGTGATTTTGCCATAGGTTGCTCTTTGGTCATTGGGGAGCCATTACAGTTTGAACCCACAGTTCTTCCATTAGTCTTTGGCACAATGTCCTGGACACTGATTAGCCATATGAGAACTTCTGAGATGGTCTTGGTTCGCTCACAGGCAGAATATGTTTTTTATTGCGCCTGTAAATTTCTCCTTCGGAACGGACTAGATAGGAACAGGGCTCCTGGCAGGTTTCTGCTACTACGCCTATGCGGTCATGTCCTTTCTGTGTTTGTAGGCGGACCATTTGACCGGGAGACAAAGGCGAGAGGGGGCAGCTGGTTTGGTTTTGAACTTGCCGTTTGTATTGTAGTTGGGCCTGGACTGCGTGTGGATAATGAACCTGAGGTTGTAGCAGTTGCTTAGCTACTGGAAGGGTAGTGCGGGTTTGGCTGGACATCAAGTGCTGTGCAGGTGAACCTAACACTACATCCCGCAAAACGTTGCGTAGGTTAAGAAGGTCCAGGAAGACATCAGACCCCGCTCTTTTAGATTTTTCCATCACCTGTTTCGCATTGTGAACGGCTCTAACCCGTTCGACTGCGGATATTCCGGGCTGCTGGTGACATGTTTGAAATCCCAGCGTTGGGTAAAGTCTTTGAAGCTTTGGCTTGTAAATTGTTCTGCATTGTCTGACATGAGGGAGAGAGGGGCCCCGTGAACTGAGAAGTGTCTTGCAAGTTTCTGAATAACTGCCGCCGATGAGGCAGTGCGGAGCAAATCAATCTCAAACCAACTAGGAGTCCACTAGAACCAGGGAATGGTTGCCATTTCAATCGAAAATGTCAGTCACCAGAATTGTCCACGGTAGACCAGGAACCGGGCGATGCAGGTGCGGTGCTAGACGGTTACATACCGCACATGACTGCGTCCTCTGACGCACATAGTCCGACATGGCAGGCCAGAAGAACATGCTCTTGGTCCGTTGCACCGTTGCCTCTGAACCAGAGTGCCCTCTATGTACAGCATGGAAGTACTCCTCTGTAGTGAAGCTGGGGCAACTGCTTTGTTGCCCTTCATAATAACTCCGTCCCAATTACCAGTTCGTCCCTGACGGGGAAAGTATGGCTGCACTGAAAGTGGAAGTGAGTGCTGCTTGTTAGGACATCCGCGTTTAATGATTAATGCGAGTACCTGTAGGGTGTTATCTTCAGCCGTGTGGGCAATCAATATATCCAAACCCGAGGGGTAAATTTGGTCAATCATCATAACATCAGTTGCATGCCTGTCGTCGGTTTTCCTGGGTGCAAGGGACAGGGTGTCTGCCAGGTACATGTCCTTCTCACTTTTGTAGATTAGGGTGTGGAGCTACAGCATCATTCTTTGCAGCCTGGCTGGTGCAGCGTGTATCATTTTATTCAGGATGGAAACCAGTGGTTGATGGTCCGTTTTGATTGTCACAGCTTTACCAAAGATATAGTAATTGAACTTCACACATGCGGATACCACTGCTAGTAGCTCCTTCTCTATCTGCGCGTACCGCGTCTCTGTGTCCGTCGTGGTTCGTGAGGCATAAGTAATCAGCTGGTCTTCTTGGGAGGCGTTGCAGGTCAGCGTGACTGGCTGATTAACATCGAAGTACACCAGAGTGGGTGGGCATGACATCTGTTTTAAAGTTGAAAGTTTGCTGCTGCTGCTCGTGCCACATCCAAACTAGCGTAGCGGGGCTGAGAGCTCGCTGAAGTGTGGAATAAACTTGCCCAGGTAGTTCACCATGCCTAAAAATCTTTGCAGACTGGCAACATCGGTCGGTGCTGCCATTTCACTGATGGCTGCTGTCTTTGCTGGATCGGCTTTGAGGCCGTTGCTGGTGATAGCATGACCAACATAGTTAACTTGGTTGACTCGAAACCTGCATTTACTGGGGTTGAGTTGTTAAGTGCACCTCCCTGACACGGTCGAGCACCTTTTTCAAATTGTCATCTCGCTCCTGCAGGTCTTTACCCGCTACGATAATATCATCCACAATGATCGCACAGGGGTACCTGTCAAACATCTACTCCATCGAACGTTGGAATACTTCGCTGGTTGAATTAATGTCATGGCATGCGCAAAAATCTGTAACATCCGAAGGCTGTGCTGAAAGTAGTGAGCAGCGATGATTGATAGATAGTCAATAGGAATTTGCCAGAAGGAGCCCTTGGCATCCAACACAACGAATACTGTAGCCTTGCCCATGTGCGCAGCCACCTCTTCCACGGTACGCATGAGGTCTCTTCAACGCAGTATTTAGGACTCTAGGGTTGATACATATACGTGTCTTCTGCTTGTTCTTTTCAGTAGCAGCTACCATCGAGGATACCCAATCCGTGGGTTCAGAGACCGGCGTGATGACCCTTAGGGCCTCCATTCTATCGAGTTCAACTTTACCTCGGTCTCGCATGGCAACCGGAACGTGATTAGCAGGGCGAACAACAGGCTTAACATCGGGTCTAGAATCATTGAATACGTGAGCGGCACCCTGCCGAGTTCATCATTGAGGAGGTCTTTGTAATCCACCAAAAAGCGTTGTGTAGAGTCGGGTATTAGTTGATGAACATCTTTGCCGAATGAAATGCATCTCCAGAAATGGTTTCTGCGTTTGCAACCATGCCAAATTTGACCAAATGCGGGGCACTTTTCCCACTTGGCAATATGTGAACCTCCACAATTATTGCAGTCATTATTAGATCTTATGTCAGACTGGCCAGAAGGGGTCTGTTTTGTTTCATTAGGCTGATAAGATTGTCGATCTCTCCTAACATCCGCAGCATAGATGCTATACGCAGCCTGTGGTATGGTCAGTGTTTTAGTGTGCGCTTCTGTCATCTCAATGACTCGACAAGACCTGATTGCTCTAGCCAGCATGAGGTCTGGATCGCGTAAAAGCTCTTTCTTCAATTTATCATCTAAAATGCCAGACACAAGCCTGCCCCTAACAAGTTCATCACAGAGAGCACCAAAGTTTAAGCGCTTTGCTATATGCTGTAATGAGTATACATACGTTTCCACTGGCACTCATGGTTTTTGGCTGCGCGTGAAGAACTTATCTCGTTGAATGATGAGATTGGTATGAGGGTCGCATAGCTCGCGGAACTTTCTCTTGCGGCATACAGGGTCGTACATTGTTTCAGCAGGTGTAATCTCTTGATCTTGCACATCCAGTATTGCAGGGGCGTAAACAAACAATTTTGCCCGACGCACAGCCTCATGTCCCGCCAGATTGAGAAATATAGATGCTTGGGTGTAAAGAGACTTGCCTTGGTGCGCCGCAGCCATGTAGATATCGTAGTCCTCCTCGAAAACTTGCCATCCCTCTTCGATATCCTCATATACGTCATCGGGCTGTCGCACGAGGCAGCCTCGCCAGCAGTGTGTCTGTCATTTCGACTTTTTTTTTTTTTTTGTATTTCTAAATGTACGTGTTAATTTTCTCTCGGTATGTTTTTATGTGGGGGGTGGGGAAGGGGGAAAAACGTTTCCGGTCACTTACCTTGGCGGAATGTGACTTTTCTCCTAGTCGCATTTTTGCCCTCCCTTGCGGCCTAACAACTTGGATTGGAGCGGCCTTTCCCGGAGACTGGCCCAGAGCTTCAGCAGCAGGCGTGGCGCGGACTTCCATCGCGGAGCCAGATGAAGGACTCCGACCGCCGGCCTGCTGACTTTAACATCGTGAAGCCGCAGTCTGCGGAACTTCTAGCAGCAGGCGTGGAGCGGACTTTACCATCCGCTCAGGGATCCCTTGCCGGGGACCGCTGGAGAAGAGCTCCGACCGCTGGCCTACCTGCAACCTATAACATTGAGAAGCCGTGGTCTCCGGTGAGAAAGTGGCTGATTCGGGCACCCCAAGCCGCGGAGTGTGTTCCATCAGTCTCGACGACGGAGCTTCGATCATCCCGACAAGAGGGCTTGTACATCGAGCCGTCCGTAGCGGCGACTGCGGAGGGTCAAGGTCCCAAACGCGGATGAACAAAAGGAGGAAGACTGACTGAACTTTATTGCCTTCCATCACAGTGATCACTGTGGTGGATGTTTATGTTAAGGTCTATCGTTCTTTTTATTGTGTTGTGTTCTTTTAATTTTATGGCTCCATGGGAACTCAAATATCACTGTACCTTAATTGGCGCATGTGACAATAAATGTGAATGTGAAATGCCCTCCATAATGTTTGGGACAAAGACCCATCATTTATTATTTTGCCTCTTTACTCCACAATTTGAGATTTATAATAGAAAAAAAAACCCATGTGGTTAAAGTGCACATTGTCAGATTTTATTAAAGGCCATTTTTATACATTTTGGTTTCACCGTGTAGAAATTACAGCTGTGTTTATGCATAGTCCTCCCATTTCAGGGCACCATAATGTTTGGGACACATAGCTTCACAGGCGTTTGTAATTGCTCAGGTGTGTTTAATTGCCTCCTTAATGCAGGTATATGAGAGCTCTCAGCACCTAGTATTTCCTCAAGTATTTCCATCACCTTTGGAAACATTTATTGCTATTTATCAATATGAGAACCAAAGTTGTGCCAATGAAAGTCAAAGAAGTCATTATGAGCTGAGAAACAAGAATAAAATTGTTAGCGACATCAGTCAAACCTTAGGCTTACCAAAATGAACTGTTTGGAACATCATTAAGAAGAAAGAGCGCTGGTGAGCTTACTAATCGCAAAAGGACTAGCAGGCCAAGGAAGACCTCAACAGCTGATGACAGAAGAATTCTCTCTATAATAAAGAAAAACCCTCAAACACCCGCTCGGCAGATCAGAAATACTCTTCAGGAGTCAGGTGTGGATTTGTTAATGACCACTGTCCGCAGCAGACTTCATGAACAGAAATTTTATTCCAAATAGGAAGAAAGATTCTAAGGGGAGTTGGAGGCCACCGTGCCTGACAAGAGAAGTTAGGGATAGAATAAAACTAAAAGAAAAGATGTATAACACAGCAAAGAGTAGCCGGAAGCCAAAGGATTGGGAAACTTTCATAGGACAACAGAAGGAAACAAAACGGGCAATACGGGCTGAAAAGATGAAATACGAAGGGAAGCTGGCTAGGAATATAAAGAAGTACAGTAAAAGCTTCTTTAGATATGTTAAGGGAAAAAGAGTAGCAAAGTCAAATGTGGGTCCCTTGAAGGCAGACACGGGTGAAATTATTATGGGCAACAAGGAAATGGCAGAAGAGTTGAATAACTACTTCGGATCTGTCTTCACTAAGGAAGACACAAACATCTCCCTGATGTACTGGAGGACAGAGGATCTAAGGAGGTAGAGGAACTGAAAGAAATTTTCATTAGGCGAGAAATAGTATTGGGTAGGCTAATGGGACTGAAGGATGATTAATCCCATGGGCCTGATGGTCTGCATCCCAGGGTCCTCAGGGAGGTGGCTCTAGAAATCGTGGACGCATTGGTGATCATTTTTCAATGTTCAATAGATTCAGGATCAGTTCCTGTGGATTGGAGGATAGCTAATGTTATCCCACTTTTCAAGAAAGGAGCGAGAGAAAACAGGAAATTACAGACCAGTTAGCCTGACTTCAGTGGTGGGAAAGATGCTGGAGTCAATTATTAAAGAGGTAATAATGGGGCATTTGGATAGCAGTAAAAGGATTAGTCCAAGTCAACATGGATTTATGAAAGAGAAATCATGCTTGACTAATCTTCTGGAATTTTTTGAGGATGTGACAAGCAAAATGGATGAAGGGGTGCCAGTGGATGTAGTGTATCTAGACTTTCAGAAAGCCTTTGATAAGGTCCCGCACGGGAGACTGGTGACTAAAATTAGAGCACATGGTATTGATTTCTCTTTCATAAATCCATGTTGACCCATGGTTATAGCCTGGGCATGTATGGCTGCTGAAGGTACTGGCTCGCTTATCTTCATTGCTGATGGTAGTAGCATAATGAATTTTGAAATGTATAGTCACATCCTATTTGCTCAAGTTTAAACAAATGCCTCAAAACTCATTGGCTGGCAGTTCATTCTACAGCCAGACAATGATCCCAAACATGCTGCTAAGGAGTTTTTCAAGGCTAAAAAATGGAGTGGCCAAGTCAATCAGCCAATCTAAACCCAATTGAGCATGCCTTTCATATGCTGAAGAGAAAACTGAAGGGGACTAGCCCCCAAAACATAAACTAAAGATGGCTGCAATACATCCCTGGCAGAGCATCACCAGAGAAGACACGCAGCAACTGGTGGTCCATGAATCGCAGACTTCAAGCAGTCATTGCATGCAAAGGATATGCAACAAAATACTAAACATGACTACTTTCATTAACATGACATTGCTGTGTTCTAAACATTATAGTGCCCTGAAATGGGGGGACAATGTATAAACTGCTGTAATTTCTACATGGTGAAACCAAAATGTATAAAAATGACCTTTAATAAAATCTGACAATGTGCACTTTAACCACGTGTGATTTTTTTTTCTATTATATATCTCAAATTGTGGAATACAGGCAAATAAATAAATAATGGGTCTTTGTCCCAAACTTTGTGGAGGGGAATGTTTATACACATACACACATACTCAAAAAGCAAACAATAGTAGTGCAATAATAATAATAATAATAATAATAATTGTTATTATCCTGATGGCTGCAAGGAAGAAGCTGTTCCTGATCCTGGACATTACAGTTTTCAGGCTCTTGTGCTTTCATCCTGATGTCAGTGGTGAAATGAGTGTGTGGCCAGGATGGTGTGTGCCTCTGATGATGCTGGCTGCCTTTTTGAGGCAGCGACTCCGATAAATCCCTTCGATGCTGAGGAGGTCAGAGCCGATGATGGACTGGGCAGTGTTCACAACTTTTTGCAGTCTTTTCCTCTCCTGGCCGTTCAAGTTGCCAAACCAGGCCATGATGCAACCAGTCAATATGCTCTCTACTGTACACCTGTGGAAGTTCAAGAGAATCCTCTTTGACATACCAAATCTCCTTAATCTTCTCAGGAAGGAGAGGCGTTGATGTGCTTTCTTTATAATTGCATCAATGTGCTGGGTCCAGGAAAGATCTTTGGAAATATGCACGCCCAGGAATTTGATGTTTTTGACTCCACCATTGTCCCGTTGATATAAACAGGATTGTGGGTCCTCATCCTTCCTCTTCCAAAGTCCACAATCAATTCATTGGTTTTACTGATATTGAAAGTCAGGTTGTTGTGCTGGCACCATTTGGTCAATCGTACAATCCCACTTCTATACTTTGACTCATCAGAGTATAGAATTCATCCAACAACGGTGGGGTCGTCGGCGAACTTGAAGATGGTTCGCTCTACGTCCGGCTACACAGTCATGAGTATAGAGTGAGTAGAGCAGGGGGTTGAGCACGCAGCCTTGAGGTGTTCCAATACTGATTGTTAATGAGGAAGAAGTATCTCTTCCAATTCGAACAGACTGGTCTGTGGATGTGGTAGTCGAGGATCCAATTGCAGAGGGATGGGCAGAGACCCAGTTCTGTGAGCTTGGTAACCAGCTTGGAGGGGCTGATGGTATTGAATGGCGAGCTGTACACCTATAAACACCAGCCTGATTAAGTGTTTTTATTGTTCAAGTGGTCCAGGCGTTTGTGGGCGGCGCGACTCATGTCGCAGCGGCCTCTGCTATCCGTCCGTCTTTTTATTATTTTTTGTCTCGTTGAATGTAGTTTTTATTTTTTTTTTTTGTGTATGTGTGTGGGGGGCAGGGGGTGGGGGAAACTTTTAAAATCTATCCCCTGTACGGAGAACCCGACCTTTTCTCTGTCGGGTCTCCGTTGTCGTTGGGGCCTAGCACCGTGGAGCGGCCTCCAGCAGGAACGACCTGGGGCTCCAGTCTCGGAGCTGCGGAGCTACTCACCATCACGGAGCTGGCCGAGTTCGGAGCGGGAGGAGCGGTGGTAGCGCGCTGCTGCGACCCAACCCCGGGGATTTGGAGGCTTACCGCAGGTCTGGTGGACAGTGACACCGGGAGCCCGCGGGTCCCTGCTGGGAGACCGCTTTTCGGGGCTTCCGCAACGGCGACTTCACCCGCCCGAGTTGCGGGCTTGAAGAGTACCTTGAGCGGGGCTTGCATCATCGCCCGGCGTGGCTTGGAATGGCTGCGGGACTTTGCTAGCGCCCGCCGGGGGCTCCAACAACAAGACCCGGAGCGTGGCCTTGCATCGCGCGGCGTTAATGGCTGCGGGGCAATTACCATCGCCCGCCGGGGGCTTTGACTTTGACTCTGACATCGGGAGGGGAATGGGAAGTGCAGGGGAGAGATAAGTCTTTGCCTTCCATCACAGCGAGGAGGAGATGCGCTGTGATGGATGTTTTTGTAAATTGTGTTGTGTCTTGGTTCTTTCTTGTGTGTATGACTGCAGAAACAACATTTCCTTTGAACCTCAATGGGGTTCAAATGACAAATAAATTGTATTGTATACAGTGCGGAGAGGAGAGCCAGTGAGATCGCATCTGCTGTTGACCTATTGTGGCGGTAGGCAAACTAGTGGGTCGAGGTTCTTGTTGATGTTACATGTAACTAGTTATATTTTATGTAATTAATTTGAAAGTTGGGGATTTTATATTCCATAGCCGAGCTAATATTTTGATCAGTGTTCTGAGTCCATCAACTATATCAATTTCTACTTTAATATCTGTAAAGATATTCTATCAATTGAATCTAGATATTTCTCAGTACCTATCTTTTCTTTTTGTAGACAGCAGCAGAAGAGGAATTATTGGAACTAGATGATGGCACTTCAAGTGTTTCAGGTGCTGGATCTGGACCAGACTACAACTACATCTTGAATATGTCTCTTTGGTGCCTTACAAAGGAAAAAGTAGATGAACTACTGAAACATAGGGATTCAAAAGTAATGTGCTGTTTTCATATATTTTTATATTTGTGTGGCTATTTCCATGAATGCTATAACAGCTATTATGTTTGTTGCAGGGAAAGGATCTTGATGATCTCAAGCGAAAGAGTGCTCCCGATCTTTGGAAGGATGACCTTGCTGCTTTTGTTGAAGAGCTTGATGTAAGTTTGACAAAACATGTCCACCTGGCAGCGCATATTTTGAAGCTTTAAAATATCTTAATATACATTTGGTGTCCAAATGTTTAATTTGTTTTAACATTGTGCATGTTGTAGTCATTACTGCAAATGCTTTCTGTCCCTCACCAGAAGGAATGGGGTAAATCTTACTGATCAGAGTCAGCTGTTCCAGTGGAGCACTAGTACTCAGCTATATGTCATGGACATCTCTATTCAGCTGTCCATACATGCCAGTCTGAGACTCTGTGACTGTTAGTACTGAATCTGTCATCATGCTCCATCATTGGATTTCTTGTGAAGTCCTGTACTGCTCAGATTCTCCTGCATTGTGCTGAGATATTGCCTTTCAAATCTACACTAGGTCAGGCTGACGTTGGATCTGAGACCCAGTAATTTCAATAGGGAAAGTAATTCTTAAAGAAATAATTATTACACTTTAATTTCTAAGTATGCTGTTAAGTATAATTGTTAAATCTTTCAAAATTGTTAAAATCTTTGACAGCTTTTCCAGAAAACAAAGCTCCATCGCCAGCTTTGTGGTCTTGAGGCAAAGCCTCCTTATTATGCCAAATGAGGTCTGATTGCCTTCTGGGTCTCACTGCCTGACATGAGGGATTGAAGGTCAATCCTTTGGTTCAACTATGCAGGTCAAGTGAGTAATGATCTAGCCTGAATGACTCAATATTTCTTATCTATCACCTCTTTCTAAATTCAACTGAATAGGTTCAATTGAACTTGTGTAAAAGAGCATTTAATATACAAAATGTTAATGAACAAAATCTGATTGTTACTGTTGTGAGTTGCAGTTCACAAGAAATCAAATAAAAAAGTTGGACTCAACTTGGATATTGTAAATTATATTGGAGTTCTGATGCAGTGTAGATTGTAAATTTGCCCCGTCGCCAAAGCTATGCATTGCACAAGTTTTTAGTGAAGCTGCACTGCAGACTATGGAGAGAAATATGTAACAGGAGCAGTAAATTAATCTAATTACATTTGAATATTATTGGTTGCCAATTGAAATATTCAGAATTCAGGCAAATATCTCAATTGTTTCAAATATAGAGCGCTTTATTTCTTGAATCACAGTGAAAATCTTAAAGATATGATTGTTAAAACAAGTGTATTTCTCACATTAATGCAGCGTGTGGAAGCTCAAGAGAGAGAGGATGCTCTATCAGGATTTGTTACCAAAGCAGTCAAGGGAAAAGTTGGTAAACCAAAAATGAAAAGGATGCAGCTTGAAGAGACTTTACCCTCAATCTATGGCAGGAGAATTGAACCTGTCATTACATTAGCATTGAAGGCAGATGGCACAAAAAAATTGTTGAAAAAGAAAGGAAAGGTAAGTTCACAATTAATTAAGGGCACATTTGGGGTATATTGTAAAGTTTCTGTCATTCATTTACAAATGTTGTTAAATGGTTTACATTGTAAACATGGTATTATTGCAATTGGGATTTAAAATTACATTTATTTTGGATTCAATAAAACTGCATCAGCCAGGTCCTGAGTATTCCTAATGACAAAATACTCAATTTGTTAAGCAAATAACTTTTTCCTTGTCACTCTATTATTTTAAACTGACAATCACTTACTGACATCGTAGTCTGAAGGAATATGCTTTTTCTTATTTAATTTGTCTTTCAAGAGTCTTTATAACCTGGCACCTCTGGTATTTTTGCCATGGAATTGCTACATTGTTGCACTTTCATTTTGCGCAATACTTTTTAATCATAGTTTGTCCTAGAGGTTCATAACTGCAGAAAGCAGAGGCCCTAAAAGGACACCTGCTATAACTAAAACATATATTTTCTAAGTGATTTCAAAATCATTTGACAAAAGATCAATTTACTTCCCTAGGTGAGAGCCTAAGATCATGATCTAAAAAGAATTGTTACTTTCTGGGGACTCAGTTACTATATCGTTATGACTATATATATATATATATATATATATATTTTTTAAAATATTTTTATTAGTAGCATATACATATAATAACCAAAACACGATTTGCTTACCAATTACATATATACAAAGCTCCTATTTTTTTATTTAAAAACATTTTGAAAGATGGAGCTATAGAAAGGAGAGAAATAAGAGGGGGAAAAAAAGGAAACTCTAAACTAATAGAGAGGGGAGGGGAAAAAAAACAAAGGAGATTAGCAAGAACACAATTTTGGATATAGGTCCGTAGATTATAAAGTGTAATTATTAATCCAGTCCTGGATTCAAGTTTCACTCCAGCTTCCGTGTTGATCCAATTTACCCTTTTAGAAAATCAATAAATGGAGACCATATTCTAGCAAATAGCTTTAATCTTTTTCAATTAAGACAAGTCTATTTTTTTCCAAGTGTAAGGTCTCAGACATTTCCGTAATCCACATTTTAATTGTGGGGGTTGTTGGTTTTTTTCAAAATTTTAGTATACATTTTTGCCCAATATACTATAATCAAGAAAATTTACTATATTTTTTCTGACCACACTTAGTTTCTTTTCTTAAATTGTGGTGAAAACCCTATTTTAAATGCATTTTGAATCTCCCTTACTTACTGCAAACTAACTTTGACAAAACAGATGATTCTAGGACCTTGCCAATCATTGAGTTCCATTATGTGATTTGAATTCACTTTATGGAACTTCCATCTTGAAAAATAAAAATATTTTGAATCCACAATTAAAGTACTGAATCATCTGCACAATTGTTAATTATTCAGAAAAACATTTTTTTTAAAAAGTGGTTTGCATGAGAATTTGGTCGGCAGAGTGACGCCGCTAGCAGAGCTGCTGCCTCAGCATCAGAGACCCTCGTTCGATCCTGACCTTGGGTGCAGTCTTTGAGGAGTTTGCACGTTCCACATGTGGCCTCGTGGGTTTCCTTCCACATCCCAAAAGGTTAATTACCCCTGATATCTAGCTGGTGGATGAGAAATTGGTATAACTTGGAACTGATGTAAAAGGATGAACCATGGTTGGCGTGGGCTCTGTAGGCCAAAGGGCCTGTTTCCATGTTGTATCTCTAAATTAAATTGAACTGAAAAAAGCTCAGCCACAAATGTTTGAGAACTCTAGTTAAAAACAGACATTAATGTCCCATTTGACGCTCTCGACCTTGCAACTTCTCATTAAGTCGTTAAACTTTTAAATCATGCTTTACCTTTAAAATCTATACTTTACTTGACCAACACATATATATTGAAAACATAGGAAGGAAATTATTATTCCTTTATTTAGCAAATTAATGAATTTGTATCTCCTTGGAGACATTGTTATACAGCACAGAAACAGGCCTTCAGCCCAACACGTGTATTCTAACCAAGATATCTATGTTAACTAGTTCCATTTATATTTGTATACCCATATTTTCTCTAAACCTTTGTATTGATGTACATTTCTAAATATCTTTTATACATTGTAATTGTACCCACATCTACAGCCTGTCTGCCCCGGCAGCTCGTTCGGTTTACCCAAACACGCTGGATGAAAATTTTGCCCTTAGGTCCAAGGCATTTTTCTCAATACAAATATATTTTTTAATTAGTGGGCTGTTATTGTTCATATTTAATTTTCAGGGTGATGCAGATGCAATAAAGCTGGAATTTGATGAAGAGGTTGGGGCAGCAATAGGAGAAGGAAATGGAGAAGCATTGGACACAAGTGAGGCCAAGGTTAAAGCTCCACGCCTGAAGAAAGAAAAGAAGGAACCTGGTGTGTTTACACAAATTAGGATGTGCTCCACTTTATGCAGTAGACAAACTATATTAACCAGAGTGAGAAGCATGCAGTGCCCACTAACTAATTGGAACAAATACAGCATTTTCTTAAATGTACCTGGTATTAATAATGCAAAGTCCATTCCTAGACTACGTCAAAACAATTTAAAATTCAATGTAATTTTGAATGTTATAATAAAAATAATGAAAGTTTGAAAATTGTCTGTCAAAGTATTATCCTCAACTAAAATAGAGCTACGTCAAAGAAACATCACTGCTATAACAAAGTGAATATTTGCAGGTTTGTACAGATATGATTAACAACATAGCTCTTTGCCTTTTTATTAAAGGCCTGCTGCCTCAACCTGATCAACTGTGACGTTGAAACAATGAAATAGCATAATTCTTATTAAGTATATTTTATTTCCAGGAATGAATTGAATAGTATCCTACTCTGATAGTGTCTGCACTTTAAACATATCATAAATAGTTTAAAGTTTTCATGCAATGTAAACCAAAAATATGGCAAATTAACACCTGTACAGTGATCAAGATTACCGTATGTTAATTTATATACCTATTTTTGTAACATGAATAAATTATAATATAGAAATAGGCTTTTCAGCCAAACAAGTCTCTACCAAATATCAAGCACCCATTAATCTTAATCACTTTTTAAAGTCCTCACATTCTTAGCAATTCCCCCCCCCCCCCCCCCCCCCCCCCAACAACGTTTCTCCTCCTCATCTACACATTGCAGGCAATTTAGAGTGGCCAATTAATCCACCAACTGCATTGCTTTGGAAAGTCGGAGGTAATCAGGGCACCTAGAGAAAACATCACAGATAGCATCAAAGGCCAGGATTGAACTTGATTGATGGAGGTGTGAGAAAGCAGCTCTGTGTCTGCTGCGTTGTCTCTTTTGATAACGGATTTAACATTGTCATTAAAATTACATCTTTTGTACATCAAAACTATAATATATATAATAAATTCTGATTACAAAGTAAAAAGATGCTTATGGCGTTAATTTATGTATTTTGTTCTCAGGTGCCAGAGCAAGAAAGACACCTCAGACCTCTAAATCTCAAGTCAAAAAGGGAAAGAAAAAGAACCCTTGGTCTGATTCAGAATCCAAGACAGATGATGACCTTGAAGAGCCCGACTTGACATATATTCCCAGAGAGATCACACCTCGTAGAGCTGCAGGTGATCAACATGAATAACCCTACCGGCTGGATCTTAATGTACTAAATACGCCTCTCTGCTCTTTTTGTATTTTTATACTTCCCTGGAATATGAGCATCACCCAAAAGTTCAGCATACAATGCTCATGTCTAATTATCGGCCAAGTCTGTGCTTGACCACCATCTTGATCTGCTGTAGTACTTGTGGTGGTTGTTATATGTTGATGTTATGTGGGAAGTACCAGGATTTTGACCTAGTGCTGATGAAGAAATGGCAATATATTTCCAAGTCGGGATAGCATGTGACTTGTAGGAAAACTTGATAGAGATCATGTCCCATTAGCAAATGAAAGATTTATGTGACCATTCCTGTGACCATTGCCACAGGGCATTTTATCAAAGATATGAAATGCAACCACCATGCACTGTGGTTGAGGAAGTTAATGGACTGGTGGATGGGATGCCAAACAAGGGGGTAGAGGGGGTCACTTTATCGTTTAATGAATCACTAGTCTTAAAATGAAAACATTGTGCATTAATTTAAATAATGAATTATTGCATCGTGCTTATACTTTCAGATGATGGGAGGACTCTGGAAGTCAAAGGGGGTGCTTACTGCAGAATACTTTGTCTCTGGTACGCTGTTGCAATAGTAGTAGTTATATGGAGATTCCAGTTATGTTCTTGGTCAATGATAAATACCAGAATGTTTATGGTGAAAATTCAGCAATGATAATATTGTTGAATGTCAAGAGAAGGTGGATAGCCTTTGTTAGATGGTTCACCTTTGTCAGAGATATTTGTCAGTAATCCACCCGAAGCCTATGCCAAAGAAACTGAAAGTCTCATTATTCCAGTCCTGTTGCACATGGCAATTAAACACTCTTGGCCATCAATGAACATCCACGCTCCAAATTAACTGAAGGTCAGTTATGTAGTATCTGATAATACATGATGTAACAAGTAGAATGAATAACGAAGAGCCAATGGGTGTGGTGTATTTGGACTTTCAAAAAGCCTTTGATATGGTCCCACACAAGAAATTAGTGTGCAAAATTAAAGCACGTGGTATTGGGTGTAGGGTATTGACATGATTCGAGAACTGGTTGGCAGGCAGGAAGCAAAGAGTAGTAATTAATGGGTCCTTTTCAAAATGGCAGGCATTGACAAGTGGGGTGCTGCAAGGCTCAGTGCTGGGATCCCAGTTATTTACAATATGTAGTAACAATTTAGACTAAGGAATTAAATGTAACATCTCCAAGTTTGCGGATGACACAAAGCTGGGTGGCAGTGTGAGCTGTGAGTCCAACATTTGGCCCAACATGTCCCTAGCTAGATCGTATTCTTTCTGGGTTCAATGTGACAAATTTCAGCTAGTGTCAAGAACTTGCAACCTCACAGTAGCCGGCAATTCATCTCACTGATCTCCTAAATGTTTATTTGTATATGTAGCTTATTCGTAATTCTGGCATTCATAAGCTGGTGACGACCTGTATGTCCTGACTTGGAAATATATTGCCTTCTGCCATTATCGCGGGTCTAAATCCAGGAACACTCTACCAAACAGCATTTACCAGAAGGACTGCAGCACTTCAAGAAGAAGTGAGTTTGTCACTTCTTCTTTTGTGTGGCGTGCACAGCCTAAAGTTGTAGGACAACTTGTTCTATTTGATCTTCTGTTTGTGCACGTCGAGTTGATTGCATTAGTCGAAACAGGGCGGACCACGTGAAGGTTGCAATCTTCCACCCCAGTTTGTCACCATCTACCGGACAATTAGGAATGGGCAGCAACTCTACAAATTTGTATATCTTATTTTGATGGTAACACTGACATTCCAAAATATGAATAAAATAGCGTGTTTTTTGGAAAGGGACAGTAATCTTGAATCAAGACCAAGCATCCCAGGATCTTTTCACAAAATTGTAACACAATTTTGTTTCTTCTTTCTATATGATGTTTTGGGGTGTTCGTTCGATTGAGCAGTTTTTATTTCTAACATTTTCAGTTGTTTAAAAAAAAATGTTTTGTCTAAACTGCTTCAGTGCACTACTCTTGTACATGATTTAAAGTGATTTTTACATGGTTGAATTAGATTGGGATATAAAAAATATTTCACATAAGCAAATATTTCTAATGACGCTATCCATGTCATATGAACATAAGCTATTCATCTTATTCATATTCGTTTTTTATGCCAGTTATCCCTAAATGCGTAATTAAAATTAGCTGATACCTGAGATGATTACGGTAGTTAGATTTTTAAACTCAAATCAGACAAAAGTAGATGAGGGAGATAAGATTATAAGAATGTAGGAGATAGAGTAGGCCACAGGCCTGCCCCTCTTTCACAATGATCATGGCTCATCTACACAAGAACGTGTCTCTTTTATGGCAATTCTGCTATTCAGTGTAGAGCATTCCAGAGTTTCATAACCCTCTTCAAGCAGTTGTATGTACCACTATTTATATAAACTCCAAAGAAGAATATAGATCTAATTTCTGTATCTACTTATGCAAAACTCCCAAACCATGAATTTGCCTAGTGAGTCTCCTTTGGACTGTCTCCAATGCCAGTATATCCTCTATTAAATAAGCATAACGTGTGCAAGACTGTGTGCAGCACTCCAGGCATGCCCTCATCTCTATCATGTGACTATGTTTCTCTTTTTTTAATTCCAACCTTCTTGCAAGAACGGCCACTAAGCCAATTATTTTCTTTTTGTAATAGATTATTTCAGCAGCCTTGAGTGGGAGTGTAGGCTTCCGTTATAAGTTATTTGTGGGGTGAAGACTGCTAATTTGAAAACTTTTTCAAATTACTTTTTTAAAGTTATACAGATGGAGTAGTATATTTTGGACTGAAATTATGTTTCTAGACTTGTCTTCAGTTCTAGGTATATGATAATTCAGAAAATTAATGCAGTTAATATAAATTTATTGCTGTAACTTTGTTTCCATAGCTGAAAAGCCGAAGTATACTTTTGATTTCTCCGAAGAGGAAGCAGATGATGATGAGGATCTAAAAAAGAAATCCGAATCTCCAAGTATGGAAGAAAGGGATGCAGAATTTGTTCCTTCAGACAATGGTGGAAAGGAGGATGAAGACGATGATGATTTTTTCACCACCAAATCAAAGCAGTCATCTCTACAGTGAGTATGCAAATCTAATTCCCTAACTGTTCTGGCGGCACTTAACTTGCTAGCTGAGCAATTTAATTTTATTGCCTCCTTTTGCAGGCCAACAACGTTACACATTGAAGAATGTCTCCATGTATTGTTGCTATTTATTGTCACCTGAAGTTCACTGAAATTTCCATATTTAATACGTAAATGGTATTTGTAAGGAAGTTCACATGTCATTTGGTTAACACTAGTCTGGTCATTTAGAGAGGCCCAGGGAGCCGTTAGTGCGAAGGGAGGAGTACCTGCGCTGTAAGTATAAAATACATCGCGGGGCTTGCTTTCACAGAGGCCGTTGGTGCGAGGGGAGGAGTACGTTGGTGCGAGGGGAGGAGACACCAAAATCGGCAACGTTCCAGAGAAGGAGTCTGGTGGAAGCCTCTGATTGGTGGAAGAGGACCGGGTTTACATTTTTACATTTCTGCCTTCAGGTTAAGGATTCTGGGAGTTAAGGATTCTGGGAGTTGAGTGTACAGTATTTATTAGTATTTATTAGTAAAGTTTAAAGGATAAAGTTTTGTGTTTTTTAATATTTAATATAGAGTTAATTTGGGAGTAAGATATGTCAGTGGAGATTGGCCCCGTGGTTTGCTCAGCCTGCAACATGTGGGAGATCAGGGATATGGTCGGTGTCCCTGGTGACTACGTTTGCAGGAAGTGTGTCCAGCTGCAGCTCCTGGCAGACCGCATTGAACGATTGGAACTGCGGCTGGATTCATACTGGAGCATCCACGATGCTGAGAAAGTCGTGGATAGCACGTACAGCGAGTTGGTCACACCGCAGGTAAAAGGTAAGAGGACAGAAAGGGAAAGGGTGGCCAATAGCCAGCAAAGCAGTAGGCAGGTAGTGCAGGAGTCCTCTGCGGTCATCTCCCTCCTAAACAGGTATACCATTTTGGATACTGTTGAGGGAGATGGCCCATCAGGGGAATGCAGCAGCAGCCAAGCTCATGGCACCATGGGTGGCTCTGCGGCACATGAGGGGGGGGGAAAAGAGTGAAAGGGCAATAGTAATAGGGGATTCAATTGTCAGGGGAATAGATAGGCGTTTCTGCGGCCGCAAACAAGACTCCAGGATGGTATGTTGCCTCCCTGGTGCAAGGGTCAGGGATGTCACTGAACGGCTGCAGAACATTCTGGAGGGGGAGGGTGAACAGCCAGTTGTCGTGGTGCATATTGGCACCAACGATATAGGTAAAAAAAGGGATGAGATCCTACAAGATTAATTTAGGGAGCTAGGAGATAAACTTAAAAGTAGGACCTCAAAGGTAATAATCTCTGGATTACTACCAGTACCACGGGCCAGTCAGAGTAGAAATAGGAGGATATTGCAGATGAATACGTGGCTTGAAAAATGGTGCGAGGGGGAGGGATTCAAATTTTTAGGGCATTGAAACCAGTTCTGGGGGAGGTGGGACCAGTACAAACAGGACGGTCTGCAGCTGGGCTGGAATGGAATCAATGTCCTTGGGGGAGTGTTTGCTAGTGCTGTCGGGGAGGATTTAAACTAATGTGGCAGGGGGATGGGTACAAGAGCAGAGAGGCAGGGGGGTGTAAAATGAGGGTAGAAGCAATAGGTAGCAAGGTGAAAAGTTAAAGTGGCAGGCAGATAAAACCAGGGCAAAAATCAAAAAGGGCCACTTTTCAACATAATTGTATAAGGGGTAAGAGCATTGTAAAAAAAACAAGCCTGAAGGCTTTGTGTCTCAATGCAAGGAGTATTCGTAATAAGGTGGATGAGTTGAACGTGCAGACAGCCATTAATGATTATGATATAGTTGGGATCACAGAGACATGGCTCCAGGGTGACCAAGGCTGGGAGCTGAACATCCAGGGATATTCAATATTCAGGAGGGATAAAGAGAAAGGAAAAGGAGGTGGGGTAGCGTTGCTGGTTAGAGAGGAGATTAACACAATGGAAAGGAAGGACATTAGTTTGGAGGATGTGGAATCGGTATGGGTAGAGCTGCGAAACACTAAGGGGCAGAAAACGCTGGTGGGCGTTGTGTACAGGCCACCTAACAGTAGTAGTGAAGTTGGAGATGGTATCAAACAGGAAATTAGAAATGCATGCGACAAAGGCAAAACAGTTATAATGGGTGACTTCAATCTACATATAGATTGGGTGAATCAAATTGGCAGGGGTGCTGAGGAAGAGGATTTCTTGGAATGTATGCGGGATAGTTATCTAAATCAACGTGTAGAGGAACCAACGAGAGAGCAGGCTATTTTAGACTGGGTATTGAGTAATGAGGAAGGGTTAGTTAGCAGTCTTGTTGTACGTGCCCCCTTGGGCAAGAGTGACCATAATATGGTTGAGTTCTTCATTAGGATGGAGAGTAACATTGTTAATTCAGAAACAATGGTTCTGAACTTAAAGAAAGGTAACTTTGAGGGTATGAGATGTGAATTGGCCAAGATTGACTGGCAATTAATTCTAAAAGGGTTGACGGTGGATATGCAATGGAAGACATTTAAAGACTGCATGGATGAACTACAAAAATTGTTCATCCCAGTTTGGCAAAAGAATAAATCAGGGAAGGTAGTGCATCCGTGGATAACAAGGGAAATCAGGGATAGTATCAAAGCGAAGGATGATGCGTACAAATTAGCCAGAAAAAGCAGCATACCAGAGGACTGGGAGAAATTCAGAGACCAGCAGAGGAGGACAAAGGGCTTAATTAGGAAAGGAAAAATAGATTATGAAAGAAAACTGGCAGGGAACATAAAAACTGACTGCAAACGTTTTTATAGATATGTGAAAAGAAAGAGATTAGTTAAAACAAATGTAGGTCCCTTGCAGTCAGAAACAGGTGAGTTGATCATGGGGAACAAGGATATGGCGGACCAATTGAATAACTACTTTGGTTCCGTCTTCACTAAGGAAGACATAAATAATCTGCCGGAAATAGCAGGGGACCGCGGGTCAAAGGAGTTGGAGGAATTGAGTGAAATCCAGGTTAGTCGGGAAGTGGTGTTGGGTAAATTGAATGGATTAAAGGCCGATAAATCCCCAGGGCCAGATAGTCTGCATCCCAGAGTACTTAAGGAAGTAGCTCCAGAAATAGTGGATGCATTAATTAGGTGCAGGAGTAGTCCTATCGGCCCTCCTGCACCTAATTTCTATGTTTCTACGTTAAACTGATAGTAGCCTTGGAAGATTATTTATTTTGCATCCTTTTAACTATGATTTGTATTCACTGTCTTTCTTGTTAGTAGAAATAGTCCATGATATGGTATCAAGACCCTGGTTTTAACTTTGTATATATATGTTTGGAAGAAATTCTCATGACCTTTTTACTGGCTCAGTGCTTGATCATCGGCATTAATAGAGAAATAAAGGACAATGTAACCAGAAAATTGAAATTAAAGCATAATCCAGGTTAAACACTGATTGTCCGGTCTGTCCCTCTTTATAATCCAGACAAAATTACAAGAGCTCAGTGGAAATTCCCTGATCGTCCGCAGGTGGCGATGCTCTTTCAGAGTTTCAGTAACTCCGTCACGAAAGAGTTATTTGTTTACATCTAAATATTGAAATCCCTCCTTGCCTAATTCTATCTCTGCTGGCTCAATGTTTAAGTTTTCATGTTTTCATTCTGCCTGGCCCCCACAAACCACCCCATAACCCCTCCTCCCCCCATTCTGTTCAATTTTCCTCTTATCCTCTGGAACTCTGAACTTCCTCTCAAGCTTTCTCTAATTTACTAGGCACCTTTAAAAGTGTGCTTCCCAAAATCCCTTTTCAACTATGCTGTCAGTCTTCTCTCCTAACTGTGTAGGAAAGAACTGCAGATGCTGGTTTAAATCAAAGATAGACACAGAATGCTAGAGTAACTCAGCGGGACAGGCAGCATCTCTGGAGAGAAGGAATGGGTGACATTTCGGGTCGAGACTGTTTTGCAGAGGCAATATAGTTAGTAAACCCTTGTTTTAATGGACCCACATAACCGATTTCAGATTGACAACCGATCCCTGGCTACCATATAACCATATAACAATTACAGCACGGAAACAGGCCATCTCGACCCTTCTAGTCCATGCCGAACACGTATTCTCCCCTAGTCCCATATACCTGCGCACAGACCATAACCCTCCATTCCTTTCTCGTCCATATAACTATCCAATTTATTTTTAAATGATAAAAACGAACCTGCCTCCACCACCTTCACTGGTAGCTCATTCCACACAGCCACCACTCTCTGAGTAAAGAAGTTCCCCCTCATGTTACCCCTAAACTTCTGTCCCTTAATTCTCAAGTCATGTCCCCTTGTTTGCATCTTCACTCCTCTCAGTGGGAAAAGCTTATCCACTTCAACTCTGTCTATCCCTCTCATCATTTTAAAGACCTCTATCAAGTCCCCCCTTAACCTTCTGCGCTCCAAAGAATAAAGCCCTAACTTGTTCAACCTTTCTCTGTAACTTAGTTGCTGAAACCCAGGCAACATTCTAGTAAATCTCCTCTGTACTCTCTCTATTTTGTTGACATCCTTCCTATAATTAGGCGACCAAAATTGTACCCCACACTCCAGAATTGGCCTCACCAATGCCTTGTACAATTTTAACATTACATCCCAACTTCTATACTCACCATCTCCCAGGTCGTTTAGAGCCCCATCTTCTGACCCCATTCCTGATTTGCAAGGTGCACCCACCACAGCTGCTATTACGGCTCATGTTGTAGCCCCTAGGGACAGTGCTTTCTTTGGGCCGCCATGCCCCCTCCCCTCCCACCTGCTGCTGTTTCTTGCTGTTGTCGGTGGCTTTGTCTGCTGCAAGCTCAACCACCGCCACCTGCTTCTCCCGTCGCTCTGTCTAGTTGGCCTCTGAATGAGTTCCTGACCCACTGAATTACCCCATCATGTTTTTGTCTATTACCGATCATCTGCAGTCATCGGCAATAATGGACACCACTCCCTCTGCTATGGTCCGTTTACAATAAACCCTTGTTATAACGGACTATAGCGGAGAGAGTGGTGTCCGTCATTGCCTATTTTCCACTATAACCGAGTAAGGTACTATCATCGTCTGTATTTGAAACAACAAACTGCAGATGGTTAATAGACAAAAGGACACAAAGTGCTGGAGTTGCTCAACAGGTCAGGATATCTGGAGAAGTTGGATAGGTGAAGTCGGGACTCTTCCTCAGACTGATTCAGTTGGCAGAGGTACTACAGCACTTTGTGTTGTTTCACTTTAAAACTAGGTGCCGATGAGTGGATTGGGTGGGGATGTGGGATGTGGGAGGAAAGAGGGCAATTGGAGAGAGTGACGGGATACGCTAATGGCGTTTGTCCATGTAGAGCAGACAAAGCCACCGCCGACAACAAGAAACAGCAGTAGGTGATAGGGGAGGGAGCCCCACAGTGTGAAAGCGCTGCCCAGGAGCTATAACATGAGCAGTTAACAACAATGTCAAGTCAAAAGTGTTTTATTGTCATATGTCTCAGATAGGACAATGAAATTCTTACTTGCTGCAGCACAACAGAAAATGTAAACATAGTACACAATGGGAGGAAAAAAAAGTGTGTATATACACATTCACACATATTCAATAAACAAATAAATATAGTGCAATAATAATAATAGTCTGTTATAGTTCAGAGCTTATTTGCTGTCGTGTTTAATAGCCTGATGACTGTAGGGAAGAAGCTGTTGCTGAACCTGGTCGTTACAGTTTTCAGGCTCCTGTACCTTCTTCCCGATGGCAACGGTGAAATGAGTGTGTGGCCAGGTGTGGGTCTTTGATGTTGGCCGCCTTTTTGAGGCTGCGACTTTGATAGTTCCCTTCGATGGTGGGGAGGTCAGAGGACTGGGTATCCAGATATCCTGACCTGTTGAGCAACTCCGATGGACTGGCAGCGGTCACAACTTTTTGCAGTCTTTTCCGCTCCTGGACGTTCAAGTTGCCGAACCAAGCCACGATCAGCCAGTCAGTATACTCTCTACTGTGCACCTGTAAAAGTTCAAGAGAATCCTCCTTGACGTACCGACTCTCCGTAATCTTCTCAAGCGCTGATATGCCTTCTTTATAATTGCACCAGTGTGCTGGGTCCAGGAAAGATCTTCGGAAATATGCACACCCAGGATTAGAGGCATAAAGTGATACAGCATGGAAACAGGCCCTTTGGCCCAACTTGCCCACACCAACCAACATGTCCCAACTACATTTGTTTCATCTGCCTGCGTTTGGCCCATATCCCTCCAAACCTGTCCTATCCATGTACCTGTCTGACTGTTTCTTAAAGGTTAGGGTAGTTCCTGCCTCAACTACCTCCTCTGGCAGCTTGTTCCATATACCCACCACCCTTTGTGTCAAAGGTTACCCCTCAGATTCCTATTAATTTTTTTCTCCTTCGCCTTAAACATACAGTGGCTTGCAAAAGTATTCATACCCCTTGAACATTTCCACATTTTGTCACGTTACAACCACAAACGTAAATGTATTTTATTGGGATTTTGTGTGATAGACCAACACAAAGTGGCGCATAATTGTGAAGTGGAAGGAAAATGATACATGGTTTTCAAATTTTCAGCACATGGAGTTTTGGATGTGGGAGAAAGTTTGAAAAGAGAGGGGGCGGGACAATGCCTGGCACGTGATAGTGGATACAGTTGAGGTTGTTTGATTGGCAAATGGTTGGAGGTGAAAAGAAACTGTTACTTGCCGGCTTTCTCCCACCCACCTCTTTTCCAGCTTTCCCCCCCCCCCCCCCCCCCCCCCACTTTAATCGGACTGAAGAAGTATCCCGGCCCTAAACATCACCTATCCATGTTCTCCAGAAACGATGCCTGCCCCACTGAGTTACTCCAACACTTTGCATTTTTTTAACACTCTTGGTCACTGTCAGTAAAGAGATGTTTTATGAATGTCAATTATGGTAAAAAAACACGTGGACATCTTGGGTTTAGGGCAGACTCCTAGCCCAAGTTTTCTTTGTAGGTCACAATTTAATTAATGTTGGTGTGTTCCCTCACTATGGATGGTAACATTTTATTTGTAATTAAATATTATATTGCAACCTGAAACTCCATACCCAGTATTATAGTATGTTAGTTTTCATTTAGGGAATTTTCAAGTGGTCATTGGCTATCCTGTACCCCTTTGTATAGTGTACGAGATTATTTTTGCTTCCTAATTATCACAAAAATAATTGCATTATTTATCCTACTGTACTGGGTTTTGCTTTTATTTTAAACTTAAAACTGACTAAATGTGATCAATAGTAGTTTTAATACCTTACACACCTGTGAAATCTGTGGTTCCCATTGAGTTCATTTTCATACCTTATAAATAAGCAACTAAGATAGTAATGATTAAAACTTATGATTACGGTTCAGAAGGCTTCTCAAAATAGTGAGGAATAATATCCTGTCCAGATCTTTTTAATTGGTTAAGTTTAGGCTTGTGTTCAATGCTTGCCAAAGGGATATTTATTTAACATAAATTTAATTGGTAGTTATTGTTACTGTAATATTGTTACTTTTTGAGCTGAGCATCATATTCCATAATATATTATCTTAAGTTCATCCAAATATATATTCTAATATTTTTTCCGTAATTTGAATGAATTCTACCATGGTTCACTGAAGTATCTAAGGTGATTTAGTTATTTAATTTTGGAGCTATAAATCCATCCCATTAGATGTATTTTTGTGGGAAGGCTGTTTGCTGGCTGCTTCCCTTCTCTCTCCCTCTCCCTCTCCCTTCAGGTCAAGTAACAAATTTAACAAGATATTCAAACATTAGTTTATTATAAAATCTTATTTTTATTTTCTTTACCTAGTGCTGGGAAAGTTACCCCACAGCTCACAAAAAACCATGAGCCTGAAAATATATTCTCCTCATCATCATATCATGAGAGATCAGAAGAAACGGGTAGGTCAAATTATTGTTGACAATAAATGTATTGCTGCATTTTCACTGGGATGGAGAGAAAAAAATATTATGCATTGGGCTTTAATGGAAGTTTTTTTTTGCTAATAGTACTCAGTGGATCACTCCATTGTTTATATGTTGATTTTGAGTGAATATGCTGACTGTTTGCTTATAGAATGCTGTTAGATCCGTAGTCTCGTAGCAACAGATGAAGACTTGTTACTTTCCAAACTGATTAATTACTAATTAAACCTATTAACGTTTGATTTTCCTGAAAATTGGTTAGAAATTCCATAATCGAGGATCTCTGCTGGAGTGTAAAAGATCAAGAGGAAACTTGATTGAAACTTAAGACCGAAAGGAACCTTGAACCCCAAAGCTAGGGTTGACGACTTAAAAATAAGTGGTTTCCCACTTAAGAGAGAAGAAACACTTTCTGTTAGAAGGTCCTACCTACGTCTTTGGAATTGTCTTCATGGGGCAGTGGAAGCGGAGTGTCAGAGCATTTTTAAGGCAGATATTGGATAAATCCTTGATTTGGAAGGGGGTGAAAGATTATCTCGGATATTGGAGATGATGTGTTGAGGCTACATCGGATTAGCCGTGAATGTTTAATAGTAGAACATACTTGGGGGGCCATGTCATGGTGCTCCTAATTTGTATGTTTGGAATAGAGTGGATTTTAAGGGGTTGGACAGGCTAGATGCAGGAAGATTATTCCCAATGTTGGGGAAGTTCAGAACTAGGGGTCACAGTTTAAGGATAAGAGGGAAGTCTTTTAGGACTGAGATGAGAAAATCATTTTTTACACTGTGGAATTCTCTGCCACAGAAGGTAGTTGAGGCCAGTTCATTGGCTATATTTAAGAGGGAGTTAGATGTGGCCCTTATGGCTAAAGGGATCAGGGGGTATGGAGAGAAGGCAGGGATGGGATACTGAGTTGGATGATCAGCCATGATCATATCGAATAGCGGTGCAGGCTCGAAGGACCGAATGGCCTACTCCTGCACCTATTTTCTATGTTTCTATGGATGTCAACACTCTTTCAATAAAATTTACAGGGAAAACTAGTTTATTTATTATTAGTTTATTGAGTAGATGTATGTTTCCAAAATGCTAATTTGTTTTCTAATGCAGTCTAGTTTCAGTTAGAAAAATTACAATTTCTAGAAATAATTGGGGTTGGCAGTAAATACAATCACCCAATTTGTTATCTCCAAATTTGCCTTATATCCCATTATCCATGTCATTTCTAAATATGGTGAATATTATAAATATGGCTTAATCACATAACTTTTCACTGCCTTGGAATCCAATTTGAGTACCTGCCCATGGTACTTGCGCTCTCCCCTATGACTATAAATATTGATGCAAAGTCACCACTCCATTTCTCTGCTGTTATATCTGTATATATATATATATATATATATATATATATATATAGGTATGTTACAAAACCTACCTGAATCGTCATTAGGAATCTGCCCTCAGCCAGGCCCGCGATTTTGGCGCTGTTTGGAGGGGGCGGGTTTAAAACGCGATTTTTACTAGGCTGTACTAATCGCACATGTTCAGCCTAGTAAATCATTAACGAAAAATCGCTGCAAGACCCGGTCGCAAAAGGTATTATTAGTTTTATAGGCCTCGATAATATAGTTCTAATAGTTTTAAAATTACTGTTTCATTTCGCAACCTCTCGCAGCCCCAGGGTTTTATAGAGCAAACAATTAAAGGTATGTACCTTATTTTTACATTAAATGGGGCATATATATAACCCTATATATCAAATTATCTATAATGAATAGCTCATTTTGGGCTTTTTATATCCCGCAGTATTTTTCTCGGCACTTGAGGGCACTAATCCAGCGCTATGTCAACGTTCTAAACCGGCGCGTTCCACATGAACCCACTAGAAAGCCGATTTAAATGGGCATTTATTTACAGCAATTGAACACTAAATTCCTTCCATTTGGCCTATAAATTAATGTAAATTAGATATAAAAATCATGTTATATTGTGAATTATTTGTGAATAATCTTTGGACACTTAGGCTATTTAAAAATGTTAATCTTTCCTTAAGAAATGGGCGTTTGATTATCCAAGATCACAGCTTTTTTGTAATGTCCATTGAAAATCAATAGGGAACAAGATGCTAATTTCCGAGTATGAAAATGGTCATAACTTTTTTAATACTTGAGATATGAAAGTGAATTTGGTGTCAAATTAAACTTATTGTTATGCTTTATCTGATGGGATAAATTGCAGACTTGATTTTTTAAATCTCAAAATTTTGTAACATTGCTAATATATATATTACTAAAACTCTCATCTTGTTTGTTTGTATGTATACGTGCTGGCGTGTGCGCAATATTCCAAAACAGTACGCGATAACACTACAATTTTTGGCCCACCTTACTCACCATTGGCCTGGCATGTAAAACAACAAATTTTGTTCGGATTTAAGTTATATTTTACAAGTTATTGACATTTTAAACTTTATAAAAAACACTTTTCAAACCACTTTTCCACTTGCGTTACCCGTCAGCCGCGTTCGTCGTCACAATGGGATCCCAAATCTCATTTACATAAAAAATCGTGATTTTCAAAAAAACTGTTTTATTCAAATTCTTCTGTATTCATTCACAATGACATCACAATGGTATTCCAAATCTCATTTACATTAAAAATCACGATTTTCAAAAATTCTGTTTTAATCCAATGCTTCTGTTTTCATTAACAGCTTTAGGTTATTTTAAAGAAAAAACACGATTTTCATTGAGAATTTCTTTTTTTTTTTAAATCGCGATTTTCATTGTGGGGGGTGGGGGGGTGGGATAGAGATGGGATGCAAGGGTTACTTTAAGTTAGAGAAATCAGTATTCATACTACCGGGTTGTAAGGATAGTGAAGAAGGGTCTCGACCCGAAATGTCGCCCATTCCTTCTCTCCAGAGATGCTGCCTGTCCCGCTGAGTTACTCCAGCTTTTTGTGTCTTATCAGCTGGGTTGTAAGCAGCCCAAGCGAAATATGAGGTGCTGTTCCTCCAATTTGAGTTTAGCCTCACTCCGACAATGGAGGAGGCTCACGACAGAAAGGTCAGTATGGGAAGGGGAGCTAAAGTGTTTGGCAACTGGGAGATCACGTAGACCAAGGCGGACTGTGCGAAGGTGTTCAGTTAAACGATCGTCCAGTCTACGCTTGGTCTCTTCGATATATTGGAGTCCACACCTGGAACACTGGATACAGTAGATAAGGTTGGAGGAGGTGCAAGTGAACCTCTGCCTAACCTGAAAAGATTGTCAGGGTCCCTGGACAGAGTCGAGGAAGGTGATATAGGGACAGGTGTTACATCTCCTGCGGTTGCTGGGGAAAGTACCTGGAGAGGTGGTGGTTTGGGATGAGTTAATCAGGGAGTTGCAGAGGGAACAGTCTCTGCGGAAAGCGGAAAAGGGTCAAGATGGGAAGATGTGACTGGTGGTGGGATAGAAAATGGAAAGGGGTGGATTTGGAAAGCGGAAAGGGGTGGAGATGGTGGAATATCCGTATCTGTCCAAATGGCTTTTAATTACATGGATATATGATAGGTTTAGTGAGATATGGGCCAAACACAGGAGTCTGAAATCCAAGACCTCCAGGCTCACAGACTGCTTCCTCCCAACCATTGCAAGGCTGTGCTGCAAGCACTAACTACATTTCTAGATTGGGTAAGCATAGTAGAACTTGATTCCCTAAAAAATCTTCAGTCAACTAATGAAACAGGCCTTTAGCCTACTATGTCTATGTTGACAAACAAGATCTATAAGTGCATTCAGAAAGTATTCAGACCCCTTCACTTTTTCCAAATTTTGTTACGTAACAGCCTTATTTTAAAATGAATTCAATTTTTTATCATCAATCTACACACAATACCCCAGAATGAAGAAGCGAAAACAGGTGTTTAAAAATTTGTGCAAAGTAATTAAAAAGAAATAACTGAAATATCACATTTACATAAATATTCAGACCCTTTGCTATGACACACAAAATTGAACTTTGGTTCATCCTGTTTCCATTGATCATCCTTGAGATCTTTTATACATTTTGGTTTCACCATGTAGAAATTACAGCTGTGTTTATACACACACCCCCATTTCAGGGTGCCATAATGTTTGGGACACATGGCTTCACAGGTGTTTGTAATTGCTCAAATGTGTTTAAATGCCTCCTTAATGCAGGTATAAGAGAGCTCGCAGCACCTAGTATTTCCTCCAGTCTTCCCATCACCTTTGGAAACTTTTATTGCTGTTTATCTACATGAGGGCCAAAGTTGTGCCAACGCAAGTCAAAGGAGCCATTATGAGACTGAGAAACAAGAATAAAACTGTTAGAGACATCAGCCAAACCTGAGGCTTACCAAAATCAACTGTTTGGAACTTCATTATGAAGAAAGAGAGGACTGGTGAGCTTACTAATCGCAAAGGGACTGGCAGGCCAAGGAACACCCCCACAGCTGATGACAGAAGAATTCTCTCTATTTAAAGAAAAAAACCCAAACACCTGTCCGACAGATCAGAAACACTCTTCAGGAGTCAGGTGTGGATTTGTCAATGACCACTGTCAGCAGAAGACTTCATGAACAGAAATACAGGGGCTACACTGCAAGATGTAAGCCATTGGTTAGCCGCAAAAATAGGATGGCCAGATTACAGTTTGCCATTAAGTACTTAAAAGGGCAACCACAGTTCTGGAAAAAGGTCTTGTGGACAGATGAGATGAAGATTAACTTATATCAGAGTGATGGCAAAAGCAAAGTATGGCGGAGAGACTCTACTGCCCAAGATCCATAGCATACCACCTCATCTGCGAAACACGGTGGTGGGGGTGTTATGGCATTGGCATGTATGGCTGCTGAAGGTACTGGCTCATTTATCTTCATTGATGATACAACTGCTGATGCTGGTAGCATAATGAATTATGAAGTGTATAGACATATCCTACCTGCTCAAGTTCAAACAAATGCCTCAAAACATTAGCTAGTGGTTCATTCTACAGCAAGCCAATGATCCCAAATATTGCTAAAACAGCAAAAGAGGTTTTCAAAGCTAAAATATGGTCAATTATTGAGTGGCCAAATCAATCACTCGATCTGATCCCAATTGAGTATGCCTTTCATATGCTGAAGAAAAAACTGAAGGGGACTAGCCCCCAAAACAAGCATAAGCTAAAGATGACTGCATTACAGTCCTGGCAGAGCATCACCAGAGAAAACACCCAGCAACTGGTGATGTCCATGAATCACAGACTTCAAAGAGTCATTGCATGAAAGGATATGCAACAAAATACTAAACATAACTATTTTCATTTACATTGCTGTGTCCCAAACATTGTGGTGCACTGAAATGGAGGGACTGTATAAACAACGCTGTAATTTCTACATGGTGAAACCAAAATGTATCAAAATAGCTTTTACTACAATTTGACAATGCACTTTAACCACATATGATTTTTTTCCATTACAAATCTCAAATTGTGGAGTACAGAGACAAATTAATAAATTATGGGTCTTTGTCCCAAACATTATGGAGGGCACTGTTGGTGCCCGTGCATGATTTCCAAAAAAAAGCTAGCGCGCAGTAAATGCAAGTAAATCGGAAAGCAAATATAGTTTTATTGTTTATTGCAAGTGGAATTAAATACAAATATAGTGGTTATACCTCATTTATATAAGGCAGTGGTGATACCACATCTATACAACTGCACAACACTAGTCTTTTTATTTAAGATAGACTGAACAAATGTATTGGAACAATCTCCTGGTCTGCTCATCATTTAATAAGATTGTAGGTTACCTGTTTTTAACCTGCATTCTACATTCCTATCTTCCTGAAGTATCCTTCCGTTGCCTTCCTTGTCAAATATGTATATACTACTGCCTAAAAATGATTAAATCATTCCCACCCTCTGAATGCAGTTAAAGTAGAATTCCAAATTATCTACTTTTCTCACTCAGTCTTTTTTTGTATATATACCACCAACAATAGAGTTATTCACTCCATTGTTGGTGGTCAGGTAATGAACTGCAGAAATGAGAATCTATTTCCCGATAATCTCTTTTCACATTTCCTCCTTTTATCCACTGTCCTTCCATTATGAGCATTCCCCATCTGACAACTGTTTAACCAAATATGTATGTAGTCACTCTTCCTGATACTTTAATCTTTGGCTTGGTGTCCAATTTCGTGCTGCCCTTAAATTTAAGACGATGTTTTTTGGTCATTTCTGGCTGCTATTACTTTTTTAAACGTTTCAAGATGTTGAATCATTTTCTGTGTACAGATATATTAAAATCAGATAGCGATGAAGCGTCTTCTCCAGTGTGTTCATCTCTCAGCAATATCAAAAGCCCACAAAAGTTTCCTGTTAAATCTCAGACACTTACACCTGCTGCTAAGAAAGGTAAGCAGTTAATTTTAATCCTTTTCTATAGAGTTAAGAATTGAGGGGCCAAGAGATTAAAGGAAATTGAAAAGGAACTATAGTTTGCAACCTGGCAAAATAGATTTTTAACATCAATGCAAAAATGGTATGAAAAATGAAAACGCTTGCGATAAAACTGGTAAATGCATATGCAAATATATATTAATATTTTAATTCCACTGCTGTCATCAGAATTCAAAAATACCAAAAATAAATTGATCTTTCAATGATGCATAAAATACTTAGAAAGCTTAACTGGGTTGATGGTGAGAGCCTTTTGGGTTAAACATCTGAGTTTTCAAGTGTACTTTAAATGTGTATTTTTACAATACTGGAGAGATTTCCGCACAGAACATAAAAAAGATCATATTTCCACTGTTTCAAGTAGTATGGTGCTAATTTGTGTAAATGTGTAAGAGATAATAGAGGTAAAATCAAGTTAGGAATTAAATTAATTCTCTGTTTCAACCAGTTCTCAAAAATATCTATTTTTAGGACACCAAAAATGTGACATGCTTTGACACAATGTAATAAAGAGGCAGTTTCTGCATTAAAAATTGCATTATAATTTAAAATATTTTCAAGTTTGTTGCTTTGTAGAGATGCATGTTTCACAGTAATAAGCAAAACTTTTGATGAATTTGGCATTGTGCTCTGAATGGCCATATTTCAAACAGTGTACTCCTGCACCTATTGTCTATTGTTTATTGTAAGGGTGGTTTTTCTTGGTGTCAACCCTATTTTAGAGTAACCACCGTTACTCCACAATGGTAAATTAAGACCAAAGGATTTGAGTATAAGAGCAGGGAGGTTCTACTGCAGTTGTACAGGATCTTGGTGAGACCACACCTGGAGTATTGCGTACAGTTTTGGTCTCCTAATCTGAGGAAAGACATTCTTGCCATAGAGGGAGTACAGAGAAGGTTGACCAGACTGATTCCTGGGATGACAGGACTTTCATATGAAGAAAGACTGGATAGACTCGGCGTGTATGCGATAGAATTTAGAAGATTGAGGGGGGATCTTATAGAAACTTACAAAATTCTTAAGGGGTTGGACAGGAAGATTATTCCCGATGTTGGGGAAGTCCAGAACTAGGGGTCACAGTTTAAGGATAAGAGGGAAGTCTTTTAGGACCGAGATGAGAAAATCATTTTTTAACCTTTTAAGAGAGTGGTGAATCTGTGGAATTCTCTACCACAGAAGGTAGTTGAGGCCAGTTCATTGGCTATATTTAAGAGAGAGTTAGATGTAGCCCTTGTGGCTAAAGGGATCAGGGGGTATGGAGAGAAGACAGGGATGGGATACTGAGTTGGATGATCAGCCATGATCATATCGAATGGCTGTGCAGGCTCGAAGGGCCGAATGGCCTACTCCTGCACCTATTTTCTATGTTTCAAAGAACTTCCCAAGGAGATTGAAAATGTTCTAGTTTGAAGAACTCAATGGATAATGAAATTGTGAGAATTATTATATTTCCATCAAATTATGTACCTGCAGTCACTTATGTATGGACAATTACTTCCATGAAGTTTATTCAAAACATGAGAATTTTTTTATTTTTTTAAAATACTGGAAAAAACAGGAGCTACTTTCATTTTCGTGTCCACCCTTGGTCTGTGTAATGCACACAACGCACGTTTCAGTAGATAACAGGAATATTGCTCATTTGGTCACAACTCCATGTTTATAACAAGAAAGTATGTTGAAAAACAGCAAATGTGAAGATATCAGCTATCATGCTTTAGAAAAAAATTACTTTCTAAATTTCATATAACGGTTGATTGGCGGACACCAAACATAAAGTAAAATAAACGCATAGGAACGCATGTTAATTGAGGAATTTTGTTCATTAATGACATTTTCGCAAACTTCGAGAACTATCTCTCCATGTCATGTACTGCCGCAGTGAGGGTTTTTGATTAATCTAAATCATGTTGAAATAATTTATTTGTGTACTTCAGTTTTATGTATGATGTCACACTTTTTGTACCCAGTATTGTAAAAACACACATATATAAAATATTTCTTTAAAAGTTGATGAGGTAAATTGTTGCTAATAGTTTTACAAACAAGTAAAATGTACAAAAAGTATAATCCTTTAACAATCACTGTTTCCACATTAGCTTAAATAAATATCGATTACAATGCTGGATACCTCATTTTAAGGAAAATATCATACCAAATTCAATGATGCTCATCTCTCAAGAGGTGAAAAAAAGCTGAGATGTTTTTCCATTGAACAGACAAGACTATTACTAGACAAAATAGGTTCAAGTGGTTAGCACCATAAAACAGAGAGGGTCAACAGCAGTAACATTTCTGGAGTCAATCCACTGCTTTTCATTTGGGATGGGGAGTTTCTGAGTGGCTTTGGCAATGTGCCATTCCATCAGAAGTGTGAAAAGGAAAGTTGTAACTGGGCTGCTCTCAAACCTGTTGGTACCAATTCCTAGGAAATTAGCGTGTAGTGGCTGAGGTTCACAGGATGCTTGATCATTTTTATGCAGATATGTTAATACTTTGGTGGATAAAAATGTAATATCATTTGGAAATGTCATGGCAACGATTGGGCTTGGAAATTAGATTATTTCAGCTGCAGTAAAAATACCTTATGATGATAATAGTGATGCATTATTACTGCTGTGGAATCAGTCTTGCAGTCATGGATTTATTCTATTTTGGAAATTAAACCTAGACAAGTTTCTGGAACCTGGCTCACCGACATAAACCTGTTTTCAGAATAGTTAAAATATATGTGAAATGTATAAATTTGTCAAATGGTCTTTGATTATTCACACTAAATTAATTTGGCCCTTGTAAAATTATAGATGAATTGGAAAATGTTAAGACCCTGAGTAGATTCAACAACGATTGACAAATTGTCAGAGATAGTGGGCACTCTGACCAGAGCTGAAATTTGCTCTCTTTCTGTTCTCGTATTACTTTCATTTCAGTTCTCGTATTACTTTCATTTCAATGCATTTTTCTGGTTATATCACTTGTGTGTTCTCTCACAAATGCACTCTTCTATCAAAACTAGACTAAAGTGTTTTATCAGTATCTCTCCAGTTGCCTTTTTTTCATCTACGGTTCATCTGAGAAAAAGGAGCTCAGGGTTGATGAAAAAAGTATGTTGATGGTAGGCCATCTACCAGCAGCAGTATCATTCAAGAGTTCAAGAGTGTTTTGTTTAAAGCACCAGATATGAACTGGAACAATGAAATTCTTATTTGTTGCATGTTAATGTTGAATGTTAATGTTACAGTTAGATAGTCGTCCATCAGCAGGTTTCCCCCACTTCAGGTCTTGCTGACAATTCCAGCATTTCCAAATTTCTAACATCCACAGTATTTTGCTTTTATTGTGATTATATTTCACAGCCTTTTCTTTGCCTCAGCAATCCACCTGCTTCCAAGACATATTCTTAATATAAAAGGTTTAAATGTTAGCATCTGGATGTAATATGGCCACTGAAATCTTCTTCCTGTTTCCTTTCCCAAGTTATGGAATCTAATATATAACCAATAGTTCAAGATAGTCCTTAGCTTTAGTCAGAGGTTTATTATGTGCAATAATCTACAAACATTTAGACTACTACTTTCTACTTTTCAGACCTGCCAAATTCTGTGTCACGTAAATGTTTATAATTCAATCTTGTTAATCATATTCAGCAGTGAAGAAAACAACCAACAGTGATGGTACACCCAAGCCTAAACGACCACCTAAACCTAAGAAGCCAGACCCAATGGATTCAGACTCTGACTTGGGCTGTGGTATGCCAAAAAAAAAGGTAACAACAACAAAACGAAAGCAGCCGCCCAAGCTGAAGAAAACAGAACGTTCAGACTCTGATTCTGAATCAGAGTTGGACTTTGGTATGCCAAAGAAATCAGCAAGTACAAAAGGTAATTTTTAATCCACTTTTAACAGCTACCATTATTTTAATCTATCTTAAAATAGTCTTATTGATGAGTATTTTTATAGTTGTGGACTGCACAGCACAGAAACAAGCCTTTCAACCCAGCTCACCCATGTTGACCATAATGTCCAATTCCCCTCTCTTCTCACCTTAAAACTATGTTCAAAACACTGTGCTGGAGAAACTCAGCAAGTCTGGCAGTACCTGTGACAGACATTTCGGGTCTGGACTCTTCTTCAAACTCTGAAGACTTGTCTACATATCGCCCCTTCTAATTACTGCTGACTAATGAGTATAACCCCATCAAAACAATTGTCTATTTCTTATCTCTGAGGTTTTACCCGTTATTGAACAAATCCTCCAGAATATCCGCAGAGTACCACTGCAATGCTGTCTCTGACCAGCAGGGCAACAGCCCTCCTCATTTGTACATTCTGTCAAACGAAATCTCTTGTACTCCAGAACACTGAGCTACCAGTCCTGGCCTTCCATCAACCACGTTTCCTTGATTGCCACAACTTTACAGAACCTACAAACCTGTCAGTCTTTGGAGGAAACCGGAACACTCAGAGAAAACCCACAGGGTCACACAGAGAATGTACAAACTCCATACAGAGGGCACATGTAGGCAGGATCAAACGCAGGTCTTTGGCGTTGTAAGGCAGCAATTCTACCACTGCGCAGCCCATATCAATCTGACTCCACATATTGCACTATTGTTCCCTGCCTCACGTTTAAACCCTTTCATGCAGCACTAGCAAACCTCTCTGGAAGATATTGATTTTCCTCTCCAGTTTAGGTGCAGCCTGCCCTTGTACAGGTAATTTCTGCCCCAGAAGCGATCCCAATAATCCAAATAGATGAAGAGCTTCTACCTGCACCAGCTCTTTAGCCAGACATTCAACTCTCCTATCTTCCTTTTCCCATACTCACTAGCATGTGGGAAAGGGATTAACCCCGAGATGTCCTAGCTTTTCACTTTCCACCTCACTCTTTAAATTCTCTGTAGGACCTAATTTCTCTAAATCACATCATTGGTGCCAACATGGACTACAGCTACTGGCTGTTCAACTTCCTGCAACAGCGGGTCAACACACCATCCTAGAATCTTGCTCACAGCCAATGTCATCTGTCTGACATGTGACTACCGAGTCACTGAACACTACTGCTTATCCTGTCCTTCCCTGCTGCACAACAAAGCTTGTTGTGGTGCCATTAATTTGGCTGCCGTCGCTGCTGTCCCCTGAGAGGGTAACCACTCCTCCAACTGTATCCAAAACGAGATGCTCAAAAGGGGAATAGTCTGCGTTGCTGCATTGTTTGCATGGCCCTCGTGGCCATCCACTAACTGAATCTTTATTGTGACCACCTCCCTGAACCTCCTATATAAAACATTCACTAAGGTGCAAAGAGGAGGGAGAGAGTCTTAACTATCGCTTCAAACAATCCAGGTGATGTGAAGTTGCTATAGGTGGACATGCCTGCATCAAACATAGTTTTCAGGATTTCTTTCCAATAACAAAGTGGTATGTTTTTTCTCCGTCAAGTTACTTTGGGAATTTAAAAAAAAACTTTGCTTTACCTAGTCAACACTCAGTCTCCCTGCTGAAGTCTCACTTGTCAAAACCTCTGTACTTAGACATCAAGCACAACACTTTGACATCAAAATAAGCGACTTGCACTAGCCTCCCTTTTCGATGCTGCTGGTTGATAAAAAATAGCATTGTCTTACCTTGTATCAGGTAAAAGTCGTGGAAAGAAAAGAAAACTATCTGGCTCTGAAGACGATGAATATTCCCCTCTGAAGAAGCCCACTAAGTCGTCAGCTAGCAAGGTTTGTAACAGAACTTCTTTAATATTGTTTTTATTCCATTTTAAAATGATTCAATTCAATATAAAGATCAAGAAAATTTGGCACCAGTGTGGAAAAAAAAACCCATTATCAATAACAAGACCATATTTGTTTGAAAATAAAATATTTCAATTCTGCCATAGAATTTATATCATACAATTATTGGACAATAACCACATTCACAAAAAGATTACTCTGCCATCTAAATCCTATGGGATAAAATTGAAGGGAATCAGACCAGTTGCATAAATTAATTATTGTTACACTACTTAATCATTAAGCTTCTCTGCCACATACCATGCACACCACAAATGGATGAAATACTTTTCATTTGCCCGGAAGATATTGCAGTTAAATGCATAAATTAGATAAAAATAGTCTACTATATCGTGACCTCATTTACTGACCGAAAGCATAAGATATATTCCAATTGTAAAAAAAATATTGTGTAGGAAAGAACTGCAGATGCTGGTTTAAATCGAATATAGAAATAAAATGCTGGAGTAACTCAGCAGGCCAGGCAGCATCTCTGGAGAGAAGGAATGGGTGACGTTTCGGGTCGAGAGCCTTCCTCAGGCTGATGTCAGGGAAGTGGGCGGTAGAGAGATAAAATGAAGGTGAAGACAATAAGACTGGTAGGAGAACTGGGAAGGGGGGTGGGGAAGCAAGGGCTACTTGAAGTTAGAGAAGTCAATGTTCATAATGCAGTAAGCTACCCAAGCAAAATGTGAGGTGATGTTCCTCCAATTTGTGCTGGGTCTCACTGATAATGGGGGAGGCCCAGGACAGAAGGGTCAGTGTGGGAATGGGAAGGGAGTTAAAGTGTTGAACATGTGTGTTGCGTGTTTATGGATAGGACAGGTTTGGAAGGATATGGACTAAGCACAGGCAGATGGGACGAGTGTAGCTGGGACATGTGGGCAGTTGGGCCGAAGGGCCTGTTCCCACACTTTCACTCTATGACTATGGCTAAATGGGAGATCAGGTAAGTTTAGGCAGACTGAGCAGAGGTGTTCAGCGAAACGATCACCAAGCCTGCGCTTGGTCTCGCCGATATACAGGAGTCCACACATGGAACAGCGGATACAGTTGATGAGGTTGGCTGAGGTGCAAGTGAACCTCTGCCTCACCTGAAAAGACTGTCAAGGTCCTTGGACAGAGTCGAGGGGGTAGGTATAGGGACAGGTGTTGCATCTCCTGCAGTTGCAGGGGAAAGTACCTGAGGAGGGTGTGGTTTGAGTGGGAAGGACCGAGTTGACCAGGTAGTTGCGGAGGGAACGGTCTCTGCAGGAAGCAGAAAAGGGTGGAGATGGGAAGATGTTGCAAGTAATGGGATCCCATTGGAGATGTCGAAAATGTCGGAGGATTATGTGCTGATTATGTGAAAAAATATTGTTCAGACTCTAGGATAGCTCTTCATAAACAAACAAATGTAATATATTGTAAATAAATACTGTTATAGTGTAAACATGAAGTAAGCTTGTCATTTGAGCTGAAATTCATTTTTTAGGGGATGTGACTGTCTATAATGGGTAGAACTAATATATCTCACAATCTAGATAATTATTTCCAAGAGAAGTATCATCCTGATAACTACATTGGGCAATATCATCCTGATAACTACATTGGGCAAAATTTGGCAAACTTGGGTAATAGTCAAAGTTATATGGCACAAAAATAGGCCCTTTGACCTAACCTTTCAGCACTGACCAAGATTGAGAAGTCAGGCAGTCTTCCAGTATCCCCGTGGCAGATGTGTCAAACTGCGACTACTGACTAACAATATGAAGGAACTAGAACTGCGACTGGACAAGTTCAGGGTGGACTCCACCAAAACACATATACCCTTTTGGTTAGTGTTGGTTGGGAGATGGAGGGGTGACCGTTCAGAGGAGAGCAACAGCAGCACTAGTCAGATGTATGGCATCAGGCGTGCCTGCAAAAGTTTAAAAAGCAAGACCTCAAGGGTAGTGATCTCTGGATTATCCCTGGTGCCACGTACTTGTGAAGATAGGAAAAGGATGATAGAATAGGTTGTTGGTGGGTAGCTGGGGTAGAGGTCGGTGGGGGTGCTGCAAGCCGGCAGCCCTGTCAGCAGCGTGTCAGTTTTTTACAACTTTTTTTGTTTTTTTATTATGTTTTTAATGTTTCTTTGTGTGTTGTGTGGGGGGGTAAGGGAGAAACCGCTTTGGTCGCCTCCTCCATTTTTCCATGTCGCCTCCCCCGTGGCCTTGGGGACCCGGGAGAAGAAGAAGCCACCACCGCGGGCCCGCGGCCTGCTTCTACCGCGGGCGCGACAGCGACTTACCATCAAGAGCTTGGTCCCTCATCAGGGACCCCTTGAGGGGAGCTTCGACCGCCGGCCCTGTGGTCTGCGGTGCTTCTGGCTGCGGCGCGGCGGGAACTTTAAATCTTCGACCGCCGGCCTACGGCCTACACCAACCTGAAGCCTCCGGTAGGGGAGGCACTGTTTCAGGACTTACCTGGACTTTCACTCATCTGGATGCCTGTGGAGGGTTGCGGTCCCAACCACGGGGGAAAATGGAGGAGGACTGGCCAAATTTTGTGCCTTCCACCACTGTGATGAATGCTGTGGTGGATGTTTGTGTTAAATATTTATTGTGTTTTTGTGTGTTCTTTTTCATTGTACTGCTGCTGGCAAATTAATTACGAATAAAACTGATTGTATTGATTGATTATTGTATGTGTGGATGAGGAGTTGGTGCAGGGAACAGGGACTCACATCTATGGACCAATGAGATCACTTCTGGACTGAAGATAGACTAGAGGGACACGTTGCCAGCACTACTTGGGAGGGTTTAAACTCGATTGGCACGGGGGAGGGTTCCAATGCAGGTGGGTGGCTGAAAGTCGATGCATAAGTCAATGACCACAACGTCACAAGACAAAATAGATAGAGAGCGAGGAAAGACAATTTTATTAAATTAGATTAGATGTATTTCAATGCTAGAGGATTTACAGTAAGATAGATGAACTCAAGACATGGGTAACCAAACACAACTGGGGCATTAGAGCCATTATGGAATTTTAGTTAAGGGTGGGATTACCCAATGTTCCAGTGTATACTATAGTGTTGCTACATGTAAGATAGTGGTAGGGTCAAAGGAGGAGGGTTGCTTTATTGATTAAGGAGAAAATTCCCAGCAATAATTTAAATTGCCATTACTGATAGTTCATCGAGTGAGGTTATGTGGGTGGAGCAAATAAATAAAAAGGGAAGGATCTCGTTGTTGGGATTGTACCATAAGCTTCCAAATAGTCAACAACAATTAGAGGAACAAATATGACAAGAGATTGCAGACAGCTGCAAGACTAATTGTTTTGTCATAGTATGTGATGATAAGTTCCCCAACATAAACTGGGACTACCATAGTGTCAAGGACTTAGATGGGGTGGGATTTGTCAAATATGTTCAAGAATGTTTCCTCGGGCGATATATAGAGGACTCTCCAAGGGAGACGGGCAAACCATGATACACTTTTAGGAAATTAGGCAGGGCACGTGTCAGTCGGCCAGAATTGTTTTGTCCAGCAACCACAGTGCTATTAACTTTGAAATAGTTAAGGATATTGAAATGGCTGGTCCATAAGCTAAAGCTCTAAATCAGGATATGGCCAACTTTGATGATATTAACCAGTAATATCATGTACAGTAAAGATTGTCATTAAGACTTACAGCAGCATCTTGATCAGTTGAGCAAATGGCATGAGGAATAGCAAATGTAGTTTAATTCAGACAAGTCTGAGATGTTGCATTTGAGAAGTCAAACCAGGGCAGGAACTTCACCGTGAACAGTACGGCCCTGAGGAGTATTGTGGAGCCAAGGGATCTGACACTACAAGTACAAAGGTCACTGAAAGTGACATCACTGGTAGATTGCCTCCAAAACAAACCGCTTCAAAAACAGTTTCATTCCCACTGCAATTAACATTTTAAACTCTGTACGGTGAGGAATAAGAATAAGCATGGCCCTTATGTATTATGTAATGTGTCTGTCTGTATGTATATCTATGTTATATGTTTAATGTTGATGAAATGTTGGAACCTGTACCGAGCTGTACTGATAACAAATTCCACCAGCCTGGCTGTGTGGTCATTAAAATACAATACAATACAATACAAATATGACGGTGAAGAAGGCTTTTGGCACATTGGCCTTCATCAATCAAAGAATTGTGTTTTGAAAGTTGGGACATTACGTTACAGTTGTACAAGATGTTGATGAGGCTCTACTTGGAATATTGTGTTCAGTTTTGGTCACCCTACTGTAAGAATGCGGAAGATGACATCAAGTTGGAAAGAAAGCCGAGAAGATTAACAAAGATGTTGACAAGGCTCTGAGCGATAGGCAGGGATTTTGCAGACTAGGATTATTCCTTGGGGCAAAGGAAACAGAGATTATCTTATAGAGGTGTGTAAAATAAGCAGGGGAATAACTAGGGTAATTGCAGTCTTTTTCGCAGGGTAGGGAATTAAAAAACTAGGCATGGATGAGAGGAGAAAGATTTAATGGGAACCTGAGGAGCAACTTTTTCGCAAACGGTGGTGGGTGTACGGAATGAGCGACCAGAGAAATTCGTAGTGGCACATATAATAACATTTACAAGACATTTGGACAAGTACATGGTTAGGAAAGGTTTAGAGGGATATTGGCCAAATATAGGCAAATTAGACTAGCTTATTTGGGATATCTTGGTCAATGTGGACATGTTTGGGACAAATTTTTACTCAAAGGGTGGTGGGTATATGGAACGGGCTTATACAGCTTCTTGTAAGCTGGGCAACCATACCTCACGTGTGGTCTCACCAACAACTTATGCTACTGTAACATGATGTCCCAAACCCAATGACCTCAATTGCACTCAATGCTCTGACTGATGAAAACAAGCATGCCAAATACCTTATTTGCCTTTCACTCATAATATCTGTCTTATTCCACATCTGAATGAATTCACATACAAGGAATTTGCCTTGGTGCTCTGCCCGCAAGTGACAACATGACATACAGTGACAGTTAAGAATGATACATAAAACATTAAACATTAATAATAAAACATTATTGATTAAACGTGAATTAAATAATCTGGAACATATCAATGCTCTGTTTCTGTAGTCACTGCCTATTGAATGATTATCCTTTCAAATAATCTATAGAGTAGTTTTACACTATTTCAATATCTTGACCAAGCATTCTCCTTTTGATCTTGTATTTCAAGTTAATAATTTCAGTAGTAAAAAGCTGTTTAATAATATAGAATTATTGTTCTGTCTCACCCAAGCTGCTCCCTGTTCTCTGAAAGGAGTTTTTGAAACTTTCAGTAAAGTTGTGAGGTTATTGCACAATAAGATTGTTTATTCAGTCAATGAATTGCAGATATTGCCAGAATAAGGTTTCATAATTAAAAGAATGAGATAAAATGAGATGGGCAAAATGTAATTATGTGCAGAGAGCTGTGTGCTATAGACTGCTCATTTCCAATGTGTTGAAATTGCATGTTGTATCAGAAAGATCAATAAAATGTCATGAAACGGAATGACATGTAATTGAAATTCCAGGAGCAGAAAAACATCCTATTAGTGGATTTTCAAATCTGTTTTCAGGACGTAGGATAATATTTAAAAAAATATACAGATTTCTACAAATGAGCACCCTTTCCTCCCCTCCATTATCATCTATCCATGTCAAATGCATTAAGCAGCTCTTTTAGTTCTTATCAATATGGTTGATTAGATAAATAATAATGTAGTAACATTCTGTGCAGCTACACATCTATTTCAGGCTGTAATTTTGTATTTAAAAATATTTGTCATTATACATCAAGACTATGCTAAATGTTTCCGATTTGATATTAAAGTTATCTATTTTTAATTTTCTAAGAAATCTAATAAGTCATTATACAACGATGATGGTGAAAATGACTTTGAGACAGCTGACGTCATTCGATCAAGCACACATTCTGAAACATCTCAATCAAGGCTGGGCCGAGCCAAGAAAGAGGTGAAATATTTTATAGAATCAGATGAAGATGATTACAACGATGATATGTATGATTAATTGTTTAAAAGAATAATTCCAGAAAATTAATGTATCTTGTGTCTCTTTATTTTTATCTCTTCTATCTGATTCTTTTGTACATTTTGGCTCGTTTTTTGTGAAATTGTACCTGTTTTTATTGTGTGTAGATGTTCTTAACATTTTATCATGCATACATGCAATTTTACTTTTTTTACTTATTATAAAATTTATGTCTGTGTTGAATAGCCTTGTAGAAATGTGATAGATTGCTGAAAGCACACATTTTAATTGTTTGAGTGAAAGAAATTGCAAATCTGAATGCCTTTTTTAAAAATGAACTTGAATAAACTTTTAGAAACACATTTTGTGCTGTGATTTCTGATGCAAGATAAATAATTTAAACCAAATATCATGGGGTGGTGGGGAAGGGTATGAATAAGTTGGAAAGGGTTAAGATAGTGTTTTATAAAGTCTGAGCATAAACCCCCCTACTTTTACATTCAAAACCCTTACTAATGAAGGCCATAATCCTGTATGCCTTCCTCTCCATATAAGTCTACCCACAATGCCACCTTTAATGATCTATGTACATGCACTCTGAACTCTCCATGTTTGTCAATACTTTTCACGACCCTCCCATTCAAACCTCATTAGTATTCCCAAAATACATTGATATCTCAATGCTGCCTAAGATTCAGATTCAGATTCAATTTTAATTGTCATTGTCAGTGTACAGTACAGAGACAACGAAATGCATTTAAGATTACTTTCCGCACTATTAACAACTCTGCCAACCTTTGTGACATCAGCAAACTAACTGCCTTGCTTCCCAAATCCATATCTAAGTTATTCACGGCTATTACAAGTCCTTGTATTAATGTCAAGCATCCAATAGCAATAACAACCAGAATCCTCTGCCATGTAAGAAAAACTTTGCATGCAATTTGCCAACTTGCCCTGGATCCCTTAGACTCAAACTTTCAAACCGTTTTCCCATGTTGGATCTTGCAGCAACATCATAGGCACAAAGACTCAAACAACACACACAAGCATAAATTATACATCTATTTATAAATTAAATATAAATTTTGCAAGCCAAAAATAGTTAAAAAAACAAGACAATGTAAGACACAATTAGAAATTGGGTCAATGGCAGTGCAAAAAGTTGCCTGTAGTATTCCACTGCCAGGTAGGATTAGGGTTGTGCAATATAAATATATACACACATAAATCAATAAACTGATAAAGTGCAAATAACAGATAATGGGTTATTAATAATCAAGAGTTTTGTCCGAGCCAGGTTTAATAGCCTGATGGCTGTGAGGAAGTAGCTATTCCTGAACCCAGTTGTTGCAGTCTTCAGGCGTCTGTACCTGGGAGATGAGTGTGTGGCCAGGATGGTGTGGGTCTTTGATGATACTGCCAGCCTTTTTGAGGCACCGACTGCGATAAATCCCCTCGATGGAAGGAAGGTCAGAGTCGATGATGGCAGTGTTTACTACTTTTTGTAGTCTATATTCTGTGACAGTAACAAACTGAATTAGTCATACATAGCCCGAACAAAATCTTACATAAACGACGGTTTGGGCACTGCAACCCAGGAAGATCCTAAATTTTTAGTAGATCCTGCACTGATCATTGTTATATTTCCTAGAATTAGAAGGTTAACGACCTAAGATTTTATGATACAGATTTTATAGATTTTGAGAACCATTTTAATTAGGTAGAGATGTTTAAGGAAGACATTTCTAAAGAAAACACAGTGCTGGAGTAACTCAGCGGGTCAGGCAGCATCTTAAAAGGACATGGATAAGCAACGTTTCAGATTGGGACCCTTCATCAGACTGATTGTAGTAGGGGGTGAAAGGTGGGGGCAGGACAAAGTCTGGCAAGTGATAGATGGATACAAGTTAGGGAGCTTCATAGCAGATGGGTGGGCAAAAGCTACAAGGAGAAGGAGCATTACTCGTCCTTATCTCTGCGAATGTAAAGGTTTCAGAGGTCTTTTATTGTCACGTGTACCAATTATGGTACAGTGATATGCGAATTACCATACAGCCATACGAAAAGAAAAGCAACAAGACGCACAACTACATAAAAATTAACATAACCATCCACCCCAGCGGATTCCCCACATTCCTCACTGTAATGGAAGGCAAAAAAGTCTCTTTATTCTCCCGTGGTCGGGGCGATCTAAGCTCCCGCAGCCGGTGGTCAAAGGCCCCGCATCAGGGCAGTCGAAACTCTCGCGGCTCGAGTTCTCAAAGTCGGTCTCTTGACTGCAGCTGGTCTGAATGTAGCTGGTCTAGTGAGTTATTCTGGGGAATATTTTTGGAGCCATTTGGACCGATAAAAGAGTTTGTCAGAGAAGGTTCCGGCAACAGACGTAGGAAATGGGAGTCCAGCAATGGGAGGTGGTGATGGAGCAGTGCTGAGCGGTGGGACTCTGGCTGGAAGCTGGGTGTGAAGGCCGATGTCATGAAATTGTATGAACACCTCACCTCAATGCAGGGAAAGATCCCGACAAACAATGATCATATGAGGGAACAAGGACTCACTTGCTCTCCAGATATAGGACCGGAGCAAAATTGTGAAGGCTGGGCAGAGAAGCTGAAGCAAGCAGCTATGCCACTGCATTCTGTAAGGAGCAGCGGAGGGTGGGGAGAGATTTTGGAAGAGAAAGTTTGTTGTAAAATACTACTGGAGGAAGTTTCAGACTCCAAGAATTAATGCTGGGTGGTCAAGAGTTTGGATAGAATTTGTGAATGAAAATTGTAAAAATTGATGGCACATTACCTTCAGTTACAGTTGTTGGCTGAACATGGCATAAGCATCTTTGGGCTGGCAGTGTCACTATAATCATCCATTATGCTAATGTCTGGTTGCTGTTACATGTTATTCCCATCTTTGATATTATCACGCCAACAATGTAGAGATGTGTGTCTTTGAGGAGCTGCGTCTGAGAAGATTATTACTACACATGGGAGAAGAGCTATCCTGGAGGCTATCACATTGCAGATTAGAATTTTGGCTTCCGTGGAAGGTATTTGCATAGCAAAAATGATCAATTGTACATTTTGCACATTGGGATAGTCTCAGAGGGATAATAAAAATGCCACATAAATTCATGTTCATTATATCTTACTTCCCGCATTGAAGGAAATCTTTAAGAGGAGGTCCCTACTTAAACCTCTATCTATCGTGACCCTTAAACATGTGCTGAATAAATTAATAAAGATACCTTTCATGTTCTTGTTCTATGTCTGTATAAAACTTGAGAGTCTTCAAGGTACAACAGAAGTCTTTATTACATTAACTCAATGCTGGCAGCAAGACAACTAAAACTATCTGCAGCCACAAGATCTGCCTGCACACTCACACTGTGTACAGACAGAGATAACTATGTACAAAACTCCCTTTGTCCTGTGCAGTGCCACCTGCTGCATAGGAGGAGCAACGGGTCCTCCCACCCCACACGGTTAGCCAAACATCGCACTCCCCCTTTCCAGTTTGAACGTCTCTATTCCTGAATGAGTCGCCTTGTGATTGCAACATGTCGATTGACGAGGGACCACAAGCAGATCGGCGGGGAGTTCGTCTGGCAGAACTTCGTCAAGCCAGGCACTCCAGTATCCACACGATTCGGCACCGGGGTGTCCGATTGCTTTGTTCTGTTCAGGTTCTGCGCAGTCTTCGCTGGAGGAACGCGGCTTCTTAATTGGTCATCATGCCGTCGGCATTCTCCTTCTTGTCCTTGGAGGTGTACATTTTTGTTCAAATGTGAGCCGTGATCCTGCCAGCGCACCATTTGCTTTGCTCGGCCGTATAATTGTGGTAATACGTAGTCGTCAATGTCGAATTTGGACTTGTTCGACTTCGTTGACTGAGTGCGCGCCATATAAGAGTTACGGGTTTGGTTCAAAACTGATAGGGGAGAGTGCACTTGACGCCCAAGCATCATCTCCGCTGCATTTCGACCGGTAGTGCAGTTTGGAACGGTTTGATATTGTTGTAAGAAATCGCGCAATACCAATTGTTTCAATTTCTTTTCAATACCTACAGCACGTATCATGGCCTGCTTGAAAATGCCGATGAGCCGCTCTGCCTCACCATTTGAGGGTGGATGAAAAGGTGCTGATGTCAGATGCACGATTGAGTGATGTTTGCACCAGTCACCAAACATTTGCGAGGCAAATTGGGGACCATTGTCACTTACAATTGTTAAGGGCAATCTCCAAATGGCGAACAAATCGTCGAGCACAGAAGTGGTTGTTTCGGTGGTGGATAACATTTGGATAACGTGGCCATTTCGAACGGGCATTCATGACGACCAGCCACATGTCCTCCAGGAACGGTCCGGCAAATCTATGTGGATTTGCTGCCATGGTTGGTTGGGGACGGGCCATGCGTAGGTCTTTTCCGGCGGATTCGCCGCTGTTTCGGCACATGGTCGGCTATATCGGTCTCGATATTCGGCCACCACACATGCATGCGGGTGAGCGCCTTCATTCACACAATTCCAATGTGTGTCTTGTGCAACATTTTCAGAATTTGCCATTGCAGTTCCGTCGGAATGATCACTCGACAATCGCGGAGCAGAATGCCATCCTTTAAGGAGATTTCTGTTTTGCGAATTCTGGAATGAACGGAATTCCTTGTCCAGCTTGGAACTGTTCGGCCACCCCTCAGTGACAAAATGTGGTACCTTCGACAAAATGGGGTCTGTGCTCGTGTAGTTGGCGACCATCCTTGTGGGGAAATTGGTGATGACCCGCTTGTTGAGCAAGTTCACGTCCGTCTCAATTTCCATAATTGCCTCCCCTTTATCGAACGTCAGGTTGGGTCCAATCGGTAGATGAGAGTGCATTGGCATTGGCATGCTCCGCAGACTGTCGGTAAATGATGTGGTAATCATATCCCATCATGATCAGGGCCCAACGTTGTAGACTGCAATGTCATGATAGGCAAACTTTTCTCAGGACTGAAAATAGCAGCGGCTGCTGGTCAGTGATGAGCTGGAAATGTCGCCCATTCAAATATTGGTGGAAATTCCGGACACCAAACACGATCGCCAGTGCTTCTTTCTCCACTTGACTGTCGTTTTTTCTCGGCGGTCGTCAGTGTTTTGGATGCGAACGTGATTGGTTCTTCCTTGCCATTGGGCGCCGTTTGTGAGATTACAGCTCCAAGACCATACGGTGATGCATCGGCGGCCAGCAAGATCGGCTTCGATGGGTCATAGTGGACCAAACGCGTCTCCTGGGCAAGCATCTCCTTCAACCTGGTGAATGCATGGTTACACTCTTTGGACCAGTGTCATTCGACGTCCTGTATTCGCAGGTTGTTCAATGGTGCGCACAAAGTCGAAAGTGCCGGTATGAACTTGGTAGTTCACCTTGCCATGATAGTTCACCTTGCCATGATAGTTCACCTTGCCATGATAGTTCACCTTGCCATGATAGTTTCACCTTGTCATGATAGTTCACCTTGCCATGATAGTTCACCTTGCCATGATAGTTCACCTTGCCATGATAGTTCACCTTGTCATGATAGTTCACCTTGCCATGATAGTTCACCTTGCCATGATAGTTCACCTTGCCAATGAAGCTTTCAAGCTGCTTCACATTTTCGGTCGTCGGCAATTCTTTCTTCTGATGGCTTCAGACCACTCGCTGAGATCACATGTCTGATATATGTGACCTGCTGTCGGAAGAATGCGCACTTGTCCATGTGCAACTTCATGCCGTAGTTGTTCAGTGCCGTGAGGACCTGTTTTAGGTTCTGCAGATGTTCTTCCCCTGTCCAGACGGTGACAATTATGTCAACCCGATTGTCGACCAGTTTCTGGAAGATGGCCGACGCCGGTGCAGGTCCAAACGACAATCGGTTGTATCTGAATAGACCCTTGTGCGTGTTGATCACGAGCAGGTTTTTTGTCTCGTCGTCCAGTTCCACTTGGGGATATTCGTCAGACATGTCCAATTTGGTGAAATACTGTCCTCCTTGCAGCTTGACAAACAGCTCGTCCACTCTTGGTATGGGGTGTTGATCAATGTGCAATTGAGGGTTCACAGTCACTTTGTAGTCGCCACAGATGCACACCTTGCCACAAGGCTTCTGAACGACAACTATGGGTGTGGCCCATTCTGAATGGGTGATAATTCACATTTCTTCAAGAAGGCAGAGTTCCTTGTCGACGGTGTCCATCCGACTGGTCTTAGTTTGAAGAGGTTAGGGATGGCATCATCTTTGAGTATGAACCATGCCTTCATCTTTGTGTAATGTCCGAGTCCAGGTGCAAAAACGTCCGGAAACTGGTCACGAACCTTCTGCCGGTTGTTCTTGCACTTTCTGACCATGTTGCAATCCGTGGTAGATGACAATGCCATAGTTGATCCATCGTAGATCAAGGCGTTCATGTCAAGCTGGAAAGCATGGATCCAGTCGAGGGCGCACAGTGATGTACCTTCTTTGTCAACTACGATCAGCGGCAACATCTGTGTCATACCATTACAGGAATCGGCGACAGTTGCCTTTCGTGGGAATAGGCTGTCATTCGTATCCGAAAATGCGGATGTTGGCAGGATTCGGTTTTGCCGATCCGGTCCTCTCAGATGTCCTGACCGTCTAGCGATACAGCCGCACCAAGGTCCACCTAGAACTGTTGATTGACATTCGAGACCCGCAACAAAATCCTCGGCTTGTCGGTGATCGTGGATACACCGAGCACTTCAATAGAAATGGTCTCTGCGATTTGGTCGACTGTGTTTTGTGCTTTCTTGCCCTTTCTCAGCTTTCCTACGGATTGACACACTGCCTGGAGATGACCTTTTCGGTAACAGGCATAACAAATGGACTCGATATATGGGCACACGGTGATGATGAGCAGTCTAGCCGCATTGATAGGAAGACGACTCTTCTGAAATTGTCCCTCCTTCTCCCGATTTGCTCTGGGTCGATCAAGTGGTTTCTGGCGTTGCGAACGAGTCTGGCGAACTGTATGCACCTCCTGAGGGAGCTTGACGCTGTTTTGCCGGCCATTTTGTGCAGTTCTTTATTTAGCAGCTCAGCCATCTTAGCACATTGCAGCACATTCTTCAATGAGGCGTCTGATTCCTTGAGAATCGCCTGCTGGATGAATGCATGCCCACAGCCCATGACCAGTCTAACCTGCAACGCATTGTCTTGGCGCTTTTCGCAGTTTTGAGCTTTAAAATCACATGTCTTTGCCTTGGTGTGAAGTCCGGCAAGAAATTTAGTGATCGACTGCCCTTCCTGTTGCACCGTCCGGTAGAAATCGTGGCGAGCCGCGAGGAAATTTCTACTTTCTTCGAAATGCAGTTGCAAAGCCGTTGTGATTTCAGCATATGAAACTTCAGTTACTTCTTCTGCAAGTACATTTTGAAGTAGTGCTAAAGTTTCTGGAGACATTGATGAACCCAACAGAGCCTCTTCCTCAAGTCGGTCGTAATTGCCATGCTTTCAAAATAAAACTCAGCGAGCATTAAATACGACAATCACTGTTCTCGCTTGGGATCAAAACGATCGAATTGCCGAGACATGTTACTTTGAGTACACTACACAACTCAAAAAAAAAATTGAAAAATAGACTCTTATCTGGGTCTTTGGACACAATCCGAAGTCTCCGTATCCTGACACCACTTTCGCGTTTTTGTTCTTTGTATAAAACTTGAGATTCTTCAAAGTACAACAAAGTCTTTAATACATTAACTCAATGCTGGCAGCAAGACAACTAAAATGGCTGCAACCACACGATATGACTGCACACTGCACACTCACACTGTGTACAGACAGAGATAACCATGTACAAAAATTCTCCCTTCGTCCTGTGCACGGGAGGAGCAACAGGTCCTCTCACCCCACATGGCCCACCATACATCACTATACCCATTCAGAAGGTTCACATTGGATTTACAGAAAGAGCAAGAGGGAAATACATAAACTGAATTAAAGAAAGAGGGAAAAATTGTGTTACACAGAACAGGAAATCAAGTTATAGTTACAGAAAAGTGACAAATTTGCCTGTAAAGGGCAATGGAATTGATTTGATTTTTAAATAGGAAATTATGCAGTAGACTATAATGACACTCAATTTAGTTATAAAAATACTTTGGGTGGTAAGTAAATGAACGTTCAAATTTTATGTTTTGAGCTAAGGTTAGATATGATTGATTCCTGCTTTATGTGGGAATTTATACAAACTAGTTTTAAATTCCAAAACTCAATAAGACGACTGAGATATTAACCTATGCTGCCAAATTATTTATTTGCTGATGAGTGTGAAGTAGTTTCAGTGATAAGGTACTACAGCAACGCACTGAGGAATACGTATTTATTCAATGGTCATCTAACTTTTGACATCTATCTGTATACTATTAAAAGTCTAGTCTTGTTTGTCTGTGTCTGTCTGGGAGATCAAGGAACTACACCAAAACGGTGCACAATAGCGCAAAATATTTTGCAGAATCTTACTCGGCCTTTTCCCGTGGTCGTTAGTATCAAGTTGCTTCACATTTGATGTATATTTCACAAGTTATTGATATTTTAAGTTTAAAAAAAAGCCAACTTTGAAAATAATAACTGCCTGTGAGTGGAACTTTTCTAGCAGCTTCCAGTGATGGTGTCACAATGGCATCTTACAGTCGTCCAATCACAATGGCGTCTCATTTACACAAGCGGCCGTGAAGATTTCGAAAACCGAAAATGACATCACAATGGGATCTCAGGCACAGGCTGTAGTGAACATTCCAACAACAGAAAATGACATCATAATGTGATCTCTGCTGCCAATACAGAAGCTATGAGAGTTGACGGAATGGGGGATGGGAGGAGAAGAAATGTTATTTAAACATTGTGTTTAGTGGGGGAGTGCGAAAGGGGAGAGGTGAGGGAGGGAGTGATTGAGGGCAGGGAAAAGGAGAAATTTAGATACGTCCAAATAATTAGTATTAGATGTGGTAGGGTTGAAGTAAAAATGTTCATTGTAGATAGATTAAATTGTTTTAAGGTGTTGCAATTTCAGGCGTTTTTATGGTCTCCAAGTAAACTGTGTAGAATGGTAGACTTGCCTGCAATGAAGCTGCTCCTTTGGAGAAAAGATATCTTGCAGTGAACAGTACTATTGATCCATTTTACTTGGTCATTTATTTCAGTCCTGTTTTGCTGAATCAAACTAAATACTTTTCGCACAATAGTTTTATTATCTACTACACCTAATATCAGGCTAACGTCTATAATTCCGTGTTTTCTCTCTCCCGCCTTTCTTAAAAAGTGGGACAATATTAACTACCCTCCAATCCACAGGAACTGATCCTGAATCTATAGAGCATTGGAAAATGATCACCAATGCATCCACGATTTCTATTGCTGTCTTCCCAAATCATTAGCATATATAACCCATAGTTGCAACCCTAGCACCAACATTTGTGGCCCTCCATTTGTCATGGGCTTCCAGTCAGAAAAATCACCCTCTACAACTACCATTTGAAGCGTTCCTCCAAGCCAATTTTAAATTCATTTGGCTAGCTCACGTTGAAGTACCACATGGGACCTTGTCAAAAGGTCATGCTGAAGTCCTTTAAAAAATGGCCATAGCCCTGCTCTCGTCAAGTCAAGTCAAGAGAGTTTATTGTCATGTGCTCCAGATAGGACAATGAAATTCTTGATTGTTGCAGCACACCAGAATATTGTAGGCATAAATACAGAACATATCAGTGTGTCCATATACCATAGAATATATATATATATATATATATATATATATACACACATAAATAAACAGATAAAGTGCAATAGGCTGTTATAGTTCAGAGTTTGTTTGAAATTGAGTTCAATAGCCTGATGGCTGTGGGAAAGAAGCTGTTCCTGAATCTGGATGTACCAGATTTTAGTTCCTGTACCTTCTACCTGATGGCAGCGGAGAGATGAGTGTGTGGTCGGGATGGTGTGGGTCTTTGATGATGTTGACAGCCTTTTTGGGGCAGCGACTACGATAGATCCCCTCGATGGTAGGGAGGTCAGAGCTGATGATGGACTGGGCAGCGTTTACAACTTTTTGCAACCTTTTCCACTCCTGAACCTTGCCAAACCAAGCCACGATGCAACCGGTCAGCATGCTCTCTACTGTGCACCTGTTGAAGTTCGAGAGAGTCCTCCGTGACATACCAACTTTCCGTAATCTTCTCAGGAATTAGAGGCGCTGATGTGCTTACTTTAAAGGTAGACAAAGGTGCTGGAGAAACTCAGCGGGTGCAGCAGCATCTATGGAGCGAAGGAAATAGGCAACATTTCGGGCCGAAACCCTTCTTCAGACATTCTTTATAATTGCATCAGTGTGTTGGGACCAGGAAAGATCTTCGGAAATATGCACGCCCAGGAATTTGAAGTTCTTGACCCTTTCCCCCATCGTTGATATAAACGGGCTTGTGGGTCCCTATCCTACCCCTTCCAAAGTCCACAATCGATCCTCTTGGTGATCTCTTCAAAGCATTCTATGAGATTTGTGAGTCTCAGTGGGCTGTTACTTTCACGTACAAAACCAAGCTGACTGCCCCTAATTAGCCCATGCCTATCCAAATACTGAGATTCATATCTGAGATAAAACACCAAATAACGGTTGGAATAGCTTTGTGGGACTGAACAAAGTGGTTTCCAACAAAGCAATTTGTCTCCTTGATTTTCACTGACTTCAGTTCTACCGTCATATAACGTGTAATTTAATCCTGCAATGAGACCAACGGCAATCTCTTCCTCCCGAATTGTGTGCCCTCTTCAAGTCTGAACTCTGATCTTCATCCAAGTGCCATAGAGGGCAATAGAGCACTGTAGCAGATTATTGGTGACTAAAATTGAGAGCACTGTCAATGACACCTTCCATTATTTTACTGTTGAATGAGAGAAGTGATATTTCTATTTCCAGTCATCCTGCACTTTTTGAAAGTGATGCATTCTTAGAAAATGTTTTAAAAGTGAATCTTCATAAATCAAAAAGGCTGGACAAAATCTACTTTGGCACAATACTTCAAATGCAACCTTGCCAGCATGTTGTACAACTGTAACATAACATCCCAACTACTATACTCAATACCCTGACTGATGAAGGCCAATGTATTGGCTTCACTTTCAGGGAACTATGTAGCTTTACTCCCTGCTCGACAACACTCCGCAGGCCCCTGCCGTTCACCGTCCAGGCAACTAAATGCAACACCTCACACTTATCTGCATTAAACTCCATGAACCATTCCTCTCTCCACTTGCTTAGCTGATCAAGATCCGGCTCTAATTTTGGATAACCTTTTCCCTATCGATCCCTGAGGCACACCACTAGTCACAGAACTCCAGTCTGCTCACAGGGACAATTTGTTCACTCAGAGATTAGTCTGCATCTGGAATGTAGAATCAGATGGTTCAGTGGTTTCTTTATTATCATGTGTACCAAGGTACAATAAGATTTTTTTTGCCTACAGATCAGTAAGATTATTGCTATACATAGGTACAATCGGCAGGTTAAGTATATAATGCATATTAACAGCCCACTGAGTCTATTTGCAAGAGTCGCCAGGTTTTGGCTCCATTTCACAATCCCAACTGCAGCTGTCCATAAAGGCCTGTTGCAGCCGTCGTCTCCATACAGTCATCCCGTGAATTGCCATCCCTCTCCTTGCCCGGCCATCTTCAACCTTTGTGCCCTGGGGGTTACCTAATTGTGTAATAGTTACAACTTTTAAAATACATTTGGACAGCTATATGGATAGAAAGATTTAGAAGGCTATGGGCCAAATGCAGACAAATGGGAGCAGATCAGTATGCCATTTTGTCGACATGGATAGGTAGAGTGAAGGGGCCTGCTTCCGTGCTGTATCGGTCTATGTCTCTTGCCTTGAACGGATTGGTGTTGCACATTGCCTGCCAGCAGAGGGCCTTCTCAGTCAGAGTAAAGGAGAAATTAAGACGAGCCTGCATCTGCTGGAATCTTGAACAGAACACTGCTGGAAGAACTCAACGGGTCAGGCAGAATCTGTGGAGGGAATGGACAGGAACTGGCTCTTCAGCCAGTCTGAAGAAGGATCCTGACTTGAAACCCACCTGTCCACTCCCTCCTCAGATGCTGCCTGACCTGTTGAGTTCCTCCAGCACTTTGTATTTTGCTCAAGGAAAAAGGTACCTTGTGCTAATTTAATGCAGGTGAAGATGCCTAAATGCCCAATCTCCCTGCGCCCAGGAAAACTATGTATCTCCTTATAACTCAAGCCCTCCAATCCTGGCAACATTCCTGCAAATCTTTTCTGCACCCTCTCGAGCTTAATCACATCCTTCCTGTTATAAGTAATACTTTTTTTTAAAATAGAAATTTCTTCACTGATGTCCTGAATAATACGCAACAGTGTTTCTTCAATATTTTTATTATATAATTTCATGATAATATTTTGCAACGGTTAGTGCAGGTGAATTTTCTATATTTTGCAGCCAGTATTACCATTTAGCAATCTGTTTCAGGTTCATGATGTATCTGAGCAATGTGCTGCTGATGGCTGGCAACTGAGGGTGAGTTAGGAAATAGAACAGTACAACACAGGAACAGGCCCTTCGGCCCATGATGTGGTGCTAGCCATGACTAATTTAAACTGCTCATCGGCCTGTCCGTGGTCTAGATCTCTTCATTCCTTGCAGTTCATGTGTCTGTCTGGGAACAAACGTCCATCCTTTAATGTTAGCAGACACAGGGACAGTCTGGCCATTAATCAGTGTTTCGAAATTTGCACTATCTGCCTCTCTTGTACGATACAGAATGTTGAAAGCAATAGATGAGACCATTTAAATATTGGACTGCATATCCTTCTCCTTCAACAATCAACAAGAATGAATTTTACAATTTCACAAATAAATCTTCCTGATTGGGATGTGAATGGACACTCACTAAAAGTTAGGTTGAAACTGCTTCAGTTAATATTGTCTAGGAATTCACAACTGACTCGTATATTTTGAATTGCACCTTATACATTGTGGAAAAGTTTGAAGATCAGTATGTGGAGTTGGTCACTGCAGGATACCCATTCTCTGATATATATATGGGGCCACCCCCATGTTTTTGGTCAATGGTGATGCCCCAGGATGCTAACTGTAGGAAATGTGGTGATACTATAGCTATTGAATGGCAGTGGGGTATTGACAATACCTGGAACCAACATGGCATGAATGTTTTTTGCCACATAACAGCCCATCTGCAAGTGCTGCTGTCCTCCTGCAGTCTGCAGTCATGCACAGCTTCATTTCATTGAACAGTGAAGATTTCTACTTCTGAGATTTATGTTGGGAGGAGGGAAGGGAGTGCAGCAGAGGACAATCACCCCTGGGACATTAACCTGAGGAACTCCTACAGTGAAACCAGGACTAGTAATGTTTTGGTTTGAAGTGACTTGTCTCCGATAACAACCACCATATTTCATTTGCAAGTCATTTTCAACCAGTTGAGAATTATCCTTTTGTTCCAGAAAGAGGTGGAGAAGATGACTCATGTAGCACAGAAAGAGGCCCTTCAGCCCGACTCTTCCATGCCAATTGAGATGTCTATCTTTGCTAATCCCATTTGCCTGCTTTTGGCCCATTCCTTTCTTATCCATGTACCTATCAATTTGCTTTATTAATACTACGATTGAAGCAGCCTCTTCCACCACCTCAGGCAGCGCATTTCATTTACCCACCAACCTGTGTGTGGAAAAACTTCTCCATGAAATCTCCTTCCACCACCTCAGGCAGCTCATTTCATTTACCCACCAACCTGTGTGTGGAAAAACTTTTTCCCTACGAATGTTTTCCCAATAGGTACACTACTGATTCAAAGCTGACAAAACTGTAGTTTCCGGGCTTACCCTTACTGCCCTTTTTAAATGTAGGAGGCAAAGTGGTGCAGCTGGTGGAGCTGCTGCACCAGAGACCAGGTTGGTTCCTGACCTCAGGTGCTTTCTGTGTGGAGTTAGCACGTTCTCCCTGTGACTGCATGGGCTTGTTCCAGTTTCTTCCGCCATCCCAAAGATGTGCAGGTTTGTAGGTTAATTGGCCTTTGTAAATTGCCCCTAGTCAGTAGAGAATGGATGCACAAGTGTGATAACATAGAACTAGTGTGCAAGAGTGATCGATGATTGCCGTGGACTCAGTGGGTTGAAGGGCCTGTTTCCATGGTGTATCTCTAAACTAAACATGGGAATGACATTTGCCTCCTTCTAAACTTCAGGCACCTCACCCGTGGCTAAAGATCATGCAAAAAAACCTCTGTCATAATCCCCACAATATCCTCCATTGCTTCCCTTAACACCCTGGGATAAATTTCATCAGGACATTTAAATTTGTCCACTTTAATCTGCTTCAACCCTCTACCATTTTCCCCTTTCCTGACACATGTTGCAGACAATCAGCATACACCTTCCCTAACACTTCACGCTCCCCAAACTTCTCCATGGTGAATGTTGACATGAAATATCAGAGAAATAGAGCCATGTAGCACTTTGGTACTACTAGTCCATGCCAAATATATTGTCCACCTGATCATTCACGTTTGGTCTAAATCCCCTCTAAACCATCTCCATTGACATACCTATCCAAATATATTTTAAACATTGCAGTTTTCCAACCTCTACAACTTTCTCTGGCAGTTCATTCCATATACCCTTGGAAAAGTTGCTCCTCAAGTCCCCTCTAAATCATTTCCCTCTCCTTAAATCTATGCCCACTGTTTTTAAACTCCCCTATTCTGGCAAAAAGACCAGGGCCATTCACCTTATCTGCACCACTCATCATTTTATATATCGCTGTAAGGTCACCACTCAGCCTTCACTCCAGGGAAAACAACCCCAACCTATCCAGTCTATCCTTGTAACTCAAGCCCCCCCAGTCCCAGTAGCATCCACGTAAATATACTCTAGCTAGACAACCAGAACTGCACACACTCTTCTTTCAGGACACAACACTTGACCTCCCTTGCTCCACACAAAGACTTCTTGTTTGGCTAAATCGCTGGTGGTGATCAGTCAACATGCAGGAGAGAGGTAGACCACCTGGTTGAGTAATTCTGGAACAACAACCTCGTGCTCAAATGGCAAGAAAACTAAGGAACTAATCACTGATTTCAGAAAGGAGAAGTAGGTAGACCACATGCCAGTTTTAATCGGTGTGTTGGAATTGGAGAAGGTTAACAGCATCAAATTCCTGAGCATTAACATCTTGGATAATTTGTCCTAGGCCCAGCACATAGATAAAATCATAAAGGCATGTCAGCACCTTAATTTCTTAGAAGTTTAAAGAGATCTCGTATCGTATGTCTGAATATTCTTAACCAGCTTTTACGGATGTAATACAGAAAGTATCCTGACTGGGTGCATCATAGCCTGGTATTAGCAATTCCAATGCACAGGGAGGCAGGAGGCTGCAGAGAGGGATGGATTCAGCCAAGTCCATCATGGACACAGCGTCCCCTCCATTGAAAGCATCTACGTGAGGTGCTGCCTCAAGAAAGCAGCATCTATCATCAAGGATCCCCACCGTCCGGGCCATGCCCACTTCTCACTGCTACCATCGAACAGGTATAGAAACCTCAAGTCCCACACCACCAGATTCAGAAACAGTTATTTTTCTACAACCATCAGACAAAGGCAACCAGCATCATCAGTGATCCACACCACCCTGGCCACACACTCATTTCACCCTTACCGTCGGGAAGAAACCTGAAAACTGTAATGTCCAGGTTCAGGAAAAGCTACTTCCCTACAATGATCAGGCTGTTAAACACTGCAACCTCAAATAATCTCTGAACTACATAGACAATTATTATTATTGAATTATTACTGTCTGCTTTTATGTTACATATGTGTGCATGTGTGTATATATGTATATATATCTGTGTATATATATGTGTATAAGTGAGTGTTATATACACAATTAACTTGTTTTCCTCGTTTATTATATTGTTTACAGTGTGCTGTGTTTACATATTCTGTTGTGCTGCTGCAAGTAAGAAATTTCATTGTTCTATCTGAGACATATGACAATAAAACACTCTTGACTCTTCTTGAACCAACCTGCACAACTCTGATCCTACCTTGACAAGACACTCTGGTCCAGCTATAGTACCAAGATGGATTTGTTTTCTCTCTAATTATATTTTTGCACTTATGTTTTGCTTTCGCAGTTTAGAAATTGTACGTGTAATTTACATATAATTTGTTGTTGTCTTTTTGTCTGAGTCGATGTGCTGCAAGCAACATTTTCATTTTACCTGCACCTCACCATAGTTGAACATGCAATAATAAACTCAATTTGACGAATGCTCTTTCCTTACTTACCCTCTTGCTTCTAATATATTTATAAAAGGTTTTTGTAATTCTCTCCATTGGCAAGTTTTGCTCAGGCTCTTAATGATACACTGAGTATATTACATCGATGTCAATAGAAGCAACTGACTTGATGCCATTGTTTGGCACAGCTCTACAATTAGTTCTCTGGTTCGTGTTTGGATCAAGTCTGTAATGAGGTCTGGTGCTAACTGAAACACAAAGTGCTCCAAGATAACTGCTGATTACACCTTCCAGTACTTTGCTGATATCTAAATGATTAAGTAGACTGAAGAATTGGTAACTTAGTTGTAATACTTTTATCTTGTTTTTTTTGTAGATGAGATGTGCCTGGACTTCTTTCCAGAATCTCTAGATGTGAGGGTAGTTGTCAGATTGAAATAGCCTGGCTAGAGGAGTGGATGTCTTTGAAGTAATAGGCTTCTAAAGTGCACGGAATATTTTTGGTGCCATGGTCTTTACTGTATCCAGTAGCTTAGTTTATAGATACAGCAGGGAAACAGGCCATTCAGGCCACTGAGTCTATGCTGAGTCTATGACAACCCGTACACCAGTTATTCCAATTTTGCATCCAAGGGACAATTTACAGAAGCCAATTAATCTCCAAACCTGCATGTCTTTGTAATATGTGAGGAAATCGGTCACCCGGAGAAAACCCAGGTGGACAGAGAATGTACAAACTCCGTACAGACAGCACCCTTAATCAGGATCAAACCTGGGTCTCTGGTGCTGTGAGGCAGTAACTCCACCAATGCACCACTGTGCCATACTATTAGTCATTACTTGATATTAATTGGAGTGAACCAAACTGTCTGGCTTCTGTGATGCTGGAGACTTCAGGAGGAACAAGTTGATCATCCACTCTGCACTTCTGCTCAAATACATTAGTCTTTTCATAGGTACTCACATAGTGGGCCCTGTATTTAATGAGGACAGTGATGTTATCAGAATTTTCTTCTTCCAACAGCCATATTATTGAATTGCTCATCACCATTTATAACTGGAATTGAACGTGACATAAAGCAAGGTTCAGGAACAGCGCAGGGATGGAACAAGGCAACGAGGAGATGGAGCTGGGAGTCTTCAGGGGCGGTTGCCAAGAGTAGAGCATGTAGATGAGAAATTGTGCTCAACCATGAGTAAATACTTGGAGGACACCTGGAGTGTGGGAGCAGGAAGAAAAAACACTTTAGGTGCAGGTAGAGGGGGGTGGAGGAAGGGCGGAGGAGGGAGGAAAGGGAGGAAGGGGGAAGTCGGGGGAGTGGAAGGGAAAAAGGAGTATGGGAGGGGGAAGCGTCGGGGGAGTGGAAGAGAAAAGAGAGGGGGGGGGAGGGGAAGAGGGTGGGGGAAGGGGAAAGGTGGGGGGATGGGAGGGAGGGGTAATTTCCCCCAATATTGCATTCAATTGTCTGTTGCCAATTTCTCTGTTAAGTGTGTGAGGTCGAATTGAATGAAACAAAGTGATAGATTGGTACTCCAAAGACGGGTGAAATTCATGTTCTAGGCAAAAATTGTTACTGTTATTTATTGTGTGGACTTTCTTAAACTTTCATTGGCTATTATTCAAATCTATTATTTTGAAACTTTTAGGGAGAAATAACTCGAGAGCACACAATAAAATAAATATACTTTATTCTTTTGCCAGGAAACTTAATGGAAAAGATAACCAGTATATGAACATAGAAAGCATTGTTAAACAATTTCAATGTACAAACAGAGCCAGTAAAAGTAAGAGCAGTCCTAATACTAAAAAACAACATCCCACTAGTGCTTTAGACACAAGAATGATTCAATAAACTCAAATTACTGTACTCAAGAACAAATCTACAATAGTTACACGCTTCTGCAGAGAGATATAATGTGCGTCAGCCACCAGGTGAAATTTACTTACTGGCTCATGTACAAGCAAATAAAACAACAAAATAACACTGAAAAGTGTTGTGCCTTGGAGGCTATCTTTACTGCCAACAACATGCAGCATTTTACTTTACGCCTTGATCTGATGCTGAACGTGAAATGAATTTGCACAGCTGTAATAATAAAAAAACATATTTTACTAGCTTTGGATGCTAGTACAAAGTCAATGAGCAATGGATGAACCCTACTGCAAAAATATCATGTTCTGACTTAGTGTCTGCAGAGAATTGCTTTCTCTTTTCTTTAAAAAATTGTTATTTAAGTGCTTGTGAAGTGTAAACACTCATATAAAGAACATGGTAGTGTAGGCTAACTGTGTGTCAGTGGGTAACAAATACCAGCGACACATAATGATAGCATTTAAAAAATTAAAATATCGAACTCTCTTTTCCATTGCAAAAGAAGGTGGAAATATGTCCTTGTTTATTTGACAAAATTGAATGCTGGTGCACTGAGGGTAAAATTCCAGCCTTCAGGCTATTCTGAATAAGAAATGCAGGAAAATACAACAGTAACATTAAGAATAAATCAGAGAATCCTACAACCATAAATCACCTGACATACGTGTTTAGGCTTTGTTCCATAATTTGGTGTATGTATTTAAACATGATATGCAAGGCAATGAGAAAGCACCAGAAACTCCAGCATAGAAAGTGAGTATACATCGAGGAATAACTCTGCAAAATAATGTAATAATCAGAGTTTGTCACCATTTCCACAGCTTCTTCCCGGCATGCAACAGCGGATATACAGACGGACTTTACCAGGTATCTGCCTTTGAACTGACTGCATATAATCTCTGAGGGCGGAACTTGACGAACACTGGTTATTTCTCAGTATTCCCATACTCCAAAGTCCATTGCGGTCAATGTTTTAATGGTGACTATATTGTCATCGTCCTGGTCCTTCGGGTCTTGCTTGTCCAAAGTAAAAAAGGAAAAAAATGAAAACACCATGTTCGGGAATGGAGGCGATCACTGCAGGGCCATTTCACTGTGTGTTTGGTACATTGCTGTTTGGTCCATTGCCTGCAGTGCTGGGAGACAGAGTGGGATTGGGACTGGCTTCTAGTGCTCCACTGCTTCGCCCATGACTTTCTGTGCTAGTGTCTGCTGTAGGTGCCAGGGGATCATGCCCTTCCGAGTTTTCCAGCATTTCTTGAATGAGGGGCGGCATTGATCCGGGGATCTCCAATTTAAGTGTGATGACACGTTCTGCACCTGGGTGATGGAGAGATTCTTTTTAGTTATGGTGAACATCCATTGTTGCAATATCTTTGTTCCTTATACAGGGCATGCAAACTTTTCAACAATTCAGAACAGATATACTTTCCGAACCACCTCCGTAACAATCTTAATGCCACCGTGTCTTTCTTCCAGTGATAATAGTTTCAGCAGCTCAGATTTTTTCGCGCCAAGCATTATCCATGGCTAGGCTGATCATAACTGATTCAATAGTTGTGTGCACATAAATGCAGAGTGCTCTACCTACATTTTTCTCATGGGAGAATCTATTTACAGTACTGCTTTAGGCAACTTCACAGAAGTCACATTATTATGCATCAGTCAAGACTAAAGATACAGCATCTGTAGTTCTTTTGGAAGCTCCCAAGGGAAGCGCCTTCAATCTTTCTCTTGGATATCATCTTGATGTCTGGAGCAGATTGTGTGGGATTGGGAAGATCTAAATGGAAGCACACTTGGAAAGCTTCTGGTAGATCATTATGGGACTTTTCCTGGGGATATTTCCTCTTAACACCAAGTTCACCTTCTGAGCAAAGATTCTATGCAACCAAACTACATTCAGAATGCAGTGAATAATTCAAAAATAGTATGACTTTCAACACAGAATAAACAGATGTTTAAGGTGGTTATTAGGAAGAATTTGTGAGCCATGGTCATAGGGAGATACAACATGGAACTTCAGCCCACCATGCGCATTGATCATCATTCACCAATATACACTATTACTAGGGTTACACAAAAAAGCTGGAGAAACTCAGCGGGTGCAGCAGCATCTATGGAGCGAAGGAAATAGGCAACGTTTCGGGCCGAAACCCTTCGGGCCGAAACCCTTCTAAACCCTCCATGGCCACAGCGAGCTGCTCGCTGTGGCCATGGAGGGTTTAGAAGGGTTTCGGCCCGAAGGGTTTCGGCCCGAAACGTTGCCTATTTCCTTCGCTCCATAGATGCTGCTGCACCCGCTGAGTTTCTCCAGCTTTTTTGTGTAACCTTCGATTCTCCAGCATCTGCAGTTCCCTCTTATACACTATTACTACATTAATTCAAATTTTTACTCCGCCCATTCCCATCAATTCTATCATAACTTTCGCACTAATGGCATGTGAAGGCAGGATTAAACCTAGATTTCTGTTACTGTGTGCCAATGGTTCTACTAGTTTAGAAAAAAATGCACCTTTCCTCCAGTTGAAATGGATGACCCCCTGATTGGGAAACAATGGCCCGTGTTGCACACACACTCATTGATGTTTTAACTGGCATCCTAGAGTCTTCATTGCTTGATTACGCCTGTCACCTCATGTCACATGAATAATTACAATAGACTATTCAGTCCATCGAAACTGCATTGTCATAGAATCATAGGGTGATACAGTGTGAAAACAGGTCCTTTTGCCCAACTTCCCCACACCGACTAACATGTTCCAGCTACACTCGTCCCACCTGCCTGCGTTTGGTCCAAATCCCTCCAAACCTGTCCTATCCCTGTACCTGTCTAACTGCTTCTTAAACGTTGATATGGTCCCAGCCTCAACTATCTCCTCTGGCAGTTTGTTCCATACACCCACCACCCTTTGTGTGAAAAAGTTACCCCTCAAATGCCTATTAAATCTTTTTTCCCCATCACCTTTGAAAAATTGGTATTTTTCTCAATCTTTTGCACTGCACATTTTTTTATAAACTCTTACTGTTTATATTTTGCAAGTACCAATTTATCTTCCTTTCATGGCCTCTAATTCATTCATGCTATCTGGAGTAGTTTATTTCACATTCAAGCAATTCAAGGCATACCTTACAGCTTCAGTTTTTATCTGATTACTTCGAGATTTGCTCCTTTAATGGATTTGTCCCAGTCAATTACTAGCATGAATCTGTACACCTCCGACAGATAACCCCCCCCCCCCCCCCCCCAGCCTTATCACCTCGAGGGAATGGAACCCAGATTTATAGCGTGATTCACTGTTGCCAGTTATTTCATTCCAAATATCACCCTGTTGAATAGTCATTGTGTATGGAGACTAAATAGTATATGCTTACCAAATCTAATCCAGGTACCTCAAAAAACAAATCCCAATAGCTCAAGGATATTCTAATAAAGTCACATCATTATTTAAAAGAAATAAGATAGCAACATAGAAATGATAAATTATCATAATTGTTTTATTGTGGTACCTTTTGCACTTATGCTCCGGAGATCTGTGATTTTCATTAATATCTTTGGGAACATATGGGGCTTATTGGGTCTTCTTTTGCGTATGTAAATCTTTAAAGCTTCTAGAAGTGGTTCTTGCAATTTGTCCACTTTTCCGGCATCTTCCAGATCTTGCCGATCTATAAGGAAATTGATTGTAATAGAACGCATTAGGCAATCTGCAGATAAAAGATAAAATCACCTTGGTGGATTTTATAATACCATACCTCAGCACATTTCCCTCAACATAGCTGCTTGCACATAGGAGAAGCGATGGGCAATTGATAACCTGTTTCAATTCAGAGCAAATTTGTAGTCAACAAGAGGAAGTTTACAATGTGAGGGAGTTCTTCCCTTCTGCCAGTTTTGAATATTTGCTTCTTATAATATTAGTGCCTAGAAATAGGATTTCATCCGTTTATGGTGTGCTGAATGGACATTATACTGTACTCCAACACCAAATCAAGAATCGTCAAATGAATTGCAATAGTAGGCCACCCTCACTTTAACACTGATTGTGGTTTATTCCCTGTAAGACGTGCAAAACCTGAGTTGTGCATTAGTAAACAGCAGATGCAGACTGAAATCACAGATGCTGTCTCATTCACCAGTGCCTACACGGGACTGGGGCTGTGCCATTGAAGTGATCACATCACCGTGGCCTCTCATAACGATGAGGGAAAATGGAGCGGTGGAGGAAGAGGGATGTGTAAGGGATGGAGGGTGGATGAGTGAAAAGTCAGAAAATGGAGAAGGAAGGGGAAATAGGCAGGAGGAGGAGTTTGGGGAAAAGGGGAAATGGCACCGTTTAATGGGGCTCCACACTGTGGTGGATTGGCATAATCGCAACTCCGAGCTCGACTGAGCAATAATGTCAGTGTCTACAGCACTTTATAAATCCTGCCCTTCTACTCATTGCAATCAATGAATCAATGATACTTTATTGTCACATGTACCTAGGTACAGTGAAATGCTTTATTTAGTGCACCACCTGGTAACATCACACAACAGACATCAACTAGGTAGTACACAAGAATGGCCACGTATCCGGCGCCGACAAAGTTATAAAAGTTCATTGAACAATCCTAGCTACTGCCTGACGCCTCACGTAGTAGCAAACACGTACTCCTCCATCGTTTTCGGCGGCCCCCCACTTGGTGCCCCTTCATTTCCAGTGGGTCTCCCTTCGTTCTCAGCAACCCCCTGCCGGATCCCCCCCAATCTGCAGTAGGCAAGCCCGGCATTCCAGCGGATTGTCCATCAGCAAATTGGACAAAACCCTTCAACTCTTGCACGAATCACCACTTTCACTGCGATGAACTCTTTTAACGTGAGTGAACAGTGAAGGTCGCATGACATGACTTTGTAACACAAATTCTATTGGTTAGTAATTAATGAACAACACTCATACCAATGTCATAGTGTGTGGAATTTAAATGGTCAAATTAGATTTAAGGTAGATTATGTTGAGATAAATTGCAAGAATGATTTACTCCAGTTTTCTGACAGGCAGTAATTCCATCACATGGACAGAAATGCTTCAGAACATGAAAAGCTCTTTTCATGGTGGATTTTTCCATAAAAACTGCTTTTTTTCTCTCTAATCCAATTCCTAGGTATAATTGTGCAACATTTAAAATGTGCTCTAATTGCATGCAGTGATGTAACACAACTTTGAGCTCCCACAGATTTCTAGTGAAGGGATTATATGGGATTTGACTCGCCCACTAAACAGAGGGTGAAAGTTGAAGCAATATCCAAGCATCCCTACAGACAATGTGGTTGAGGTTAGAATTTGGCACAAGAGATGTTTGCTTTAGCTCTAGACAAATTCTGCTGATCAAAGGAAAAACTAAATACTGCAGATGCTGAAAATCTACTGTAGAAATAGAAAATACTCAATTCACTCAGATGGTCAGTTGGAAGCTGCAATATTTCTTTTTGTGCAGGTTTATTTTCTTTTTATTGCCATAGAGATATAACGTTGTCATTTGGTTTCACTACCAACAGTCTGACCCTTCTTTAAAACGAAAGATTTTTTTTTTTTTTCACCTTTTCTGTTTATTAACTTTCATTCCCATCTTGCAAGCCTTTGAGGTTGTGAAGTTATGGGGAAAATGAGGGCCAGGGCCAAGAGTGGTTTCCAATTGACACTCAGATCACACAGCTCACAGAGGACCAGGATTCAGTTTGTAAATATTCTTTTATGGTTGGAAGTAAAATCCCAAATAGAAAACAAGCTATTCCTGTTGATGGCAATGTGGGTGGGATTTAAACATACAGTACTTATTACCACCTCCATTCTAAGCTTCTGTGAGGGACTTGCTCTGTCAACCTAAAGTTAGAGAGAGAGAGAGAGAAAGAGAGAAAGAAAGAGAGAAAGAAAGAGAAAGAGAGAGAAGAAAGCGAGAGAATCATCAGCACGGAAACAGCTCCTTCGGCCCAACTCACCCAGGCTGACTAAGCTTATCCTAGATGCCTGCATTTGGCCCATATCCCTCTAAACTTTTCTTATCCAAATATAGGTGCTTTATCAATGTTCTTCACTAATTTTCCTGTGCAGTTTTTATGTTGGGGTGCCATTTCTTGAGGCGTGTACCTCCAGCATGTGGTTGCATTCTTTTCTCATCAGATTCCAGAATCTGCAGCCCCTTCTTCTCCACCTGTTACCCCCCGGCCTCTGTCACTATCTCCAACCTTCCCTCCCCCACCTGACCCATCTGCAAGTCAACCCATCCTCACCTGGAGTCACTCATCACACTCGAGCTCGTGCCCAACCCTTCTCCCCTACTTCCATATACTCTACTCTTGCAGTAGAGATGAAGGGTCTCCACCTGAAATGTCGACTGTCCACTAGGGAGGGGTGAGACAGTGGGATAACCCAGAGTGAGTGTGAATGGGTAATGGATGGGCAACATGCACTATGTGGGCTAAGGAGCCTGTTTCCATCTTGCAATCAATCACAAAGGGGTGCAACCCCTAATGATAACCACACATATCTTGTACTAATTTCCAGGACATGATGGTGATTTAATGTGAGCATCCTCTAGCTGCAACGGAAATAAATGGCTTCAAGGTCCACTCCAGGAGCTAAATATTTCAGGCTATTATGAAGTACTGTGAGAGTAGTGCCGTGTTAAAGGCACAGTCACTTAAGGAAGATACAAATCTAAGACCCTCATTTGTAGATATAAAATAGTCCATGTCACTATTTTGAATTGGAACTGTGGGCAATTATTACTGGTGTTCTCACATATTAATCCCATGACTGAAAATTATTTTCTGATCAAATAAATCTAAGCTAAAGGAGCAGGAATAAGCCGTATGGTTCCTTGAGTCTATTCTGCCATTTGTATAATCATGCACCTTCTGAGCTTAGCTTCAGTTCTCTTCCTGTTCTCCTTAGTCCTTAACTCTCCCATAGACCAAACAAACATTCTAACTCTGCCTTGCATACACTTACTAATTTAGTACACTGTAGTTAGAGAATGCCAGACTCATGACTCTCTGTGAGAAGAAACACCTCCTTAACGCCACTGGTTGACACATTTTTCTGAGCCTGCGATGCATTGATCTGGACATGCTCAATTTCTACTTCATCAAGCTCCACAAAATTATATCAGTGTCTATAAGAGTATTACTCACTCTTCCAAACTCTAGAGATATCCCCTTTATTCAAAGAATCAACTTCAGGAACCATTCGCTAAACTGCTTCCACTGCAACTAAACCTCTCCTTAAACAGAGAGACTAACACTGTACTAACAATGATGCTCCTCTGTGTTCTCACCGAGTCTGTACAGATGCAGTAAGATTTTCTACTTCTATAATAAAAGTAAATGTTCCATTTTCTGCCTAGTCATTTCTGATATTGACTTGTTAACTTCTATTATATCAAAATGTTCAAATTCTTTTAATTGTTAACTTGTTAACTTTAATTGTTTAACTTTTAATTGTTCTTGTGTATCGCCCACCAAAAATGCATAAGGACGTTATCACATAATTTGCTGATCTTATCGCTAGCTTGTTGCCCAAATTTGAGCGGGTCCTGATTCTTGGTGATTTTAACATTCATGTCTGCTGTCCCACTAAGCCTCTTGTGAGTGAATTTATGAACCTGGTTGAGTCCTTCAATGGGACTCTACTTACCACTGGACCCACGCACAAGCTTGGCCATACACTTGACCTGGTGCTATCGTCTGGTCTCGCAATTTGTTATACAGAAATTATTGATACGTGTCTGTCAGATCATAGTGCAATTATATTCGATACATCTCTGCCTTTCTCTCCCTCAAAATTCCATCTCCCAGCTCGCTATTCCCGCTACGTAAACTCTTCGACTGCCAGTAAGTTCTCTGAGGCCCCCAAAATCTGCACCATCAAGGCTTCACCCCTCCATCTCAGCACTGACGACTGAATTTCTTTATTCAATACCACTTGCTCTTCCATCCTGGATTCTGTTGCCCTTTTAAAATGAGAAAGCCTAAGCCTAAAGGCTGGCCTTGGCTCAATGACACCACCAGAGTCCTAAGAAGAGAGTGCAGAAAATCAGGCGGAAGTATAAACCTGATGCTTCAAATTTCCTTTGAACTTCTGAGAAACAATCTTCACAAATACCAGGAAGCAGTAAAGTCTGCTAGAACATAATACTATTCCGACCTTATTTCCCAAAACACCCAGAACTCCAAGGTCCTTTTTAGTACCATTACCTCCAAAATACCATCCTGGAAATTTTCCAATCAGGTTTCAGGGCCCACCACAGCACAGTCTGCCTTGTTGAAGGCACATAACGACCTACCTCTCACCATTGACTCCGGCAACTGTGCAATCCTGCTCCTTCTCGACCTCAGCGCAGCATTTGATACAGTGGACCACACCATCCTAATTGACCGTCTCCGGTACGGGGTTGGTATTGATGGCACTGCCCTGAGCTGGTTCATCTCCTACCTCAAAGGTAGGAGTTTCTCTACTAACATAGGCAACTCTTTCTCCTCCCCAGCTAGCCTTTGCTGTGGGGTTCCACAAGGTTCCATCCTTGACCCCATTCTCTTCTCCCTGTAGATGCTCCCCTTAGGCCAAGTCATTCAAAGGCACGGCATTTCCTTCCACTGCTATGCAGATGATACACAACTCTATCTCCCCCTGAAGCCCAACAACCGATCAAATCTACTCAGTCTTATCCACTGCCTCGAGGATATAAAGTGTTGGATGGCCCAGAACTTCCTCCAACTAAACGAGAGTAAGTCTGAGGTCATCCTATTCGGCCCCTCGGACTCAATCAAAACGATAGCAGGCAGCCTTGGAAGCCTTACCCCATTACTCAAACCTCACGTCAAAAACCTGCGTGATATTTGACTCAGCATTGAAATTTGACAAACAAGTCAATGCCGTGGTAAAAGCTAGCTTCTTCCAGCTTCGGACGATAGCTAAAATAAAACAATTCCTCCAGTTTGATGACCTCGAAAAGATCATCCACACATTTATCTCCTCCCGCCTCGATTACTGCAACTCCCTTTACACTGGCATCAGCCAATCATCCCTGTCCCGCCTGCAATTGGTCCAAAACGTCGCAGCGAGACTTCTGACAGGCACCCGAAAAAGGGACCACATCACCCCGATTCTGGCCTCTCTCCACTGGCTCCCTGTGTGGTTCCGAATCAATTTCAAGATCCTTCTTTATGTTTACAAACCTTAACAGGCTTGCCCCCACCTACATCAAAAGTCTGCTCACCCACCACACCACCTCCAGGTCCCTCAGATCGGCCGACTTGGGGTTACTGAACATCCCGGTCTAGGCATTAGCTCAGGGGCGACTGCGCCTTTGCGGTTGCAGCTCCTAGACTGTGGAACAGCATCCCTCTTCTCATCAGAACTGCCCCCTCCATCAATTCTTTTAAGTCGAGACTTAAAACCTATTTCTACTCACAAGCATTTCTTGAGGTCCTCTGAGGGAGCGCTGTATGTATGTATTTATGTATGTATTGTTGATCTATGTACCACTGTTTGTAGCACGTTAGTACCTGCACTAATGTAAAGCACTTTGATTAATGAGAATTGTTTTTAAATGTGCTATAGAAATAATAGAAATTGATTTGACTTGACCTGACTTTGTACAACTATATTTGGTATTCTCCCTCAATTTTAACAATCTTCTCCTTTTGGATTATTCCTACCATTGTCACGTTGCTTTTGGTGGGAGGTGGTATGTGTACACCAATTGATACATTTCCCTATAACAGTGATTATAATTTAAAAGTACACAATTAGTTAAGAAGAACTTTGGGATGTCCTGAAGACACAAGAGGCACAAAATAAATAAGTTGATTCTTTGTAATCCATGCAGCGTCTGTGGAATGAAATGAGCAGACAATGTTCAAGGTTGGTAGGAAAGAACTGCGGATGCTGGTTTAAATCGAACATAGGCACAATAGACAATAGACAATAGACAATAGGTGCAGGATTCGACCATTCGAGCCTGCACCGCCATTAAATGTGATCATGGCTGATCATCCACAATCAGTATCCCGTTCCTGCCTTCTCCCCATATCCTCTGACTCTGCTATCTTTAAGAGCCCTCTCTATCTCTCTCTTGAAAGCATCCAGAGAACTGGCCTCCACTGCCCTCTGCGGCAGAGAATTCCACACTCACAACTCTCTGGTTGAAAAAGTGTTTCCTCATCCCTTATTCTTAAACTGTGGCCTCTGGTTCTGGACTCTCCTAACATCCCCAACACTCTCCAACATGTTTCCATGCTTACTTTCATTGACTGATGAACGAGGACCCCCGGATGCCGTTGTACTTTCCCTGCTCCCAACTTGACACCATTTAGATAGTAATCTGCCTTCCTGTTTTTGTTACCAGTGGATAACCTCACATTTATCCACATTAAACTGCATCTGCCATGCATCTGCCCACTCACCCAACCTGTCCAAGTCACCCTGCACTCTCATCGCATCCTCCTCACAGTTCACGCTGCCACCCAGCTTTGGGTCAACTGCAAATTTGTTAATGTTACTTGTAAACCTTTCATCTAAATCATTAATATATATTGTAAATAGTTGTGGTCCCAGCACCGAGCCTTGTGGTACCCCACTTGTCACTCACCCTCTGGTTTCAAGTATAAGAGACGTCATAATTTTGATGGAATGCTCATCACATGTTAGATTGCAGAAGTTTTGAAGATTTTAAATTCAAGGTGAGTGCAACGCTTTGGCTGACAGACACTAGAAAATGCTGGAGGACATGGGTCTCCCCTGTCTGAAGAAGGCTCTTGACCTGAAACTTCACCCATTCCTTCTCTCCAGGGATGCTTCCTTTCCCACTGAGTTACTCCAGCATTTTGTGACTATGTTCAAGGTTTGGGCTGAATCATCAATCAGAAGTAGGGTCCCGGCCCAAAACATCATCTGCCCATTTCCCTCCATGGATGCTGTCTGACTTGCTGAGTTCATGTAGCAGTTTGTTTTTTGCTTAAGATTTCAGTAATTCTTCCCATTGCAGGGCATTTATTTTGGATTAATTGTATTGGCCAGGAGATGGCAGTAGCTCAACATAAATACAATGGAGATTTACTGCGATGATTTCACAAAACCTTATCTCAGGATCTGGTGAAATATTTGTGCCTGTAGCAATAACCTATCTTTTTTGTTTTTAAATGCCATCAGATTTGCTATGCACTTAAATTGCCCGTTTTGAACTTTAAATGGAAGGAAAGTAAAAACCAAACCTTTCTTTTTTCTGGTGTCTGTCAGCCAAAGGGTTGCAAACTCTCGTTGAACCCAAAATCTTCAAAACCTCTGCAATCTAACATGTGATGAGCATTCCACCAAAATTCTGACTTGTCTCTTATACTTGAAACCAGAGGGTGAGTGACTCATTTCTGGAAACTCAGCTACAGTGTTAGTAGAGCTTCATCAGGGCAGGGTAGTGATGTTGGTCTCGTCTAGGCCACAGTTTGGGGCCTCTGTGGGGTAAATGTTATCGGGAGATGGATGGGTGTTGCAGTTCCGCTGGAGTTCCATGCAATGCAAAGTTGGAAGTTGGGCATTTTCCTCCATTTGTATTCTTTATTTCGCCTTTCAAAGACGGAAGTAGTCAGCCATGTGTGGAGCCATAGGAAATGGGCGATATCCTCAATTAATATTTCACTTCTGTTTTTACCGTGGAGGAAGATGTGAAGAACTCGGGCAGTTAAGGAGGATATCTTCTTTGGGGATCATCAACATTAAAGTAGAGGATGTACTGGACATCCTAAAACATATCAAAGTAGATAAATCTCTGGAGGCTGATCAGGTATATCCAAGATATGTGGGAATTAAGAGGGAAAAATGCATCATTGTTAGTCACAGGAGAAATGCTGGAGGTCCGGAGGGTGGCTAATGTACTTTTATTTAAGAAGGGTTGCAAATAAAAAACAGGAAGTATAGACCACTAGGCCTAACATCTGTGGTAGGCAGGTTACTGGAGAGGATACTGAGGAGTAAGGTATACATGCATTTGGAAAGACAGGAGTAGATTAAGAACAGTCAACAAGGCTCTATGTGTGAGAGATCATGTTTCACAGATTTGATTACTTTTTTTGAAGTCGTAACCAAGACGGTCAATGAGAGCAGGACAACGGACATGTTCGATATGGACAACAGCGAGGCCTTTGACAAGGTTCCCAATGGTAGGCTGCTTTAGAATATTAGATCCTTTGGGATCCATGGAAATCTGGCTAATTGGATACATAATTGGTTTAACGGTAGGAAGCAAGTCAAGGCTCTGAGCATAAGGAAGTAATTTTGTGTCTTTATCAAACTCTGGCTAGGCCGTATTTGGAGTATTGTGTGCAGTGAGAGGTCACCTATTTACTGGAAGGGTATGAAGGCTCAGGAGAGGGAGCAGAGACTTGCCAGAATGCTGCCTGGATTAGAGGCTTTGGGGAAACCTGATAGAAGTTTATGCAGTCTACTCGTTATTACAGATCTCTTTATAACATATTTCAGTTATATCAGACTGAGACATCCACTCGTGGTGGCGATTGGTGGGTGGAACGGGGTGAGGAGGAGAGAGCGAGCAGTAAAACACTCTTGAAGAGCGTTGCATTGGGCATAGGTGTGCAGCAGCTGTGACAAAGAGAGGTCCAGGGGTGTTGGATGCAGGCGTTGCCCTGGTAACACATACCTCAGTCGCCTGGTAACGGAGCGAGGCTCCCGTTGCACCCCCACGTCCGCCAGGTCACTAAATAAGCTGCAAGCTGGCACCACGTGGCGTGCATCTGGTTGCATAAGCGAAGGGAGCGAGCAGCATGAAGGCGGTGTGAGTACTGGCCCTGTCCCTGGTGCACCGCGTATGGGGCTGGGGGCTCTGCGGCTCCACGTCCTGTGAGTTCCTCTGGGTTTAACCCTCCAAGGGGCGCTCTCCTTCCCACCCGGCCTTGGGTTAAACTAGTTAATAGTTACCCCTATTACTTGGTTATCGCCGACAATCAACAATAACGGACACTATTCCCCCACCCCCATAGTCCATTATAAAGAGGCTTTACTGTATAACTATGAAAGGCATAGAGTTGACAGCCAGAACCTTGTTCCCAGGTTAGAAATAGCAACTGTGAGAGGGCGTAACTTTAAGGACAAAGGAGGAAATGTTAAAGGAGATGTGCCGGGCAAGTGATAGTGATGGAAGCATGTACGTTTGTGGCTTTTATAAAGGCACGTGAAAATGCATGGCATGGAGACAGACAGGCAGAAGCGATTTGTTTATTTGGCATCACAATTGACACAGACATCATAGGCATCATAGTACATGGAACAGTCCATCACAGGGACTGTTCCTGTGTTGGACTGTTCCATGTACTGTTTTATGGTTATGTTTTCTGATCTGCAGGGGCTTAATTAGTGGACCTCACAGATTGGTGCTACGCGTTGTGCTGTTTCTCATCTACGTCAACCTTTAAGATGAGAATGTACAAGGCATTGGTTTGTGAATGTGCAGATGACAGTAAAATTGGTGATATCATAGATAGTGAAGAAGGTTATCAACATTTACACCAGGATCTTGATCCGCTGGGTAAGTGGGCTGATGAACGGCAAATTGAGTTTAATGATGAGTGTGAGGCATTGCAAGTTGGGAAGTCAAACTATAGGACTTTCACAATGATCAGTTGGTCCTTGGGTAGTGCTGTAGAACAGAGGGATTGAGGAGCACAAGTACATAGCTCCATAAAAGTGGTGTCACAGGTAGACAGGCTAGTGAGGAAGGTTTTTGGCATGCTGTTCTTCAGTAAAGGGATTGAGTATAAACGTCGAGATGTTATGTTGCAATTGTACAATACATTGCTGAGCCCACACTTGGAATATTATGTTCAGTTTTGGCCACCCTGCAATAGAAAAGATGCCATCAAGTTGGAAAGAGTGCAGAAAAGATTTACTAGGAAATTGCCAGATGTCGTGGGCTTAAATTATTGGAAAGGGCAGGCAAGGACTTTATCCCTTGGAGTGTAAGCAGACTGAGGGGTGATCTTACAGAGGTGTATAAAATCCTGACAATCACGGTGAATGCACTCTGTCTTTCTGCTGAAGTCACATAGTTCGTGACCCCTAATCCTACCTTGGCAATGGAACACTACGGACCTTGATGGGCCAATCCCAGTCAGACCTCTTGCATTACCATGGAGTACTTTTATTCTAATTGTGTATTGCACTAATGTCTTGTTTATTTAACAGTCTTTTTCTTGTTTATGCTTTATAGCATTAATGTGTAAATTATATAAAATGTACATTTTTGTGTGCTATCTGAATCCATGTACTTATGATGCAGTTGCAATCAAGATTTCCATTGTACCTGTACCTCACCGTACTTGTGTATATGACAATAAACTTCACTTGACTTGACTTGAACTTTACCCCTTGACTTGTGATATCTGAACAGAATTCTGGAGAGCGGACAGTGTGAGAAGGCCAATTCCATTAACGTGACAACAATATTTAGTGAAACCAATCTTATGAAAAGGATTTTACTGTAATTACACTGATCTTAATGGGTTATTTTGTTCATTATGCAAATAAACCTCATTATTATCCAGTTAAAATCTCCCATCACAGTAAAACTCCTATAGATCCACACTTCTAATTGGTTTATTGTATGATGGGAATACCAAAAGCTTTGAAGCATTTTGCATGAGGTAGTAATTGCAATCACGACTTGCAGAGAGTAGAACAGTTACAGAAAACACAGTATTTTTCCCCCTGAATTAAACACACCTACCCCCACAGATCAAGCAGATGGCACTCAGGAGGCCAGTTTCAGTGTCGTCCATTTCCAGTGGCAGGAGTTGCTTGGCAAATGTAAAGACAAGGTCTGTCAGGGGCCCAAAACCTGCATTGTGCATCTGAGTCCTGTTCAACGTAAGGCCATCGGAGAAGGTCATCGTGTCTTGCTCTGGGGTGTATCGGGTGCAGATCCGGAGAATCTGTTGGTGTGAAATAAAAAAACACAACTTACTTTTCTTTTATAAAGGATACACTGCTACTGAAGAGTTGCAAATAGGATGAGAAGCTGATACTCTGAATGTCTTTAATGAATGTTATTTAAATGTCTTATTGACTTAAATATTTAAGGTTAAAGGTTAACCTGTAGAAAGGTTAAAAAAAAACGAATGATTAAATTATTTTTTCAGGCGATGCATGTCTTATAACAGTACTTCAAATAGATTAATTAGGTGAAGAATATAAATGTTTCAACGTGGTTGCACCTTGTATAAATGCAAGTTTGAAATCTGATAATAGATACCCAGTGGTCATGGCAGAAGAAAGGGAAACAAGGCATGCAATAATTTTGAAACAAAGATGGAATGGTAGTCAAGTGGATGACACCATTGCTTCTTCTGTTTTCTGTGTGAGTTTAACCTCTCTGGGAGTGGATGAAACAATTCCAATTCGGTGTTCCCATTCCAGAAATTAATTTCCATTATCCTGCAGGGTCTGGAATGAGAGTGTTTTGTTGTGCCTGAAGGAAATGTCCATCTGACCAGACCTATCCAATCAAGGCAGGAAAAAAGCAAATTAGAAAGAACACGCCGCATCTGTTAAAACTATGGACCTGTCCCACTTAGGTGATTTTTTAGGCGACTACAGGTGACTGCCGAAAAGTTTTCAACATGTTGAAATTTTTTCGGCGACAGTGGCGCCAATTTGGGTTGTCGTAGGTTGATGTAGGTTGTCGTAGGTTGATGTAGGTTGTCGTAGGTTGATGTAGGTTGTCGTAGGTTGATGTAGGTTGTCGGCAGGTTAACGTAAGTTGTCGCCAGGTGATGTAGGTTGTCACCGGTGCTGACCGGTGAATTCCATTGTCCTAGTCGCTGGCAGTCGCCTAAAACATCGCCTGTGGGACAGGCCCATTATGCCCATCATGCATGCGAAATAACAGAAGCAGTATGCATGTCATCATCCAGACAAAAGATTAAAGTGCTGCAGTCCTGCCTCATTCATTTGTTAAACATTTAACCTGAAGAGGAGGTGCCATGAATATTTCCATATTTTACAATGATGGAATCCAACATAGTAACTACTAGCTTCCGTTCATATGATATACCACTCTGACTTGGAAATATATGACTAATCCATCATTGGAACTGGGTCAAGATCCTGAAGCTCTTTACCTAACAAAACCTTTACACATGCACTGTAGTGGCTCATCACAACTTCCCAAGGATAAATAGGGATGGGTGATAAATGTTGGATTTGTCAATGATAGCTGCCAAGAAATACGCTGCAAAACATATTATTGTGGCCACAGTCACAGGGCGATTACACATTCGTGGAGTGATACCTCAGTCTCATAAATAGGATGAGCAATGGCCCATGCGGCCACAGCTCTTGCCATTAATAATCCTGTGCATGGTCTGTCTATTAGTCACATCCAACGGAATTAGTTACACAGACATTGGTGTATCAGGTCATGCTGTTGCCTCACAATTCCAATGACATGGGTTCCGTCCAGACCTATTTGTGTGGAGTTACACAATCTCCACATTTCTCCCTGTAAGCTCTGCTTTCCTCCCACATCCCAAAGGTGGAGCAGTGGGAGGATTAATTGGTAGGTTAATTGGCTTCTGTAAATGACCATTGGTGTACTAGAGTGATAAGACATGGGCATGTGTGGAAGATTCAGTTGTGGGAAAGTAAGTGGGGGAACTAAGTGGTGGCATAGTTTCATTGGCAGATTAGCCTTCCTGTATAGAAACATAGAAACATAGAAAATAGGTGCAGGAGCAGGCCATCCGGCCCTTCGATCTTCTAAATTCTAGCGAGTACAAGCCGAGTCTATCCAGTCTTTCTTCATATGAGAGTCCTGACATCCCAGGAATCAGTCTGGTGAACCTTCTCTGTACTCCCTCCCAAATATCATATGAAATTAATTCACTAGGGAGGCAAGGATTGATACTGCCCTAGCTCACACTCAGGGTTTATTGCGTTGATGAACATTATGTGTATGGAACCAAGTAACCCAAAGTTGTAATGTGCACAATATCTGCTATTCGGTCCCACTCGCTAGAATTTAGAAGATTGAGGCGGGATCTTATAGAAACTTACAAAATTCTTAAGGGGTTGGACAGGCTAGATGCAGGAAGATTGTTCCCGATGTTGTGGAAGTCCAGAACAAAGGGTCACAGTTTAAGGATAAGGGGGAAATCTTTTAGGACCGAGATGAGGAAAACATTTTTCACACAGAGAGTGGTGAATCTCTGGAATTCTCTGCCACATAAGGTAGTTGAGGCCAGTTCATTGGCTATATTTAAGAGGGAGTTAGATGTGGCCCTTGTGGCTAAAGGGATCAGGGGGTATGGAGAGAAGGCAGGTACAGGATACTGAGTTGGTTGATCAGCCATGAACATATTGAATGGCAGTGCAGGCTCGAAGGGCCGAATAGCCTACTCCTGCACCTATTTTCTATGTTTCTATGTTTCTAATCACATTCTGCAATATTTAATTTAAAAACACAAAAGAATCCTATGCCATGCAATGCAATAAGCTCCGTCCCTGTGTATGTCATTCTGTTTTCATAATAGAAGCCTATAGTAAATCGACTGTTAATGTACCTCTGAGAAGGCATGTTACAGTACATGTGCAGGTGCTGGGTTGTATTATATGAAAAAATGTTCACTTTAGGGAATCTGGATGGATGGCTGAGAAAGGAAACAAAACTGAGAAACCTATTACAATCAGGCTGCATAATACTTAAATCATGGGGATTATTTACTGACTTTTGCACTCTTAAACTGTATTAATGTTGAGCCTATTAATATCAATAACTTATGAATGCTGTATAAATGTATGCTGTATATGGTTCCAAACATATTTTAGCTGTTGTCGACACCTTATAACCTCAGCAGCAAGTTAACAGTGGGACTATTCTTTACAGACTGACTGCAAAAAAAAAGCAGGCAGCTAAGACTAAGTGAGAGTGAAATGAATTCTTTGGTTGGGGTCTGAGTCATAACTTTCCAATAAATTTAAAAGACATACATCAAGTATGTAATTTCCTTTTTTCAATTTTAGGCAGATTTACTAAGTATTAGAGAGGAGTGCTCACAGCTCCCACATTTAGTGATAGAGGATCATTGGATCGTACAGTAACTTCACTGATCCTATTGTGGAAAATTTCATATCCACGGCAGAGTTTCTATTAAATTCGGCATCAGGAGTTTATTTTTACTGCTAAATATATAGTCATATGATAGCATGACCTAGGTCATGAGAATAAAAACCCTTATTGTGTGTGTTGGATACTCATTGTGCCCTCACAGGCATTTGTCCTCTCTTCCATATGATGGCTTGGTGGGATCAGACCACTTAAAATAGTATGCTGCTTATAATAATTGATTAGATATTCACAGTGATTCAGTCTAATCTTCATTGATTTATGTATTCTGACAATGAATGTTAAAGGAGGGAAACTATCACCCTTGAAACACGTGTTTTTGTGGGGGCAGGAGGTTTGGCTGCTGCATGCCTCATTTCCAAGTCTGCTTCAGACTGTCTGAAACTAGTGCAGCATTTTAGTGCAGACTGTAGTTAACTCTCATTGCCTGATGAAAACCATACTGTAACTGCTTTGAAAGGTTCTGTTAATGGCCTCATTGACTCACGTCTCATCTATGGTCATATCTTCTCTATTTTCATGGTGGATGAGGCAAAGTCCTAAATCAGACTGGTCCAGCACAATTCAAGCAAATTCCAGACACACATAGAATCTTAAATGCATTTTAACAGCCGACTGCAGTTAAGAGGTGAGGTGAGGTAAGAGTGACAGGCCAGATAAAAAAACAAACATTTCCAGGTTGTTTTGCATTGCTCAGTTAAATTGACTGGGTACTCTCTAGCATGAGGAACTACATCAAATTATATCTTGCAATGTCTGCTCCGTAGTGCCATGTTACTGGGACAATAAGGCAGTATTAGTCCAGACGCGGCATCATTGGGCACAATCAAGACAACTGTTTGTTCATAGTGCAACGTCGAACTGCAACTCCATTAAGATAAATCTCATATTTGACGTATTCTTTCACATGACCCAGATTGCAATCCAGACTTTACCCTACCACACTCCAATTCTTCCAATGCCCCTCGAAGTTTAAATCCCCAACATCCATTTCTTTACATTATCAATCGTTTTGGCCAAGCAACTACGCTTTGTCCGTGTGGCCAACTGCCACCCATTCTAATTCCCCTTCTCATTCCCACAACAACCTGTTTATCTTCAGCCTCCTGCACAGCCAAGGGGAGGGCAAATGCAAACTCGAGGAATCATCCCCCGTCATATTCCACCTGGGTAATCTTCAACCCAATGGCATGAACACTGAATTCACATTTAGGAGACTCACCCCCATTCTGATTCTTCCCCTTTCCACCCATCTACATTGTCTTCTTACACAACCCCCTTGTTCCCACTGTACCCAAAGACCCTTACTTCTTTTCCCTTGCCCACCTACACCATCTGTTTATCGCACACATTGCCACTGAATCTCAAACTGCCCCCACTAATTACCCTTCCTCTACCTTCACTGTTCCAATCTGCCACAATCACCCCTTCTTTGGACCCACTCTTCACCTTCCTGTCTTATCAGATCCCAGAATCTGCAATCTCTTGTTCTCCACTAATCACCTCCTCCACCTGTGTTTCCTGTCGATCAACCGCTCTTCATCTGTATCGACCTATCACAAGCTCTTGCTCCACCCCTCCCAGTCATCTTTTTTACATTGGCTTTTTCCAATCCAGAGAAGGGTCTCAACCTGAAACCTTGGCTGTCCATTTCCCTCCACAGATGTAGCGTGAGCCGTTGTGTTCCTCCAGCAGCTCTCTTTTTTTTGCATTCCTGGACTTTTGATTTGGGTCATAATAGAATTAGGCCATTCTCCCTCTCAAGCATGTTCTGTCATTTAATGAAATCATATTTCATCCATCTGTTTTGGTTCAATTTCCTTTATAACCTTGACTCACAAAGTGCTGGAGTAACTGAGTGGGCAAGTTTGCATGGCTGGAGCTCATATCCTCCACAAATGCTGGCCTGACCCACTGAGTCACTTCAGAACGTTGTGCCTTTTTGCAAACCAGCATTTGCAGTTCCTTTTGTCTAAATCTTAGGTTTAAACTAATTTCTTGAGCTGGCATCAATTACTGTTTGTGTGAGGAAGGTGCACACCATTCTAACAGACTTTGAATAAGTGTTTCCCAACTTCTCTTCTCATGGTCTAGTTTTGAGTTGCTGATCACATTCCTCTGAAGTCATTCGATGATAATTAGAACAGTTTCTCCACTTTGTTAGAAAAATACAAATACCGAGTATATTTTAGATGGTGACACACCTGGAAACAATGACCTCAAAGAGACATGTCAGCAAATATGTAGATACAGCAGGCAGTTAGGAATGGGACTTGCAAGAGGATTTCAGTGCAGGAGTATAAATGTATTACCACAATTAAATAGGGACTTGATGCAGCCACATTTGGAGTATTGCACATAAATGTGGGTCCTTCACTTGACAAGAGGTTCTACTTTTCTACAGAAGGAGTGCAGTGAAGATTTGCCAGAAGTTCCTGACTAAAAGGGTTGTATTCTCCGGGGTTTACAGGAATAATGGATAATGAAACACACAACATATTGAATGGTTGAGTGGGAAAGGATGTTCCCTTGGGCTGAGGAATCCAGATCTATGGGTCACAAAATATGAGGGTGGCTATTTTGAACTGAAATGAGGAGGAATGTCTTCACTTACAGGTAGATGAATACATGGACGTCTTTACATCAAAGGACAGTGGAGGCTCAGTCTTTGAGCTACTGGCAGGTTTCTGTACATTAGAAGAAGCAAGTAATATGAAGATTTGCAAAAAAAATTGTTGTTTGGTTATATTAGCCAAAATTATCTTGAATGCTCCATTTGGTCACTCCCAATTCGACATGTGAGGCCAGTATTTTTCACAGACCTCATCTGCACTGTAATTTTGTGTCTGATGAAAAATGGCCATTGCACAATATTTGGTGATAATGTGCATTCCCGGAGGCCTCGGTGTGCATACATGTCACAAAGACAGAGTAATTGCACCTATTTTCTGAAAGTGCGCTCTTGGGGTTCATTGTAGCCGAGGTTGTTTACTTATTGTTTTTTCTTAATCCATCACCTTGTCCTCACAAATGCCGCCTCAGGTGATAGAATTTCAAGGTCAGTGACATTCAATATGCACCCTGTATAGTTCTGTGAAAAATGAAAGCTGGTTCATCTGGCGTCTCTTTGCTATTTGGTCCCACTTTGGTCTGAAGAGTTTCTGCAGTGTTTGTCTCAATTTCCTGCCTATGTTGGGAAAACTGGATAATCCTCGGCTGCAGATCATTGTCTCCGGCAACTTTCATGTCTCATCTAAGTTAATACATTTTGCAATGTTAACGTTGCTATTCTCAACACAGGCGTTGTTAGCATTAATGATAAGCTCTCAAATTCCTCTGGTTTCACCCTGTAGCAATTGTATCTAAAATAATTACCTCTTTGTGAGTTGCAACAGGAGATTCATTCTCTCCCTTACCCTGAAGACAACTAACCGTTTTGGAAGACAGACAACTGACTGGGTCATACACAATCAGTGTTTGTAGACATCGCCAGTCTGTGGTAGGCTTATGCTATTTGCTGTTCACCACATAAAATTTGTGAAGTTGTCAGTTAAATAACTATAATGCCCTATTTCTGCATGTTTTAGGGCCTGCAAAATAAAGCTGCTGTCTAGCTGGTATTTAAAGGCTTTTTAGTGTTTATATGTGTTTATCTTCCTTATAAAACATCCCCCAGTGCTAGCCTCCCACAGTCGGCTGAGGCGATATCTTGTAGTTCGCAGAAATAAGGTTTTCTGTTATTCAAAGCATACGTGAATTTCCAGACTGACTTTGATTTATTGGCAGCTTTTCATTAAGCCAGAATGGCTACATTTTCCGCAGTAATTTGCAGAAGGTTGTTCAGTGGGATATTTCAGAGATCCTACATGAAACATAAAACAGTTCAGCACAGGAACAAGCTCTTTGCCTGCAATGTCTGTGCCGAATATGGGGCCACATTAAACTAATCTCCTCTGTCTGCACATGATCCATGTCCCTCCATTCTCTGCATATCCATGTGACTAAACAATAACCTCTTAAATGCCACTATCATAGCTGCCACCACCAACCACCATCCTGGCGACACATTCCAGGCACTCGCTGTCCTCTGTTTAAAAAAATTGTCTTGCAAATCTCTTTTAAACTTTGCCCCCCTTATCTTACAGTTATGCCCTCTGGTCTTTGACATTTCAACTGTGGGAATAAAGTTCTGATTGTCTACCCTATCATTGTCTCTATAATTTTATATATCAGGCTTCCGCACAGCCTCTGATACTCCAGAGAAAACAATCCAACTTTGTCTAACCTCTCCTTTTAGATAATATCAATGAATTCAGATCAGTAATTGTTTATCTCCATTCTTAAACTGGGCAAAGTGGAGAAAGAGTGTGTGCGTCCATCTGTGTCTGTCTGACCAAACATGTTTACATGTGCCTGTGACTGTCTGTGTGCAAATGCTATTATGTTCATGTGTATGTACCTTGGTATTTATACCAACTATTCTCAATTGAGCAGTTGTGCCATCTCTCGCACATGTTGAAAAATTAGTTTTGTTTTAGTTTATTCTTTATTGTCACGTGTACTGAGGTACAGTGAGAAGATTTTGTTGCATGCTATCCAGTCATGCATGATTACAATTGAGTCATTCACAGTGTATAGATGCATGATAAGGGAATAACGTTTAGTGCAAGGTAAAGCCAGCGAAGTCCCATCAAGAATAGTCTGATGGTCACCAAAGAGGTAGATAGTAGTTCAGCACTGCTCTCTAGTTGTTAGTAGGATGATTAAGTTGCCTGATAACTGCTGGGAAGAAACTGTCCATGAATCTGGAGGTGTGCGTTTCTATACCTTTTGCCTGATGGTAGAGGGGAGAAGAGGGAGTGGCCAGGATGCGACTTATCCTTAATTATGCTGCTGGCCTTGCCGAGGCAGCGTGAGGTATAAATGGAGTCAATAGAAGGGAGGTTGGTTTGTGTGATGGTCTGAGCTGTGTCCACAATTTGCTGCAATTTCTTGTGGTCCTGTACGGAGCTGTTCCCAAACCAAGCTGTGATGCATTTTTATGGTGCATCTGTAGACGTTGGTGAAAGTTGTAGACGGTATGACAAATTTCCTATGTCTTTTAAGGAAGTAGAGGCGTTGGTGCGTTTTCTTGGCTGTTGCGTCAATAAGGGTGGTCCAGGAGAATTTGTTGGTGATATTGACTCCTAAGAATTTGAAGTTGTCAACCATCTCTAGTTTAGCACCGTCAATGCAAACTGGGGTATGTGTGTCGCTTTGCTTCCTGAAGTAGATCACTATCTCCTTTGTTTTAGACATTAGACAATAGGTGCAGGAGTAGGCCTTTCAGCCCTTCGAGCCAGCACCGCCATTCTCTGTGATCATGGCTGATCATCCACAATCAGTCCCCCGTACCTGCCTTCTCCCCATATCCCTTGACTCCGCTATCTTTAAGAGCTCTATCTAATTCTCTCTTGAAAGCATCCAGAGAATCGGCCTCCACTGGATTCTGAGACAGAGAATTCCACAGATTCATAACTCTCTGGGTTTAAAAGTTTTTCCTCATCTCCGTTCTAAATGGTCTACCCCTTCTTCTTAAACATCTTCTTCGTCTTCTTGACTATGGCGTGCACAGCCTAAAGTTGTAGGTCAACTTGTTCTATTTGATCTTGTTTGTGCACGTCGGGTTGATTGCATTAGATGAAACCGGGCAGACCACGTGAAGATTGCAATCTCCCCCCCCCCCCCCCCCCCCCCCCACCCCAACATCAGCAAAAAAAAATGGCGCGGCCCTGTCCAGTCGCCGTTGTGGCAGCTCCGCGAAAATTGTGTGTGTTTTTAACTTTTATGGTCCTTTTTAACTTATTTCTAAGTTCTAACTCCCTAGTACTAACAAAGTATGGCAGGGAAACCCTCTTAAATCTAAACTCCAGGGCAAACGGAGACTTTTTAAACTCTGTACTGACTGATCCAGTGGCAGCAGAGATCAACAGAAGCTGCTGCAACAACAATGGGAGCTCGGCTACAAGGAAAACCCGGAGAAAACATTGAGGGAACGGGGGGGGGGGATTCGGAATAGGCTGAAAGCCCAAGCCTTTCGTCCACCTCTGCCCAGCATTCTTCTGGCGAATGTCCAGTCCCTGGAAAACAAGCTGGATGACCTCAGGGCGAGGGTCAGATTCCAGCGGGACATAAGGGACTGCAACATCCTCTGCCTGACTGAAACATGGCTGACCTCACTGATTCCGGATCAGGTAATCTGCCCAACCGAGTCCTTCACTGTCCACCGTGCTGACAGAACAGAAGCATCTGGGAAATCCAAGGGTGGAGGAGTCTGCTTCATGACCAATAACAACTGGTGCAACCCTGGAAATATCAAGATGCTTTCCCGTTCCTGCTCGCCGGACCTGGAGCACCTGACGATCTCATGCCGCCCATTCTACCTTCCCCGGGAGTTCGGCTCAGTGATCGTCACAGCCGTCTACATTCCACCGCAGGCGGACACCGACATGGCACTATCGGCCCTACACGATGTGCTATGTCGACATCAAAACAGGTACCCGGATGCGGCTATGGTGGTGACTGGAGATTTTAATAAATCAAATCTCAAGAACGTCATGCCGAACTTCTACCAACACATCACGTGTGCCACCAGGGGGCAGAGAACTTTGGACCACTGCTACATGCCGTTCAGGAAAGGCTACAAGGCCGTTTCACTCCCTCCCCTAGGAAAATCTGACCACGCTGCCATTTTCCTGTTGCCGGAGTATAAACAGAGGATAGTTCGGGAAGCGGTAGAGACGAGGGACGTAAAGCGGTGGTCCGACCAGTCAGAGGCCATGCTGCAAGATGCACTGAGTGATGTCGACTGGAATATGTTCGAAGCAAGTTCCAGTGACATCAGTGAGTTCGCGGAAGCAGTCACGGACTTCATCGCAACAGTAACCGACAACATCGTCCCCACGGTAAGGGTAAGCACCTTTCCGAGCCAAAAACCCTGGGTAGACAGGTCTGTTCGTGTGGCCCTGAATGGTCGCACCGCTGCCTACAACTCGGGCCTGGCATCAGGAAACATGGACGTCTACAAGGCAGAGTCCTACCGACTGCGAAGGGCTGTGAAGAACACAAAGAGGAGGTACAGGGACAAGATGGAGTTACAGATGGAGCAGCAGGACATCAGAAGCCTGTGGCAGGGGCTACGGATTGTAACCAACTACCGGAGCACCCCTCCCTCATCCGAAAGTGCCGGCACCTCCCTAGCTGATGCCCTGAACTCCTTTTACGCTCGTTTCGAGAGGGGCAACACCACTCCAGGTCTGCCGACTATCGACAATACCGACAGCGGGCTGGCTACCGAAACTGAAGGGAGGAATATGCACACATTCTCGCTGTCCGAGCACGACGTGAGGAGGGCACTGACACGGGTGAACACGAGAAAAGCTGCAGGCCCCGATGGCATCTCGGGGCGAGTACTCAAGTCCTGTGCTACGCAGCTAGCTCCAGTGCTCACTACATTATTCAACCTCTCCCTGGACAAGTCCGTGGTCCCTGCCTGCTTCAAAAAATCCATCATTGTACCGGTACCAAAAAATGCCTCCCCAGCCTGTCTGAATGACTACCGTCCGGTGGCCCTTACCTCGGTAGTCATGAAATGCTTTGAGAGGCTGGTGAAGAAACACATCTGCGCCTTCCTCCCTCGGAACATGGACCCGTTGCAGTTCGCATACCGTCCGAACAGGTCCACGGACGATGCGGTCTCCCAGGTCTTGCACACCGCTCTCTCCCATCTGGACAGCCAGAAGGGGGGCTACGTGAGGATGCTGTTCATAGACTACAGTTCAGCCTTCAACACGATAGTCCCCACCAGACTGGCCGGGAAGCTAATGGAATTGGGGCTCAACACCTCCCTGTGTGCCTGGGTCCTGGACTTTCTCACCGCCAGGCCCCAGGTAGTCAAGATGGGAGGGAATACATCGAAGTCCCTCACCCTGAGCACAAGATCGCCCCAGGGTTGCGTCCTCAGCCCCCTATTGTACTCCCTGTACACACATGACTGTGTGGCTAGGTTCAGCTCCAACTCAATAATTAAGTTTGCTGATGACACTGTGGTGGTGGGCCTGATCTCAGACAACGACGAGAAGGCCTACCGGGATGAGGTGGCTGATCTAGCACTCTGGTGCCAGGATAACAGCCTCCTCTTGAACATCAAAAAAACGAAGGAGCTGATCATGACTTTAGGAGGGCACAACATCCGAGGATGTACACTCCATTGAGGATAAATGGGGATCCTGTGGATAGGGTGAACTGTTTTAAATATCTGGGAGTCCACATCTCCGGGGATATGACATGGGCATCACACGCCTCAGCACTCGTGAGTAAGGCAAGGCAGCGCCTTTACCACCTCAGGCAATTGAGGAAATTCAGAGTGTCTCCGAGGATCCTCCAGTGCTTCTATGCAGCGGCGGTGGAAAGCATCTTGTCCGGGAACATTACCATCTGGTTTGGGAATTGCTCTGCCAAGGACAAGAAGGCTCTGCAGAGAGTAGTGCGTTCGGCCGAACGCACTATGGGAACTTCACTTGCCCTCCTGCAGGAACTATACATCAGGAGGTGCAACTCCAGAGCCAACAATATCATGAGAGACCCCTTCCACCCCTGCAACGGACTGTTCCAGCTGCTACGGTCAGGCAAACGCCTCCGTTGCTATGCGGTGAGAACAGAGAGGTTGAGGAGTTTCTTCCCAGAGGCCATTCGGACTGTAAATGCCTATCTCACCAGGGACTAACTCTACTGAACGTTTTTCCTTCCATTATTTATTATGTAAAGGTATATGTGTGTTATGATTGTGTTTATAGTTTGTTTGGTTGTTTGTCTTTTTGCACACTTTTTGCCACTTTCATTTCACTGCACATCTTGTATGTGTATGTGACAAATAAACTTGACTTGACTTGACTTGACATGTTTCCTGCCTCTTGCGTGTTCAATCCTTTAAAAATCTTAAAAGTTTCAATAAGATCCTCTCTCATCCTTCTAAATTCCAGTGTATTTCGACAAATGACATTCCTGCCAACCCGGGAATTAACCTCGTGAACCTACGCTACACTCCCTCAATAGAAAGAATGTCCTTCTTCAAATTTGGAGACCAAACTACACACAATACTTCAGGTGTGGTCTCACTAGGGCCCTATACAACTGCAGAAGGACCTCTTTGTTCCTATACTCAACTCCTCATGTTATGAAGGCTATTAGCTTTCTTCACTGCCTGCTGTACCTGCATACTTACTTTCAGTGACTGATGATCAAGGACACCCAGATATCGTTGTACTTCCCCTTTTCCTAATTTAACACCATTCAGATAATAATCTGCCTTCCTGTTACTTCTAATCCCTTAATCTAAGTCATTAATGTATATTGTAAATAACTGCGATCCCAGCACCGAGCCTTGCGGTACCCCACTAGTCACTGCCATTCTGAAAGGGACCCTTTAATCCCTACTCTTTGTTTCCTGTCTGCCAACCATTTTTTTATCCATGTCAGTAACCTACCCCCAATACCATGTGCTCTAATTTTGTCCACTAATCTCCAATGTGGTACCTTATCAAAGGCTTTCTGAAAGTCCAGGTACACTACATCCACTGGCTCTCCCTTGTCCATTTTGCTAGTTTCATCCTCAAAAAATTCCAGAAGATTAGTCAAGCATGACTTCCCCTTCGTAAATCCATGCTGACTCGGACGATCCTGCTACTGCTATCCAAATATGCCGCTATTACATCTTTTATAATTGACTCCAGCATCTTCCCCACCACCGATATCAGGCTAACTGGTCATGTTTTGCTGACAATGTTTTGCATACATTGAAAGAGAAAGGTTCTTGTCTCGACACCAGGACACAAGGTTCTCGGTCTCCTTCCTGTACTCCGTCTCATCATTATTTGATATCCAGCCCACAATGGTGGTGTATTTTGCGAATTTGAAAATTGAATTAGATTTGTACCTGGCTGCACGGTCATGGGTGTACAAGGAGTAAAGAAGGGGGCTGAGAACACATCCTTGTGGAGCATCCATGTTGAGGATTATCATAAAGGATGATTTGTCCCCTATCCTCACTGCTTGTGGTCTGATGGTCAGGAAGTCGAAGATCCAGTTGCAGGAAATTAATACTGACACCAAGTCCCGCAGGTTTGGTGCTTAGCTTGGTTGGTACAATGGTATTAATGGCAGAGCGAAAGCCTATTGAATAGGAGTCTGACGTAGGTGTCTCTCTTATACAAGTGTTCGAGGGAAGAGTGTAAGGCTAAGGCAATGGCATCGTCCGTGGACCTGCTGTGGCAGTAGGCAAAGTGCAGTGGGTCAAGGCCACTGAGTAGACTTGATTTAATGCAATCCATAACTAGCCTCTCAATACATTTCATGATGATGGAAGTGAAGGCCACCGGACGGTAGTCGTTTAGGCACGAGGCCTTGTTATTCTTCGACACTGGGATAATGGTGGTCTTATTGAAATTATTAAAAAGGATAATGGAATGATCACTTTTATTGCAAGGAAGTTGAGAGCCAAGAGATGGAATCCATGCTCATAGTTCAATGGATATTTATTGTCATATATATAATTAGACATTACATAGTGAAATTCCTTTTGCATATAATGCCGGCGCCATTTCAACAAGTTCAAAGTCCCGGCCAGGCCAAGCGTTGCCGTGGTGTCCTCCGCAACTGCTCCACCACTGCGGGCCACGTCCACTCCACGTGCTCAGCCTCTTGGTTCAGCACCTGGTTGTGCTGAGCCCCAGGCTGCTGTTGGGCCTCCAGCGGCCCACTCCCTCATCGAGATAGTGCACTCCCTCCCACAGCCAATCTGCTTACCAGCCCTCGGTCTGACTTCCACTCCGGGTGGGCGAACTGGGCCTCCAGGTAGGTTCCCAGTCCTCGATCCATAGCGAGCAAGCTGGGTCTTCTGGGCAGGTTCTAGTCTCCGGCGGGTGTCGGGCCGACCGGGGAGGCCTCAGTCTGTGGGCCGCAGCTCCTTGGGATACTCCCGCCACTTCTAGGAAATTGGGGCATGGTGCAGTGCCTCGCAAGCATCTTTGACTGCAAAACCTCTTCTCAAATGCATAGGTAATCACGGGTCCCCAATCTAAACCATAATTGTATCTAATATTCATAACATGAAAGGGCTGTATTCAACATCTGTTTAATAATGCTTTTAGCTCAAGTACGCTATTTATTTTCCTTCAAAAGGCAAATTCCATTCAAATCTTAATAAACATTAATTAAATAGCATCAGTTCTAAGGTAATGTAACCCACTCTATACTCAAAAATACGGTGTCAATTTTTCATCTATTGGTACTAATAATAATAAAATTGAATTTATAATAAAATTGAATTTATAATGAGGATATATTTTTGATCTTGTTCAGAGATATGAAAAATTATAGTTTAGAACTGCAATAATAGTTTAAAACCTTAAAACCAAGGAGTTGGGTTGTCAGCGTTTACTGTTGTCAGCTATTGCCGTATCACCATGTTGGTCCAAGTTGGCGATGAGTTATCTCTCCCGTTTATCGGATGTAAACTAGAAAGTGAGTGCTGCACCAGCATAGCAATTACAAGATTCCCACATGTTCGTAATGGGATTTGTATTTTGTAGACCCACTGGAAATTCTCCATGGTGGCTTGTGGCTGCGACAGTGATGAACCGTCACCGCAAATTTCTTGGTGTTTTGGTAATTTTGTTGTAAATCTGTACAGGTTTTGGGTTTGCAATAAAATACCAGGACAGAATTGAGGGGTGATCTTATAGAAGTGTATAAAATCATGAGAGGAATAGATTGGGTAGATGCAGAGTCTCTTGCAAAAGCAAGGGAATTGAGAATCAGAGGACACAGGTTAAAAGTGAGGGGGAAAATATTTAATAGGTATCTGAGGGGTAACTTTTTCATGCAAAGGTTAGTAGGTGCAGGGAACGAGCTGCCAGAGGAGGTAGTTGAGGCAAGTACTATCGCAAAGTTTGAGAAACATTTAGACAGATACATGGATAGGACAGGTTAGAGAGATATGAGCCAAACGCAGGCAGGTGAGACAAGTGTGGATGGGATATGTTGGCTGGTGTGGGCAAATTTGGCTGAAGGGCCTGTCCCATGCTGTAAGACATGATTCCTTGATCTCAAATTTGGCCAAACCATGATAATATTCAAATCTGGAATTTCCTCTTTAAAAATCTGCACCTTGAACCCTCACGCCTGCACATGTGACTCTTTTAAATTTAATTACTTGACAACACTTTGAATTATCTGCACACATAACTTTTTATGTATCCTTGTGGGGCTCATATTGTCGACCTCCCCGTGGTGAGCCCTGTTAACTGACCTCAGTCAGGCGAACGACAACAAACAGAGACAGCAACAGCGCCGCAGCTTGGCGCCAACCCGGAGCTTGCGCCCTTTTTAGGGCGGGCACCTACGGATGTCGAACCGGTTGGCATCACCCTGCTGCAGACTACAGATGCCTCAAATGCAAGAAGATGTATCCCTGTATCAAGTTTGTTTGTTGATGCACTTGTGAAGTACCAAAATATGTTACTCTATATCAAAAACACTTTAGAAGTGCAAGTTGGTGTTTCTCATTGAAGAATAAGGTGAACACAACTCTCCACAACAGTCTCACTACCAAATTGAATGTATCAGTAGTTGTTGCTGGTGAGCTATGAAGGATCACGCCAGATTCATGTAATAGTTTAAAACTAGATTATATTTTCTGACTCAATCAATACCCAAGTGAATAAACTGCAGGATCAGTAGAAGACATCAAGGAACACTAATTTATGAAATTGTTCATTTGATTGCCCCCAATAGACTGCTCAATAGTGGGTGTTTTAATTAATTTAATTTAATTTATTTAAAATTTAATTTAATTCTTTATTTCGAACAGAATAAAAGAATAAAAAGCAAGTGTGAAACAGCATACAAAAAAACAAAACAAGAATATTTATAAAGTGTTATAAATAATATCTATAAATAAATGAAATTGTGTGTGTCCGAAAAGGAGCAGGAAGAAGCCAAAGCTTATTAATTCCCACCCCTTATTCAACTGCTTATAATTATCTTATACAAATTTAGCAGCTACATGTACACCATATGTACACCAGCAGCTATATGTACACCAAATTATTTACATTTATACAGTAATCAAATATTTACAGCCATACAAAAAAGAGAGAAAAAAAGAAAAGATCCTCATATACTATATAGTATCTCTTAGTCATAAACACAACCCATCACCCTATAATCACCCTTACCAATACAATCAGTATAACAAATATCCCACTCACAATCACCTATCCTCATACCAATATCCTTTAAAAAAAGTGTTTTTGTACATCTTTTTAAACTGAATTATGTTTGTGATGTTTTATCTCCTGTTCCAGATCATTCCACAAATTCACCCCACAGATTGCTATGCACATACTTTTAAGAGTTGTTCTGACATTGAGTTTTTTTAAAATTATGTTCCACTCTCAAATTATACCCACCCTGTGTTTCCATAAACAGTTTTTGTATCTTTCCTGGAAGTAAATTATTTCTTGCTTTGTACATGATTTGTACAGTCTTAAATTTAACCAGATTGGTGAACTTCAGTGCATGTGACTTTAAGAATAATAAATTGGTATGTTCAAGATATCCAACGTTATTGATAATTCTTATTGCTCTTTTTTGTAATGGGCTTAGTTAGGTTAGTTTTGTAGGTGTTACCCCATATCTCCACACAGTAACTCAGATATGGCAATATGAGTGTATTATACAGAGTACGTAATGATTTGTAGTCCAGAATGTGTCTTGATTTTCCCAATATTGCTATAGACGTTGCCAGTTTTGCTTTGAAATGGTTTATATGTGTTCCCAATATAATGTTGAAGAAGGATGTACAGTGATCTGAAGCCTTGCTGCTGCACTGCTATTTGTATTCCAGTGCTTCCTGCCATGTCGTGTTACTGTTTTTATTAGTGTGGAGATGTCTACAAATGTTTACTTTTGGTGAATTGGGTATTTAATGGCTTGTTTGTTCAATGAAATCACTGCTACTAACCTGCAGGGAGTGCTTAGATAGTTCTTGGCCAAGTTTGTTTTTAGTCAAGTGGCTGGAGAGATTATTGCTGAAGTGCAAAAGTGTTGCCAGATTGACCAAGGCCACCTGAATGCAATTTACCAGACCACAGCTTTGATTGGAAAGCAAATACCATAAATCAATATGAAGGAATGGACACAAACTTAAAAAACAGTGTAAACATTTCATTTTGTGTTTGGTGATATACTGGGCAGAATAAATTGTGGAAAGGTTATATCAAGTTCAAATATCTTTTTCAGCTAATATGGAATGACTGTTTGATATTTGAAATTAAAAAAAAATCAATTTCACGTTTAAAATCTTCTGTCATGCCCGTCCATGGTCAATTGAAAGAACAAGTAGGCTAGTAATAATCTAATGGAAGTTGTATGTTCATTCATCGAAGTCTGGATTCAACAAATGAACACATGAATTTTTATAAAAGCAATATAACAGAGATATTGGAAAAAAAATAGAACTCGTAAAGCATAAAATCTTTTGAGAAAATACTTTAATCTTATATCAATTCATTCATCTGATATAGGCATATGATTTAACTGGGGCTAACCAAAGCTGCTGGCAAGAATGACCCAGGCAGCAGGGAATTATCTGTTGAAGCCATGGCTCCAGAGAATTATTCATACATGACAAGATTCAAATAGCTCAGTCAATTCATTATATTAATCAAAAACAACTAAAGATACTGAATGGTTTCCAGAGTTAGCAGCTGATAAACATCATCAGTTTTAGATCTACATAGGACTTCCGTGCATGGAGTCTGCTGCAGTCACTAATTCCATCAAGGGCCAAATAACAAGCCTCTGTTCTCATCAAATGTCCCATGCAGTTTATAGTTTATAGTTGTGGCATAGATCTAAATTCATTTCGAGATCACATTGCGCAGTGGCACAGCGGTAGAGTTGCTGCTTTACAGTGCCAGAGACTCAGGTTTGGTCCCGACTACAGGTGCTGTCCGTACACAGTTTGTACGTTCTCCCTGCGACTGCATGGGTTTCCTCCGTGTGCTCTAGTTTCCTCCCACATTCCAAAGATGTGTAGATTTGTACCTTGGCAAGGCCACCAGCATAATCAAGGACGAGTCACACCCTGGTCACCCCCTCTTCTCCCTTCTCCCATCAGGCACGAGGTATAGAAAGGGGTATAGGAAACACACACCTCCAGATACAAGGACAGTTTCTTCCCAGCTGTTATCAGACAACTGAACCGTTCTACTAACAACGAGAGAGCAGTCCTGAGCTACAATCTACCTAATTGGAGACCCTCGGATTATCATTGAATGGACTTTACTGGACATTATCTTGCACTAAACGTTATTCACTTTATTTCCTTCATCATGTATCTGTACACTGTGATGGCTCGATTGTAATCATATATTGTCTTTCTGCTGACTGCTTTGGCATGCAACAAAAGCTTTTCTCTGTACCACACGTGACAATAAACTAAACTAAACAAATGTGTAGAATAGTACTAGTGTTTGGGTGATTGCTGATCAGCACAGACTCGGTACGCTGAAGAGCCTGTTTCAACGCTGTATCTCTAAACTAAATTAAACTAATCTAAACTAGCATCATAGAATCACAGCACAGTAAAGAGACCATGATGCCCTTCTACACTAATCCCATTTCCCTGCATTAGACCTGTATCCTTCCAGGACTTTCCTCTGAAGTATCTGTACAAACACCTTTTAAACAATGTAGTTGTATCTTCACTATCTCTTCTGGCAGCTGGATCCAGCTAACCACCACGCTTTGTGTAGAAAATGTATCCTTCAGACATTAAATTGATCTGTACTCACCTTAAACTTGTGCCCTTTAGTTCAAGACACCACTGCCTCTGACTATCTACTCAATCTATGCTGCTCACAATTTTATAAACCTCTATACGGTCACCCCTCAGCCTCCAATGTTCCAAATGAGCATAAACTCAGTCTATCCAAACTCTTAGTATAATGACAGACCTCCATTCCAGGCAGCATCTGGTGCATTTGTTCCGTACCTCCTTCCTGTAGTGCGCCGATCACTATTGTATACAGCACTTTAACCAATGTTTTGTACAGCTGCAACATGACATCCCAAAGGGCCTATTTCCGCAGGATCCATTAAAAGCAGCTTCCATTGGGAAATATTAATTGTACTAATTTTAACCACTGGAAGGCAACGTCATTAAATATTTATAAATCAGAGGCAGTTATTTAAGAGAACTTGTGAGCTGAGCAGTGTTAAGGGCCTGTCCCACTAACGTGACTTTTCAGCGACTGTCTTTGACCTTCAAGCTCGAGGGCACTCGCCTGAAAAACCTCGAGCTGGATCGACCGTCAGCGATGAAACCGTGAGCCGGATCAACCATCTACACACAAACACACAGCAAAGGCGGGGGCCAGGGAAAGCGGGGGAACACTGTCTGAAATTCACACCCACGATGATCAGGAAGGTAAAAGACGGCTGGCACAGTTACGGTAAGTCCTTTAGAGAGCGCGGAGAGAGAAGGGGAGGGGGAGAGAAGGGGAGAGAAGAAGGGGGGAGAAGGAGTGGAGACACTTTTAAGAAGCCAGACAACTTTTAATAAAGTTTAGCGGGCATTTAACAATACCGGTCGGTTTACTTACCTTTTTATTCTCAACAAGCTTTACCTTCGACTACCTTTGCTTACCTTCGATTGCCTTCGACTACCTACGATAGCATTACGACCTACTACGACCTACCTCGACTAAACCTACGAGTAAAAAAAATATCTTTTTTTTTCCATGGCGACCTTTTTTGCACTCGCATGCATTTTTCAGCATGTTGAAAAAATCGCCGCGACCTAGTTGAGGCCGCGAGTACGCAGGGACTACTCTCGTGCATGAAGGAGAGTTACAAAGACCTCCTAGGATCTCGTGTCAACCCCAGCTGCGAGTATCAGTTGAGGGAAAACTATTCTAAACTCGCGAATTAGGTCGCTGCAGTGGGACAGGCCCTTTAAAGTGCAACGAGAAGGTGACTGAGCTCACCCCATGCATCAGTGTCCAAGATCACACAATGTTCTCAGCTGGTTTTGACAACAAAATTGCAAAATTTTAAGAGCAGATAGTATTATGGGGATAAATCCATTTGCTGATTGTGTACTCACCAAGATGTCCAAGCAGGCAGCTTTGAGAAGTGTGATCTGATCTGCAATGGTCAAACTTGTGAAGCCAGGCAACCGTTTAGCGAATTCCACTATTTTGATAATGCACTTTGTAGCAAGTTCACTGAATTTGTCCCACAAACCCAGGTCAAGCCGTACCCTATGGTCAGCACTGGAATTCTGTAATCAACAAAATCACTGAATGTATAATCACTGTCAATGAAAAGACACAGTACAGTCAGTGGAGCTCACTCCATTATCCAATTCACCTTTAAGCTGTTGTTGGTCAGTAATTTTGCAACTTGCATCCAATTAAGAATGTATTTTGCAAATTTTTGATCAATTTTAATAGAAATACATGCAAATATTTTTGTAAAATATATTTAAAATATACAAAAGCTACATGATGTTATTTCAAACATTTCAATACAATGCTATTCGATAATAAATGTGAAAATTGTATAATTCTATGGAGATCATTTCCAGCTGCATACTTATGGCAGGGAAACAAATCTGTGGATAAATTGTTGCTTTCAAATCTTCTTATGGTTGTACCCAGAGAAAATTACACTTTACGAATTTTAACATAGGTAAAGACACTCATGAAATTGGACTCCATGAATATGTGCTAAGGCATAAATAACATGGATTACGCTAAATGAGTGTCAAAATCAGCAGAGTAAGATGAGTGCATGAATTTCATGTGCTTTTGCACTGGGTCACACAAGTGTGGATTAATCACACATTGTGATCCTAGTGCACATTTTCCAACGCTATCCAATGTAGTCTCTACATTGTTCTAATATAGAGAAGTATATTTTCAGGACAACTGTGGTTTTACTCCATTAATCTTTGTAGACATGATACGATACCAAATACAAAAGCCTCAAAGCAGGATGAAGTCAATAACTCAGTGTACCGTGAATTGTCAAGCAGAAGATATTCCCAAAGTACAAGTTCCCAACTTGGTGTCCAAAGTGATTAAATAATCAAATGTGGATTAACACTATATGCTTCTCTATATTGGGTTTTAGGATTGCAAATGTTTAATTTATTGATCTAAAATGCATTCATTATCTTTATTCGATTCATAAAGTCGAGTACAAATGCTTCAGTAAAGGAGGAAATTGACTTATTGAGAAGTGATCTAATATCATTGATATGAGCACAGATGTATAAATAATAAAATACTTCAGATGTTTCCACTTGCATGCCCATGACCTTTCCCTCGTCTTGTTCATTCCCATGGTATATTCAGTCATTTCATTGTTCAGAAATATTTAGAGATACCATTATTTTCTACTATCACAAATGACCAGTTTTGATTAAATATGAACAATGCAATGCATGAAATAGAACTTTAAACTGAATGGATTTCTTGCAGAAAATAACCTTTTGGGATTTAACATATGAGTAATCTCAGGCATGACATGGGAAGATTAGTAAATCTGGGAGGGGCAAATGAATTTAGACTGATGATTTCTGAGGCACTCCACAACTCGAGTTATCCTGAGAGAGGTCCAGCTCCATTTTAGCCTAATTAATAGAAATTGAAAGCCGAGGGTAGTCAAAATGGACCAGTGATGTACCATGCAATCCTGAGGATATCAGAAGGCAAGTCTGTATGATGGGTTTTGTTTCTGTTCCATCTAGCAATTTCTTTGTTTGAGAATCCATCGAGCAGTTTTTTTGTTTGTGCTTTCATTTGCAGGTGGCACTGTGGCGCAGCGGTAGACTTGCTGCCTTACAGTGCCAGAAACCCAGGTTTGATCCTCATTACGGGTGCTGTCTCTGCAGAGTTTGTGCATGTGACCATATGAGCTTCTTCCAGGCGCTCCGGTTTCCTACCACATTCCAAAGATGTGCGGTTTGTATGTTGATTGGCTTCTGCAAATTGTTTGTCGGGTGTAGGATAGAACTAGTATATGGGGTGAATGTTGGTCGGCACACACTCAATGGGCCAAAGGGCATGTTTTCACGCTTTATTTCTAAACTAAACTAAACATTAAAATTCTTACACTTTCCCTTGGGTTCAAGGTGAGTTGCTTTCATTTTGTTTTTGTGGGGGTTCTGAGGTGGCTAATGAGGCCATTGTGGGACCCACATACTTCCATACATAGGGTAAGAGATGGCCCATGGTGAAGGCTGGTGTAGGTTGTGAGGTGGTCCACTCCTTCTGCAAAGCTTCTCTTTGCACTCAATGCATGGCCTTAAGGTTTTCATGAGAAACATGAATGCTTCTTCGTCACTTTGAGTGGTCAGGTGCCAGAGAATTTAATGAGGATATTCAATTTATTTAAGGAGGCTTAATAGCTAACCTGTTTATATTTGGAATATGGTGAGCAATTTCAGGCCCCATATCTGAGGAAGTGTGTGCTGGTACTGGAGAGGATTCAGAGGAGGTTTATGAGAATGATCCCAGGAATGAGTGGGTTAACATATGCTGAGCGTTTATAACCATATAACAATTACAACATGGAAACAGGCCACCTCGGCCCTTCTAGTCCGTGCCAAACACTTACTCTCACCTAGTCCCATCTACCTGCACTCAGACCATAACCCTCCATTCCATTCCTTTCCTGTCCATACATCTATCCAATTTATTTTTAAATGATAAAATCAAATCTGCCTCCACTTCCACTGGAAGCTCATTCCACACAGATACCACTACAGTAAAGAAGTTCCCCCTCATGTTACCCCTAGACTTTTGTCCCTTAATTCTCAAATCATGTCCTCTTGTTTGAATCTTCCCTGCTCTCAATGGAAAAAGCTTATGCACGTCAACTCTGTCTATCCCAATCGAAAATCTCGACCCTTGGTCCAGTTCTGGCCTTCTCCATAATTATATTGAAACTAATGGCATTGTGATCACTGGACCCGAAGTGCTCCCCAACACATACCTCCGTCACCTGACCTGTCTCATTTCCTAACAGGAGGTCCAGCACTGCCCCTTCTCTAGTAGGTGCCTCTATGTATTGCTGCAAAAAACTATCCAGCACACATTTTACAAACTCCAAACCATCCAGCCCTTTTACAGAATGTGTTTCCCAGTCTATGTGTGGAAAATTGAAATCTCCCACAATCCGCACTGGACCTCTACTCGCTGGAGTTTAGAAGGATGAGTGGAGACCTCATTGTAGCTTACAGAATAGTGAAAGGTGGATAAAGTGGATGTGGAGAGGATGTTTCTCCTAATGGGAGCGTCTAGGACCAGCGGTCATAGCCTCAGAATTAAAGGACGTTCCTTCAGGAAGGAGATGAGGAGGAATTTCTTTAGGCAGAGGGTGATGAATCTGTGGAATTCATTGCCACAGAAGGTTGTGGGGGTCTTCAATGGAAATTTGTAAGGCAGAGATAGATAAATTCATGATTACCCTGGGTGTCAGGAGTCATGAGGAGAAGGCAGGAGAATGGGGTTAAGAAGGAAAGATAGATCAGCCATGATTGAATGGCAGAGTAGACTTCATGAGCCGAATGGCCTAACTCTGTTCCTATCACATATAAACTTATGAAAGATAGGAACACAGAAAATAAGTGCAGGAGTAGGTCATTCGCCCCTTCGAGCCTGCACCACCATTCAATATGATCATGGCTGATCATCCAAAATCAGTACCCCGTTCCTGCTTTTTCCCCATACCCCTTGATTCCTTTAGCCCTAAGAGCTAAATCTAACTCTCTCTTGAAAACATCCAATGAATTGGCCTCCACTGCCATCTGTGGCTGAGAATTCCACAAATTCACAACTCTCTGGGTGAAAAGGTTTTTCCTCATCTCAGTCCTAAATGGCCTACCCCCTTATTCTTAAACTGTGACCCCTGGTTCTGGACTCCCCCAACATCGGGAACAATTTTCCTGCATCTAACCTGTCCAATCCTTTAAGAATTGTATATGCTTCTATGAAACCCTCTCATCCATCTAAATTCCAGTGAATACAAGCCCAGTCGACCCATTCTTTCATCATATGTCAGTACCACCATCCCGGGAATTAACCTGATGAATCTACGCTGCACTACCTCAATAGCAATAATGTCCTTCCTCAAATTAAAAGCCCGAAACTGCACACAATACTCCAGGTGTGGTCTCACCTGCAACCTGTACAACTGCAATAGGACCTCCTTGCTCCTAAACTCAAATCCTCTCGTAATGAAGGCCATTGGCTTTCTTCGCTGCCTCCTGTACCTGCATGCTTACTTTCAGTGACTGATGTACAAGCACACCATGGTCTCGTCATACCTCCCCTTTTCCTAATCTGACACCATTCAGATAATAATCTGCCTTCCTGTTCTTGCCACCAAAGTGGATAACCTCACATTTATCCATATTATACTGCATCTGCCCACTCACCCAACATATCCAAGTCACCCTGCAGCCTTATATCATCCTCCTTGCAGGTCACACTGCCACCCAGCTTTGTGTCATCTGCAAACTTGGAGATGTCACATTTAATTCCCTTGTCTAAATCGTTAATATATATAGTAAATAACTGGGGTCCCTGCACTGAGCCTTGCGGCAGGCACCCCACTGGTCACTGAGTGTCCCTAGGGCCTCAGTGAGACGTTGGCCTGGAAGGGCTCACTGTCTGTCATTGGTTCACTTATCCTTCCAGTGAATAGGAAAAACCTAGCGGGTACACTGTGGATGGTATCTCTCCAGTGCTTTGAAAAGCTGATTTGGTTGCCCAGTCTCATGAGAATATAGCTATAATAGTTTGAAGATAATGGGATTTGTGCCAGGTCTGAGTTCCTAATCTTCAAACAAGCTTTTTTTTAATTGTCAAAAAGTGTCCTAGCACATTGAAGGCCATAGTGAATTAATGGTATTGGTTTATTATTGTCACTTTGTTGCCTGATAAGAGTGGGAACAAGCTGATCTTGAATCGAGTGGTACGTGCTTTCAAGCTTTTGTATTTTCTGCACAATGTGAGAGGAGAGAAGAAGGAATGACTGGAATGTGAGTGGTCCTTAATTATGTTGGCTGCTTTCCAGAGGGAGCGCAAAGTGTGGTTGGAGTCAATGTGGGGGAGACTAGTTTGAGCGATGGACTGGGCCACATCCACAGCTTTCTGCAATACCTTGCAATCTGCAATTGCCAAGCTGTGATCCATCTGGATAGGATGCGTTCTGTTTTTCATTTGTAGAAATTGGTAAGAATGATTGGAGACATGCTAAATTTCCTCAGTCTTCTGAAGACAATTTCCTCAGTCTTCTGAAGACATAATGGGGTTGATGTGCTTTCTTGGCTGCAGCATCAATGTAATTGGACCAGGATAAATTGTTGATGATAATATACGTCAAGGAATTTTAAGCTCTGGACTTCCATTGAAATCTCCATTTCAACACCATTGACGTAGACCAGGGCGTGTACACCACCCCACTTCCTGAACTCGATGACACGCTCCTTCATTTTGCTGACATTGAGGGAGAGGTTAATGTTTTGACACCATGTTACTGAGCTCACTCTCTCCCCTTTCTGTATTCCGTCTCGTCATTGTTCGAGATCCAGCCACTATCATCAATGTTTGCCTTTGCCGAGAGGTGCTTTCTGAAACATTTGCCAGGGACTTTTTGTTAACTTTTACTGTTGGGGGTGCGATGTAGCAGGGGAAGTTTGGTGGAGGCCCTTTGTCTTGACAACATGAAAGCATTACTTCTCCCCTTGTTCTCAAGTCTGATAGATCTCCAGATTTCTCTGCTAAAAGCAACTTTGCTCATATTTATTTTGGTAGTAAACCACAAAAGATCCCACACTGAGCTATCGGTTTTCAAAAATGCTCTTGGCAAAGGTTCAGAGGAACATTTTAAAGGCCACCTGGGGGCAAACAGACTTCATTTTATGTTTAAAAACAAAGCAAAAGGCCACTTGCCTAAGATGTTATGATTGACAAGCAGGAACACAGCCGACATTCACTCACTAACCACACAAACACAGCTAAATCTGTCCCTCAGTCAGAGGAACTTCTAAAGTGGATTTTTTAATGTAATCTGATACACAATAAACACAACAAGTTTGAACATTTCATTTATTTTAAAAACTTCAACATTGGGAGCTTCTCAATGTTGGCTCGAACTAACATCGTGTAACACCCAGGTCTAGAGAACCGATTTGCCCTGATCTTTGGGAACATTAAATAAAAGTAGTATCTACCTGAAGGGGACACAAGGTAATTTAACTAGCACAAATCATCCTGTAATAACTGCCCTTTAGTGTGCAAAGCAACCCATTTATACAATAACCTTTTTTCCAGACCTTTGTGGAACTTTTAAAGTTAGAAATAGTAACCATTTTGTTAAATGTGCCTGTTACATTCTCTGGTGTCTCTAAAATGGAGATGACACAATCATTTTGCTTTTAAGCATCAACCCATAAGAACAAAATGCTGGGGGCAGAACACCATAGATCTCTCAATAAATGCAGAGTTCAATGTGCTGCAATGATGCAAGGATGTTAAAGAAAATGGAATCAAATTGGGTAAATAGGATTGAGTTGCACAGATCATCTACACACTGGTGGGATTGTCTTGCAATGTTGAATCTTCTCGTGTGAACTTATGTCTGCCAGACACAGTTAACACTTGCCGCAGAAGCTTTGTTATCACCAAAAGCACAGCTAGAAACAACTGGTGCAAGTTGCCACTAGCAGAAGGAATGGAACTTCATTCAATTATTGAGCTATCCACCCACTGGGAATATGATTCATAACAGATTAAAATTGGACAATGAATAGGAATGAAATCAACTGCAGTTTACACCATAATGGATTTGCTAGAAGATATGTGGTCAATACATTAGGTAGTATTCATGTTAAGACCATTCTGTTTGTAAATGATAATGGTGTGAGCTGGCTTGAATATTGATCTCCCACCTGGATCCACATTCTACATATCAACTCATTTTCCATTCTTATTTTTCTCTCAAAGACTCTTTAATTGGACTGCAGGCACGAAATTTCGTTCAGACTTCGGTCTGAATGACAATAAAGGAAATCTGTAACCTGTAATTAGTTTTGTCACATTTCTTCATCAAAATCTCCCTTGCCTTATTTGCCGAGAAATGTGCTGAGATACCAGTTGATTAAAGCATTGGACAGAAAATGATTTATACCGTTAATGGTGATTGATTAGATATTTTTACTGGTGCTATACCTGTGAAAGCTTGTAGCATAATGTGAAATAAAGCTGGAGAGGAGATGTTAAAGAAATAAGTTCCAGGAGTTAGGGTCTAGACTAGTGATTAATTAATTATGTGGTGAAAAGATTGGAGGGCTGCACAAAGCGTGAGATTAGGGTTGCAAAATGCTCAGTGCATTAAAGGGCTAGATGTGGTAGGAAGACAATTGACATGAGATAGTTGAAGAATGATATACTGTGCTTGATGCTGTCTGATTTGCTTCAACCCAGAGAGGCCTGGACAAGGTTTTATGTCCATGGAAGAGGGATTCCAGGGAGTAGTGACGCATTATCTTTTTATGGGATCTGAAAGTTCACTCGGGGCCTTCAGCTTGCGGAACAACTTTTCAATAAACAATAGGCAATAGGTGCAGGAGTAGGCCATTTGGTCCTTCAAGCCAGCACCGCCATTCACTGTGATCATGGCTGATCATCCACAATCAGTACCCCTTTCCTGCCTTCTTGCCATATCCCCTGACTCCGCTATCTTTAAGAGCTCTATTTAACTTCACGATTTCATCAGTGGTCCTTGCAATGCCAAAAGGAGCAGTTACTGGGCTGAGTGTAGAGTCAACTAAGTGAATGGACACCAACCTGACATTGAGATTGTTACTCCACTGTTAAAGACACAGCTTTAGGATGTATTTTTACAGCTTCTGTATGTTCCTTCCATATCATCCCACCCTTCAAAACACTCCACTGCAGCACTATCTCCCAAAGTTAGGAAACCTGAACGGAAACCTCTGGAGACTTTGCGCCCCACCCAAGGTTTCCGAGCGGTTCCCGGAGGTTCCTGGAGGTTTTTGTCAGTCTCCCTACCTTCTTCCACTACCTGCAACCTCCGGCAACCACCTGCAACCTCCGGGAACCGCACGAAAACCTTGGATGGGGAGCAAAGTCTCCAGAGGTTTCTGTTCAGGTTTCCTAAGTGGGACAGGGGCATTACTCTTCAGTTGCTTAATTAAGCACTACATTACTTATGTTACCTAACTCTTTAGTTAACAATTTTTAGTTAACATCAGGAGTGTGGGCGTTTGATGATAGCCAGGCAGCATTTTGTTGCAATTTCACCCTTGGATGATGAAAGAGTGCATGCTCACATGCAGCATTTGGATCTGTGCTGGTCAGTGACAATACACAACTGAAATCACAATCACTGTGCAGAACATATACTGAGCTGAGTGTGCTGCCAGGTTCAAGTTGATCTGAATATAAACATTTCATAATCCCATCCAAAACTTCATAAAGTAATTTAAATTAGAATCCTAAGCTGCACACGCAGAACCTCAGGTAAACTTAATAGTCGAACAGGTACACATGCAAACCCCATCCATGAGAACTGATGAGATTAATGTGCACATCATAGCCAATTTGAAAATGGCCCTGGTAGATTCTTACAAAACACTGAACAAATACACCCAGCAACAGCATCCTACCCTATCCCTGTAACTCAGCTCCTTTCTTTATTGTGAACAATAACAACAGCAACTCTCCTTTTTGGGCAGCTTTTTAATTCAATGAAATTGTTCTAACATACCCCCACTGAAATATGAATGAACAAAGAAAAAGTGATACAGAAACATTAAATGACATTGGGATAGATGATCAAAAGATTGGTCTGGGTGTAAATAGCATCCTAAGGAGAGGGGGAGAGGCAGAGGTTTCATACATAATGTCACGTTATAGGGTCTCAGCAGCTGAAGTCACAGCCACCCATGGCAGAGATTACGTTTGGGAATTCAAAGGAGCTCAGAATCACAGTTGAGTTATGTGGATAAACCACTGGATATGGGCTCTGAGCCCAAAATTAAGATTAATCTTCTGATCCACTAATTTGCCTGACAATTCTTAACTCTCTGATTCTAAATTCCTAAACAAAATTGTATCAAAGAAGGGGGCATAGTCACAAGATAAGAAGTGAGTCATTTAAATCTTCTGATGTGCAGAAATATCTGATTTCAGAGGGTGCAGAATCTCTGGAATGTTCTGACCCAAGGCTGTTAGAAACCAGATCATTAGATATATTTAAGGTGGAGATAGATAAATATTTGAAAGATTGAGAAATTGAAGGCTGTGGAAAACTGATGAGACCAGTACAGATCTGTCATGATTATATTGAATGGTGGCCAGGCTTGAGTGACCAAGTGGATTTCTCCTGCTCCTATTTTCTTCTGTTCTTATGTTCAATGGCCTCTGACTCTTTTTTTGATACTAAATGGTTACCAGCTGACCTATTTGACATATAAAGCTCTAAGGAATCAAAGCGGTCAGCACTGTGTGGAGCCACAGGAGATGGGCAAGGTCCTCAATGACTATTTCTCCTCTGTATTTACTGAGGAGAAAGAGATTAGGACAGAGAAACTTGGGGGCAGTCAATGGAAGTGAATTGAGAGCAGTCAGTGTTACAGTCGAAGTACTGAAGGTACTTTCGTATATGAAGGTAGACAAATCTCCAGTGCCTGATCAGATATATCCAAGGACATTGTGGGAAATTAGAGGGGAAATTGTGGCAGCCCTGGTTGAAATTTAAGGGCTGTCCTTAAATACAGGAGATGTGCCAGAAGACTGGAGGGTGGCAAATGTTGTGCCTCTTTTCAAGGGCTGCAGGGAAAATTCTGGGAACTATAGGCCGGTGAGCTTAACATCTGTAGTTCTGGGCACCATTTTATAGGAAAGATATTGTCAAGTTTGAAAGGGTTCAGAGAAGTTTTATGAGCATGTTGCCAGGACTAGAGAGTCTGAGTTATAGGGAGAGGTTGAGTAGGCTGGGTCTCTATTCCTTGGAGAGCAAGAGGATGAGGGGTGATCTTATAGAGGTCCATAAAATCATGAGAGGAATAGATCGGGTTGATGCACAGAATGTCTCGCCCAGAATAGGGGAATTGAGGACTAGAAGACATAGGTTCAAGGTGAAGGGGAAAAGATTTAAAAGGAATCTGAGGGGTAACTTTTTCACACATAGGGTGGTGGGTGTATGGAACAAGCTGCCAGAGGAGGTAGTTGAGGCTGGGACCATCGCAACGTTTAAGAAACAGTTAGACAGATAAATGGATAGGACAAGTTTGGAGGGATACGGACCAAGCGCAGGCAGGTGGGACCAGTGTAGCTGGGACATGTTGGCCGGTGTGGGCAAGTTGGGTTGAAGGGCTTGTTTCCACACTGTATCACTCAATGACTCTAAGAAAATCTATATAATTTCTTCATATCCCCAAAAATCAATAGGAGTTCTTCACATCTATCATCAAAGATCTCCTCCATCAGGGCCAAGCCCTCTTCTTGCTGTTACCATCGGGCATGAGGTACAGAAGCCTGAAATCCCACACCATCATGTTCAGGAACATATACATTTCTTCAACAATCAGTTCTTGAACAGACCTGTGTAATTCTAATCCTACCTCGGCAAGGAACTCGATGGCCCCCCTCTCTCACTACCATGGACTTTTTTGCACGGATATCTTAATTTTTGCACAGTCCTTTTTTTCAGTTTTGTATAATTTATGAATATATTAGGTACAATTCAAGCCCAATTTATGCATTTGCAATTTTCGGAATCTACGTGTCTCTAATAGTACCTGCACCTCACCATATGTGTGCAATTGACAGTAAACATGACTTGATTTGATGATCGTGTTGCATTGTTTTGCAATTAAGATTTATGTACAATTCAGCGATCTGTTGGAAGAAGTTTGGAATAAATAAGTGCACAAGATACATGAAGGTAGATATTGGTGAAGAAATTGATAGTGGTATATCAGCAATGGAAGTAATTTTTTTTTTTTAACCTGCTTTCTGTCAACATATGATATCAACATTATACGAACTTGTCTGATTGGCTTTGTAAATCACTGAGATTTAATCCAATGTCTAAGGAATGAACTGCTCACGTTATAATGTGCAATTTGTACAGGTATATAGAACAGTACAGCACAGGGATAAGCCCTTTGGCCCACATAAATTATATAAATAATATCTACCCTTTTATCAGAAAGGTTTGTCTTAATTTATACATTTTACAATTTTCCCCTTTGGGATAATTTCATGAGAGGTGTTGCTCAAAAGAGATTCTTATAAAGTCTCTCGTCAAAGCACCTATAGCAATACCTTCCTCTTATCTCCTAGCATTCATGTAGAACTTTGTTTTTCCCATAGTGCCTAGAAATTATTCCATGCCCTCTTTTTGAAGAACACCATTGTGGATCGTTGTAACATAACGCTGTTTATAGAAAGCACATAAAAAATTGAATGTGAGATTCATTGAGCAGCGTTCTCAGGTTTTCCTGTGTAACACAGATACAGTGCAACATTCTTTATTGATATGTTGCAAATTTTCAGTCCTCAGCATATAGTGCAGTGGATGTGATCTTTGCTGCTACAAGTTAGTGGGACACTCCACAACACAAGGACCATCTGCCAATCACCCCAGTCACCTGTATCCACCGATCACATGCCAGGCTTTGCCCCACCCCACCTCCTTATTTAAGCATTGTCCCCCCCCATTCCACCAATCTGAGAAAGAGTCCTGATCTGACGTTGTCTGTCCATCCCTTCCACAGTTGCTGCCTGAACTGCTGTGTCTATCCAGTAGTTTGTTACTAAAATCAGTAACTAAATCAAGTTCCCAAAACTTATTGGAAAAAAAAGTGTTTTGATTCTGCTCTGCTTCCTGTGTTACTCCAGCATTTTGTGCCTATCCTCTGACATAATCCCTTCTGTTATCTAATGCATGTTGTTACTTTCATCTCCTTTAAGGGGTGTTTTCTACTGGGCCATGTGACAAAGTAAAAACGAATCTGTGCTAAATTTGTTGCAATTTTAATGATATCACATTTACACCCAGAATTTATGTGTGTGTCAAAATTGTGAAAAAACAGATTTCAGAATGTAAGAAGGAAAGGAAGCCAGCATTCAATGGGTTAATGCTAAATGTGTAGTTGTAAAGTGGAAGCATGTACTAAGGTTGCAGTACAAGTAAGTGGAGACTGGTGAATAATATTTTATAAAATGATGTATTCAGAGGCTATCAACACAAATTTAGAAATCTTGGCATGTTCCTTGGATCTCAGGACAAGCATGGGACCGCCAGTGAGATTACACTCTCTTTATTCATTGTTACATTTGAAGCAGCCCTTACTCTAACCTGTCACTTTTATCCTGTAATGTGAACCAAGACCAGTAATAAAATCTACTGAATAAAATAAAAATCTGTGCAGTGTAATTTATTTGATAATTAGATAAATCTAGGAGCAATCAAGATAAGGTAGAGTTGTTGTTATGTGATAAGCAGTTTGGCGAACAAAAACTTGCAAATTACAGGAGGGTGGCACAGTGGCACAATGGTAGAGTTGCTGCCTTACAGCACCAGAGACCCGGGTTTCATCCTGACTATGGGGCCTGTCTGTATGAAGTTTGTATATTCCCTTTGTAACTGCATGGTTTTTCTCCAGGTGCTCTAGTTTCCACCCAAATTCCAAAGATGTGCAGGTCTGTAGGTTAATTGGCTTCTATAAAATTGTCCCTCGTCTGTAAGATAGAACTAGTGTACACTGGTTGGCAGGGACATGGTGGACCGAAGGGCCTGTTTAAATGCTGTATCTCTAAAGTAAATAAAACTAAGAAAGGCTACCAGAGTGCTAAAGTCCTGGGAAAGGAAATTGTGCAATGAGATTTCATTTAACTTGGTGAGGATTCCAGCTAGAGAAAATGTGTCAAACCCTGTATACCTGCATTTTGGAAAAGTCCAGAAACAGTAAGTTCCAGAGCACCTCTATATATATATCATAAAACACAGACACCATTATCAACAATACTTTTGTAACAATTTTTATGAATCAGTATCTGCAGATCTTCATTTCTACATCAACAATATTCTCCTGTTTTAACTATTAATAAGTCGCTGATCCTGCAAATCACTTCATAATGTTCCAGTTTTATAATGCAACTCTGTAGTCTGCTAAAATGCTGGAAATAGGTTCTGAAATTTGTTTCTTTCCAAACTTAAATTCTATAGTAAAGAAGAAGACTCTCACATCTACAGTTGCATTTGCAGAAAATCATAGTTTTTGCAATTCATAGGTCACACTGTCAACAAACCACATGTTCATTACTACAAAATTAAACCCTTTCTGAATGATTTCTTATATTAAATCCTCAAAGGAAAAGAAAGCATGTATAGTTACAGAGCTGAGTCCATCTTGCTCAGAGCCAGTAGGGTGCTCTAACTCAAGATACAAGGAGCACCCCGTACCACATCAAGAAAATATTTTGTTTCCTGTACAAACCTGTCACAGTGCGATTTCTCTGAATTCCATCTCCTTCCTCCCATTTCACCTCATCTCTTTGGCCAATTCTTGCTTCATTCATTCATTGGCTCAGCAATTGTTTCCTTTATGGCTTTGGTGAAGTGCCATGCTATTTATCTTCAATTTCTATGTAAGTGCAATGTTGTTACAACTTAATGAAAGAGAATTATTGGGATGATGTTGGTTTAGTGCTTTACTTGGCCTCCTCGATTCACTGACATTATTTCAGGCGTTTGATTCATATGCTGAGAAATTCATTTGTCTAGCATTGAGTTTCTCATGCCATGCCAACCATTCCAGGATTGAGATAACCTTACATCTCCTGCATCAGTCACACATGGGATGACATTTTTTCCTGTGCAGTGTTCCTTTTGGAGCAACATTCTTGAAAGGAAATATTGGGGCAAGCATACTTCATGCATATTTCATACTGCTCTCACCCCAACCATGGACTGTTTACCCTCCTACCATCCGGGAGGCGCTACAGGTCTCTCCGTTGCCGAACCAGCAGGTCGAGGAACAGCTTCTTTCCGGCGGCTGTCACTCTACTCAACAACGTACCTCAGTGACATACTTTCACCACACCCCCCCCCCCCCCACTGCCCCACCCCCCCCCCCCCCCCCCCCCCCCCCCCCCCCCACCCCCCCCCCCCCCCCCCCCCCCCCCCCCCCCCCCCCCCCCCCCCTCCCCCCCCCCCCCCCCCCCCCCCCGGACACTTATTATTATTTATTCAAATCGTTTGCTATGTCGCTCTTCAAGGGAGATGCTAAATGCATTTCGTTGTCTCTGTACTGTACACTGACAATGACAATTCAATTGAATCTGAATCTGAAAACAAGTCTCTGTAAAATAATTCCCTTGCTTAACTTGATTCCTTAGGCTTCTCCCATAATGCGGCAATTAATTGATCCTTCACCCCACCCAGATCCTTTGATGTTTTGAACCCATCCAAGGCTCTTAGAGGTATCTCCAGGGCTTTTACATAATTCCCCTACTCATGCACTCAGCTGCCCATAATCCAAGACTCCCCCTCCACCCTGCAAATGCCCCGCCAACAATGTAAATATATCCCATGAATCCTGATGGAAACCCAAATCTTATCCATTGCCCTAGTTACTTAACTAATCCCCGCTCCTGACACTCATCAAATCTCCCACTTCCCAGCTCATGGTGTCTAGCCTAGATCCCTACTCCCTGGGTCCAGCCCTGAGTAAAAACCCACCTTGCTTGTAAACCTAGATTCCATCCTTGACTTCTGACTCTTTACCCCAGACTCCCCAAAATTCTTAGATGCCCCACTGATACATTTCCCCATGGAGGACCCACAGACTGATATTACCCCACTCCACTTTTCACTCTGCTGCACTAGACGTTCTTGTTTATTATTAAGTGAATAAAACACAGAAGCACAAGAGATTGTCAGGAAGTTGGTAGAGGAACATGGGTATAATACTCAAACCAACTAAGTCAGGCGGCACGATGGAACAGCGCCAGAGACCCTGACTATGGGTACTATCTATATAAAGTTTGAATGTTCTCCCGGTAACATGCGTGGGTTTTCTCCGGGTGCTCAGGGTTCCTCCCACACTCCAAAGACGTACAGGTTTGTTGGTTAATTTGGCCTTGATAATAATAGTAAATTGTTCCTAGTGTCTAGGATAGTGCTAATGTGCGGGGAGCATTGGTCAGCGCGGTCTCGGTGGGCCGAAGGGCCTGTTTCCATGATGTATCTCTAAACTAAACTAAAAGTTTGCATGGTTGTGAGAGGTTTGAGGAATTATTTATGTGCGTTGTCTTAATGGCGACTTAATAAGGTGTGCACACAATTATGTTGGAAAAGGCAAGTAGCTGCATGGAATTCTAAAGGATCTATTTCAGTGGCGTTTGCAAACCCATGCAATGTTAATGCAGTGCTATCATTGTCAGCTGACCTGGAACTTATAATGTGATCTGAAAAATAACTCTCTGTTATGGAAAGCATGAGATTTGAAGCAAGTTTCTGATGCTCGCCACCAGCTGACTCTTATCAGAAATAGGATCCAGTATACAGCAGAAGCCCTGAGGGATCTGAACGTGCTTGGCCAGTGCAGTAATTCCTGTTATTTAGCAGAATGCCTGCATTGATTGTTTTGACTATGGCAAACAAGGGCAGGGACAAGAAGCTACTGCCAGATGAGCACGTAGCGATGTGTTTTTTTTCCAATACCAACAATTTTCACATTGCTTTCAAAAATTGAAAACAGCTTTTTAAAATTGTCCATATGTGGGAAGCTGTTACATTGTTTAAAATCTAAACACAACCCATGTATCTGTACTCAGGAAGAAAACTGGGTTTTACAGCTTCTTAGAAACTTGCATTTGGAAAATTCATTAAAGTGGAAAAAAAGGCTTTTGAAATGTGGACTATATATAGTAAATGTCACGTCATCCACTTCCTTGTGCAGTTTTTACATATTACAATGGCAAGGCAGTTTAATCCTTTATGTATGAGCTTCCTTTGTCTAACATTGCAGTCATTGTTCTTCTATTGCCAAGCAAGGGATAGATCCTTAAAAAACCCTCCTAAACTGATATAAGAAGAAACATTTCAGGCATGGGCTGATTGGCAACTAACACTTGCATCACAAAAGTGCCAGTAAAAGTGCCAGTAACCCTCTCCAACAAGAGAGTTTAACCAGCTATCCCCAACATTTAATAGCATTACCATTACGGAGTAGCTCCCCACAAAATTCCTGGAGGATATTATTGACCAGAAACTAAGCAGGACCAGGCACTGTGGCTATGAGGGTAGTCAGAGGATCACTTTCTGCTACCCTAACATCCACTATGCACAAGTAAGGAATGCAATTAAGTACTCTCTACATGTTTGGATGTATGCAGTTCCAACATTCACAAGAATCTCTACACTATCCATAACAAGATGCAGAGTAGTTATTCACCAAGAGTAATCCAACGGCATTCTCAAACCCATGCCTTTTACCAAAAAGAATAACATTAGGCTCTGGGAACACCATTACCCACAGGTTCTCCAAATCACAAATTATTTCCTGAATGGAAAAATCATTGCCATTCCTCATTGTCACCGAGTTCAAATGCTGGAACTCCTTACCATCCTTATTACTCTGGTAGTACCTTCGATAGATGGATGGCCACCTTCTCAAGGGCAGTTAGAGAAGGGCAATAAAGGTGAATGTTGGCAACAATACCAAGATCTCAAAAAAGAATAAAAATACCACTGAGCATTATCTTTCATCTATTCTAAGGGACGTTTTACATAGAATTAGAAACTCCTTTCCTTGTTATTTGAGTATTTAAACAGGAAGATCTGAGATATGTTATCTCATCTGGGTATGATTAAGCTGTCAGAGGCATGAATCTGTTAATATGTCTTGGTCTTCATGCTGAAAATGCTTTTAAAAGTTGGCCTCAACGTTGGCTACAAATTCCAGGCATTAATTTTCACATCGCAGAGGCAAGCAGCAAACAAAAAATATAAATTACATATTCCAGCATACCAGTCTGAAATAAAAGTAAAGCAAAAATCAAATAAGAGGAAGAAATTGGAGAAATTATGTTGTGTGACCAGATGTTTAAAATTTGTTATTTTTATTCACAATTGCTTTTCCAGAATTCATTCTAGTTCTGTGGATAATAAAGCTACTGTGGATAATATTGTGGTATGTTCAGCATTACTGTGAGTTCAATAAAAGCTGGCTTATGGAGCCTCTAATTCCCCAGAGCTGTGGGCCATCTAAAGGGTAAGTATTTTTGGTATTAAATTCAATTCAACTTTCCTATTGAAAGGCTAAATTGATTATGTTTTAAATAGTTAGCTCGAAAGAACTATAAGTTCACAGAGGAGTTCCAGGCATGTTTAATTTAATAGTTGGTTTCTAATTTCAACATGCAACAGAGAAATAATACTTGTATTCTTAGTCTTACTATCTCTTTTAATCTCAGATAGGTCTTCCATTTCTGCTTATTTGCTGAAACTGCCTCCCAAGAAATTCAGTTTCCTCAATTTGCCAGAAAATCTATTCTGCTCAACAACTTTTAACTGTCCAAATAACCCTACATCCAAGAGCTGAGTATGACTCCAACATCTGTGGATGTTTTCCAACTCCTTTTTCCCATGATACAAATATATTGCAAGGAATGAGTGGCATAAGTACATAATAGAGGAAATTATATATCAGTGAAAAATGGCAAATATTTAGGGCGATTCAACAAAGTCTCAATAATAGTAATTTACTCAGTTTTTAATATCAAGACACGTGGAACAAATGACACGCAACACGTGGTCATTATCAGAATGACCAATGAAATTCTGGTAAAGTCAGACAATTGAAATACAAATCCATTGAGTTGAACTGTGAGGCTAATTTGACAAGTTTCCGCGTGGTAGGTTTCTCTGGAAGGATAGATTTCATGGGATCAAGGAAGAGTTAGTTGACTGGATAAAGAATTGGCTACATGGATGGAAGCAGAGAGAGGGTGGAAGGCTGTTTTTTTTCAGGCTGGAAGCATGTAACTAGTAGAGTGCTTCAAGAATCAGTGCTGGGCCTATTGCTGTTTGAGGTTTTTAGAAGTTTGCAGATGACACAAAAGAGGTTGATAGCGAAGATGGTTATCAAAAATTACAAGATTTTGATATGCCGGGCAAAAGGGCAGTGGAATGATTAATGGGGTTGAATACAGATAAATGTTGCATTTAGGGAAGTCAAACCAGGGAAGACCTTCACAGTGAATGGCAGAGGAATGTTGCAGAGAGAGGGATCTTGGTAAAAGTACATTTGATGCTGGAAACTCTTGGAATACTCAATTTTTAACTATGCTGATTGAAAAGATCCACCCTGAGCACTAAATTAATTACTCACCGGATGCTATTGGAACCCATAACTCCACTCTAGCTGCACCCATACTACCCCCAAAGATGACGACCCACAGTGTATACCTCACCAACTCAAAATAGCTCACTAACCCTCTCAGCCACCAACCCCTCCCACATTCCTGATCCTCAACATGTCATGGCTCTTAGAGCCAAACACTCCCCCACCTCACCCAGCCCGTTCAAGCTGGTGGCAAATATTGAACAGGATAAAGGAACTTCTTTAAATTAAAACAAAAAGTTAAAGTGCCATGGGTTTGGAAATGAAAATCTCCCCAAGAAATGATTCTGATCTTCCAAAGTGTTTCCTTGGCGTGTGATTAATTTTATGGGCCGTTTTTGAGTCTTTACTGCATTACCAATAATCTGGAATAGCTTGCTACCCATTATAGAACTAACCTGTTTTGCAATCTACTGTTTCTTTGGAATGATTATGGGGCAGGATTTTAATGCATGAATATTCAATTATATCAGATTACCACCTAAAGACATGCACTTATCATAATATCTACCTCATATGTTGATTCCTTTTCAAAATATCACAGTAGATAGCTGGCACAGAGCACCAAGTGACGCACAGGGTGGAACCTTTATATCAGTGAATTGAAATACAAATTGCTTTGAAAGGTCAGCATTTAAATCAATATCAAAGCCATGTTTGTGGCTACAACTGCACTTTTATATCATGGATATCTGGCCTTCCAAAATTATTGAAGATTTTCCTCTCATACACTAATTCTGTAATGTTTTGGTTGATATTCATTGAAATCATGCATTAGATAAAACCTCCCATTAATCTCCAGTCACTTAAAACTATTCAATGTTTAATATAGAGCATTATGTGGAGCTCGTAGTCAAGTTTGTTTTGACAGGTCACGTACAAGGTGACAGGACGAATACTGAGTAAATCAGAACAACCGATAAGAGAAGTTCTGCAAAACAACCTAATATCTGACAATGAAAACAATTGTTTGTTTTATCCACTGTATTTTGATACATATTGCAGTGGCTGTTATTGACTGCAAAGGCAAACCAAAATTTTGAAATGACGAGTAAGGGATTCTAACTATTAGTTGTGACTCATTGAGAAGAAGCTGGTGGCATTGAGGCAACATTCGCCAAAGCTAACAATGTTCCCTCTGCTCCTCCAGTGGAAGTGCAGGAGATCACTATTGCATCTAGAATGTCAAGGGCTGAGTGGGGTTGTGGCTGGGATTTACCATATTAACATAGCAATAGAGCATGTTGTGCCACTTCTTAGCTGCCCATCAAACGAGGGAGTGGGAAAAGCAGCCCTGGTGCATTGGCAAAGACCATCAATGTAATTTATTTAAACTACGCCATCTGCTGCTTTCAAAATGAGACAGAGGACGAGGTTTTATCCCAGTGCTTATCTGAGACTCAGTACAATGATTTAGCATTGGGAAATGGCTGAACCGGACTTGGTGTGAATTAGGATATATTTTTGAATTTTGTGTGCCCTTACGTTTTTCAAGAGGAGCATGTGAGAGGTTACAAGAGTGTGCTGCCTTAATCCAGTTTAGAGGTAACAATGAAACAAAAGTGAGTTTAAGTATAGATGTGTTAACAAGAGAAAAAAATCACCTAGCGTATAGAGGTGGAAATAGGCAGTTGAAGTGATGGTGGTGATATGCAATCCAGAACTGATGTTCATATTAAACATGTTACTAAGGTAGTGAACAATCAGATTTAATTTCAGTCAGTGGCCAGAGGGAAAGCTGGAGTCAATGACTAAACAATCAATACTGTGTTGTGAACCAAAAACAAAGGCTTCAGTCTTCTTGTTATTTGGGGGGGGGGGGGGGGGGGGGGGGGGATCTGTGTGTCTGATATTGCTCACCGGGAGACTGAGGAGCAGTAGGAGAAGACTATATTTACAGAGAACATAGAACATAGAAAAGTTCATCAGAGGAATGTCTGTGCCAAACATGATGCCAAGATAAGCTAACCTCATCTGCCAGCGCATGAGCCATACACCCCCATTCCCTGCACATCCATGTGCCTTTTAAAAACCTCTTAAACATCACTGTTGTATCTGCCTCCACCACCAACCCTGACTGTGTGCTCTAGGCACCCACCATCCTCCTTTAAACCTTGTCCCTCTTACCTTAAAGGTATGTCCTCTAGTCTTTGACATTCCATCTGGGAAAAAGATTCTGATTGTATATCCTCTCTATACCTCTCATAATTGTATTTGCTTATATCGGGTCTCCCCTCAAGTCAACCTCTAACCTTCGAGGGAAAACAGCCCAAGTTTGTCTAACCTCGCCATAAAGCTAATACCCTCTAATCCAGGCAGTATTGTGGTAAACCTCTTCTGCACCCTCTCCAAAACCTCCAAATCCTTCCAGTAATCACATCCTTGCTTATATGGACACGGCAGCTGGAATTGTATCCTTTTGCACATCTCCAGTACTTGCATATCTGGGAAGGAAAACATTCATTTAACGTGAGCGAGCGTTAGAAACCATCTCAAAAACCAAAAAACCCCAACTGATTTTGGACAGCAACATTTGTTTGAAGTCAATGACAATGAAAGTTGGGGATATGCATGGCAAGTAGGTGGCTGATCAAATAACCAGAATCATACCTTCAGCTAAAGTTGGAATTGTTCCCATTGTTCCCATTGTTCCCGCCTTTTGTATCAATGTCATGTGATAAGAGCAGAATTAGGCCATTCGTCCCATCAAGTCTACTCCGTCATTCAATCATAGCTGATCTATCTCTCCTAACCCCATTCTCCTGCCTCCCCATCACCCCTGACACCCGTACTAATCAAGAATCTATCTCTGCCTTAAAAATATCCATTGACTTAAGGGCCTGTCCCACTGCGGGGACCTAATTTGCGAGTTTAGAAGAGTTTGCGCTCGACTTAAAATTCGCAGCGTGGTCGACACGTGGTCCTAGGTCACTGTAAAGGGCATGTCTCACTTTGACGACCTAATTCACGACCTCTGCCAAGTGTGACCTTGAATTATACTCGCAGCACGGTCCTCACGAGGCCGTAGGTAGGTCGTGATGCTAGTCGTAGTACTCGTGGCATCAAGTAGGTCGGGGCGTTTTTCTAGCCTGATGAAAAATGTCCACGAGTAAAAAAGGTCGTGAATTAGGTTGTGAAAATGGAACAGGCCTATAACTCTCCTTCATGCTCGAGGGAAGTTCCCGAATACTTGCGCCCTCAGTATGGTCGAGGAACATTTTTCAGAAAGCTGAAACATTTTCCGCAAGTAAAAATTGGTCGGCATGGTTCTTTTGAACACGTTGTGCAGTGGAGTGGGGTCGTTATGTAGTTATAGGCAGTCGAGGTTGCAATCTCCTTCGCTGACCGGGCATTTTAATTGGCTCATTGGAGTTTTCATAACAAAGGAAAACCGACCGGTAATGTTAAATGCCCGCTAAAATGTATTAAAAGTTGTCTGGCTTCTTAAAAGTGTCTTCACTCCTTCCCCCCCCACCCCTTCTCTCCCCTTCGCTCCCTCTCTCTTCCCCCCCCCCCCCCTCCTTGCTCTCTAAAGGACTTACTGTACACTGTGCCAGCCGTCTTTTACCTTCCTGTTCATCGCGGATGTGAATTTAAGACAGCGCTCCCCCGCTTTCCCTGACCCCCGCCTTTGCGATGTGTTTGTGTGTGTGTGCTTGTGACGGTCGATCCAGCTCGAGGTTTTTCAGGCGAGTGCCCTCGAGCTTGAAGGTCAAAGACAGTTGCTGAAAAGTCACGTTAGTGGGACAGGCCCTTTAGCTTCCACAGCCTTCTGAGGCAAAGAATTCAAGAGATTCACCACCCTCTGACTGTATCCGCCAGTCCTCTACACACAAGGCTCCACTATTGACAATGGCATGGAAAATTCCTTCTACATGTGTGGGACTGAATTAATTCAAGATCATTATACTATGGTTACGTTTGAATGCTCTATATTACTTATTAACTTGGAAACATCCTCAAAACCTATTTTCATCAGTTCCTTTTAGGATTTTAAGGAGGAAGTCAACTCCACAAAAAATATTTGTGCTTGTAAAATATTTGAAAAATAGCATTGAACTTTGTCTTTAAATTCTGCTGAACTGTCCAATATTGAAAAGAATAGCAGGCGGTTAATTATGCAGGTTAATTTCCAGTTCCCAGGCCAGTGTCAAAGCAGCTCTGTAACCGGGGCTAAGAGCTTGTTGGAATAACTTGGGTTGATTCTCTTGCAATTATCCTTTAGCTAAATGGGAAAATACTTTCTGCTTTGTGGCTTCTGCTGACGGTTTGGGTTAAACTGAGAGTTGTTATCATATTCTCATGCCCAAACACTTAACAGCACTTTGAATTCAGGGCAATGTCAAATAATCGTTACAATAAGTTTTAAACCAAATGTGCACTAGAATAAACACATAATTGCAGAACAGAAAGCAGAGATGGTTTATCCTTATTCATTAATGGAGTATCTGCCATGTAATGGTTTTCTAAAACTAAATTCCAAAGATGTGAAACTGTTTCCTTTAATTCAATGTAGAAACAAAGATAGAAATAAAAAACTAAATAAATGTTAAATGATTTATCTAGCCAACACCTTGATAAATCACATCAATATGATTATGTCAGAACCATAAGGAATGGTAACATAAAACATATGTTAGCGCTGATGAGGTATTTCCAATATAAACAGAGTTCAGCAGATATGTTCTGACTCTCAGATCTTATAAACAGCCAGTGTTTGAAATTAGCTTCTTTTGCCTTCAACACTACCAACTTTCCCATAGTTCTGTATCAGGACTACTAGGATGCGTAAATCATAAAAGGACTGTTTAGTTAACTAGATCCTGTTTTAAAATAAATAACATAGAGTACCGGATGGGTAGGAATGCCTTATGCAGCTGCACTTTCTAGAAAGGGTTGTGGGCATCTGCATCAGACTACAAAAATGAAACTCCAGCAGTTCACAGAGTCATCCGGTCACAGCTTTGAAAGCATTCCCAATGACTATTTCTACCATTATAGCTGCCAATTTTCCCATGTGGTTTTGCATCACAAGATAGCACAAAAACATATTTTGTAATGTTAAGAGGCTGCGGACAGTGAACAAGGAATAATAATAAATGAATTAATTGAAAAATAGCACTCACCCTATCTACCACACAGAGGAAAAGCATGTGACAAGAACTTCAAAATGGCTACATTACAAAGGAACAATTATTTCCTAATTTATCTCACCGGTAAAAATTAGCTCTATTTGTTTTTCTTGGAATATATATATATATATTCAGCAGAGGGACTACGTAGATTTATATCCATGAATGTAAAGGGCTGCATGATGATTTGGCATTTGGGCCAAATTGTAATGAATCTTTCAAGGTTAAATATTCATTGTGAGTTCTCAGTGTTTAATCCATTAGTAATTCAGAGACAGCATATTTGGAAGTGAGATATTGGGCATCAACACAGATATTTGAGTGATTGAAGCAGATCTTTAAAGGGAGTGGACTTTCTGGTAAGGAAATAATTTTTCATTCCTGTATTTGTTATATCATGGGAAATAATGAAGTTAAATTGAATGAGAGATTACCAGGTACCTGTACTAAATCAATGATTGGAATAAAACATAATTTCAATTACTAAAATAAAACAAGCAAAATAGTCAGAAAAATCAGTTATATTACCTCTCATTATATAAAGCCAGTATTTTACTTTTCAAAGGATAGTTTGAAAAAATAGGTGCATTTGTACAAAACATCAAATGGTTTCTTAGTATTAGCATAATTCATATTTTCAGGGTAAATATTCCAAGAGCTTGGAAATCACAGTCCAATATCATGTCTGCCTTACAAAGACTTTCCAAATATGAACACACCAATGATTTTTAGTAGTTCTCACCCAAATGACATTCAAGTTTTACTAAAACAGCTAAAATTTTAAAAATGTTGTTTCAAAAGAAAACAATGGAACTGTTCCAATATTGATTTCTCTGGCCTTTGTCCTTCCAGAATGGTGAATTCCAACTGGCCTTAGACTGAACATTGTTGTGGGTGAGGTTAAAATAACTTAACAAAATAGATGTGCCAAAATAACTCAAATTCCTACACCCACATAGATTTGTTCTTTTCATAAAATTCAACCCAATTGTGCATAAAATTGGAGCAAGATTTTCACAATGGCAATTTGGATATTTGTGAGGAACGGTGCTTGTTTGAAGAATTATGTGTACTTATTTAATGGAGAAGGAACAAACCCGACCTATGCTATTAATATATCTGGATGCAAATGGTGTATCAGAGCAAGGTTAAGGCAACTATTCTGTATTCAGTTGACTTCATCAATGGCCTACAAACGCTAGGTTGGCACCAAATGTACGTACTGCAAGGTAATACATGAAGTCTTGCCCAGAGCCATAACTATGTGGCACAACCTCTTTTATTGCACTTGAAGGGATTAGAGCTGTGTCCTGGGTGATTTTTGGCACGAGCATTTGTAGGATGCTTTGAGAGCATTGGATCATTGCATGCCTCTTATCGTTCTTCAGCAACCTGTACCAACCACCAGGAATGATTGCCCGCTGATGGTTCCTTACCACAGGAGAAGCATGATACTTCCTTGTCATGGGTGTGCAATACAGATAGCTAGGTTTCAAGATGGCAGTGCCTCGCAGCAGTGGCCTCTGCAGTCCGTCTGTCTTTTTAAAAACATTTTTGTCCTGTTGAGTGTATAGTTTGGTTGTAGTTTATATATTGTTTTTAGCCGTGACTATGTGGGGGGTGGGGGGGGAACTATTAAATCTCTTCCCTGTATGGGAGACCCGACCTTTTCCCTGTTGTCTCCGTTGTCGTTGGGGCCTAGCACCGTGGAGCGGCCTCCTACCGGAAAGACCTGGGGGCTTCAGTCGCAGAGCCTTACATCGCCCGGCGTGGCCTTAACGTCCGTGGGACTTACCATCACCCGCCGGGGCTTTAACATCGGGAGAAGAATTGAAAACAGGGGAGAGACAATGACTTTGCCTTCCATCACAGTGAGGAGGAGATTCACTGTGATGGATGTTTGTGTAAATTGTGTTAATTGTGTGTCTTGTTTTTTTTTCTTCTTGTTGTATGACTGCAGAAACCAAATTTTGTTTGAACTTCATTTGAGGTTCAAATGACAATAAACGGTATTGTATTGTATTGTATTGTAGATATGCAGGAGTCTCCTGAAAGGAACGTAAGGAGAAGAGTCCATCCAATCCTACCATTCAATGTAATTATATTTAGTCTGTGACCTAACTCAACAATTATGTCAATATCCCTTAATATCGCTGAATACAAAAATACATCAATTTTAGATTCATAGTTAACAGCATAGCGTCTTCGTTCTTTTGGGGAGGTGGAAACTTCTCTTCCTTGCATTGGTTTTTAAATTTTAGTTCTGAAAGAACTGGTTATTATTGTAAGATTATGCTCATTAATTTTAGATTAATCAATGAGCAGAAAGATGTTGTTTAGCCTCGTCAATCAATTTGTCTTAATAACTGAAAACCTCAATCAAATCTTTCCCAAAATGTTCCCAAAACTACAAGCTAAATTAGTACGTTCCTCTAAGAGAGTTCAGGTAACATAAAGAACCAAGAGCAGCACATAAATGTACTCATTACAGTATAGAAGGAGTTAATTTGAGCCATGAGGTAGTAAAGTAACCAAGCAAAGTAACCCCATCAGCCTCTTGCCCTGTAGACCACTATTCTCTCTCATATACCTTTCACCTCCACTTAGATTGTTTTTGTCTCATATCCATATTAAGGTACAATGTATAGTAGTTAATTAAACTACATCTATGGCAGGTGGGGGGGGGGGGGGGGGGGGGCTGAGGATCCCAGACACATGGTTGAAACCAGCGAAGTGACAAAACTCCACATGGACAACACACAAGGTCAGGATTGAACCCAGGTCCCTGGAGCCATGAAACAGCAGCACCAATGCTCTGTTGCCCACATGTCTTTGTACATACCTTTAGTGCAACAAAGCATCACAAAGTGCTTTGTAGGAGTGCTAATGGAAGATACTTGACACAGAGCCACAAAAGGAATTATCAGAGGAGATAACAAAATATTTGATCAAACAGGTTGGTTTAAATGAGTGCAGGTCCTGGGCTAATGACAGCTTTAGGAAATATTTTGTAGGAGTTGTTCATCAGTTTACACAGTTTAAGTAGCAAAACCAACCTGTACATGGAATAAAATGCAACCAAGCAAGAGCTAAATTGCAAAAATCCTCCCCAGACAATCAAAAATCTCTTTGTTAAAGAGGCCTGTAGCAAATATTTTCCTAGAATTGTCCTGGTGCTCACATTTCCCTCTCATTTGTGAGAATTATAGCCCATTTAAATGTAATTCACTCCAAAAATCTGATCCTCGGGTTTATTCCTCATTAGTGCCATTGTCTGTCCCATCATAGGGTTGATTTTAACTGTAGATCAGGAAAATACAGGCTTTGGGAGAAAATGAGAAACAGATGGACAATTAGCCGAAGGGCTGAGAGCAATGATTATTGTGCAGTCTTCTGATTGGAGGGATCAAGCAATATTGAACCCAGGGTTAATGTCAGCATCACATTTCTCAATAATTAGGATTTGGAAAAAAGGGCTGAAGAAGGGTCTCAACCCGAAAAGTCACCCATTCCATCTCTCCAGAGATGCTGCCTGTCCCGCTGAGTTACTCCAGCATATTGTGTCTACCTTCTGCTCAATACCAAAACATACTGACTAAATAAAAATTGAACAATTAGAATATTTCACCAAATTCAGCAAGGAATGCACTGGTTAACAAATTGACCAGAGCGATGACAGATTATTTTTATTGTTTCAAGTATTGGTCCTATTTAGATTCTAATGCCCCAGTTCCACTTAGGAAACCTGAACGGAAACCTCTGGTGACCTTGCGCCCCACCCAAGGTTTCTGTGAGGTTCCCGGAGGTTTTGGTTACTCTCCCTAATAGTCGAAAGTGATTTCCGTGTAGTCGAGGCTTCTTCTATGTTCCTGCGATTATTTCAACAAATTCAAAACCAGCTTCGACTAAAAATAGGTTGCCGTTTGGTCGAAGCCAGTGGAGTGGGGTTGCTATTTACTTACAGGCAGTCGAAGGTAATCTCCTTCACTGACCGGCCATTTTGATTGGCTCATTGGAGTTTTCAGCAAAGATCCTGTAGGATCTTTGGTTTTCAGGACCTAGAAGATCCGCCGGAAGGTAAAATGCCCGCTAACTTTATTAAACTTCTTAAAAATCTCCAATCCTTCTCCCCCCCCCCTTCTCTCCCCTTCTCCTCCCCTTCTCTGTCCTTCGCTCCCCTTCTTTCCCCTTCTCTCCCTCCCTCTCGCGCTCTCTATAGGACTTACCGTGCTCTGTGGCAGCCGTTTATCTTCCTCTTCATTGTGCAGACAGCGCTCCTCCACTGTCCCTGGCCCCCACCTTCGCGATATGTTTGTGTGTGTGTGTGCGTGTGTGTGTGTGCGCGGTCGGTAGCAAAGATCCTGTAAGATCTTTGGTTAGTAGATGCAGCTCACGCTTCAGTCGAGGCTTTCCAGGCGAGTGACCAAAACCTCTGGCGACTCATGGAAACTTTGGGTTGGGCGCAAGGTCACCAGAGGTTTCTATTCAGGTTTCCTAAGTGGGACAGGGGCATAAGTGCAACAAAAACGAAATATCCAAATCATGGGTGGATATGAAATCGAGGTTATGGGCAAGAAAAGATTCAGCTATAGGCAGCTGGGATCAAGTGTTTCCCTGGAGGAGTATGGGGGATTGAGGAGTATACTTACAAAGAAAATCTGAAGGGCAAAAGGGGGCATGAGATAGCTCTGGCAGATAAGAAAAAGCAAATTCCGAAAAGATTTTAGAAGATTATTAAGGGAAAAAGAATCTCTGGAGAGGGAATATGGCCCCTCAAAAACCAAAGTGGGTTATCGATGTGTGGAGCCACAGGAGATGGGCAAGGTCCTCAATTGCTCCTCTGTTTTTTTAACGAGAGAAAGACAGGAAGACTAGGTAACTTCGAAAAGTTAATGGAAGTTTGGAAATTCTCAATAATGCAATTCACTGATAATTTATGACATGCAATGAATACATGAAATATAAAGGTGAAATAGATAAGCAGCAACCACCAGCAGTGGTTTATGGAGTTAGAAAAAGTAATTTGACTTCCATTCCCACAAAATATGATAGGGCTTTTATGTTTTCGATGCATTATTGAGTGTCCTTCAGAGGTTCTTTTTAGGAACTGGATAGGGTTAGCTATAATACTAAAAAAATCCAAACAACTTCTATTGGAAACAAATTTATGGAACTACATCTGAAACGAGTGGAAGAGTTTCATTCTATTTTGAAATTACATCTGCGCTTATGCTGCCTAAAACATAAACAACAAGCCAATTTAGCAATGGTTTGATTGTCTGTGCAGAATGTGGTTGGCTTTCTGCCTTTATAATCTAGTTGTCATTAATTATTTTGAATTAAATGGGTGCGATATTGTTGAATTTGGACCAAGCATTTTAAATTACAGACAAACAAATTTCAGATGTCGGGAATGCACAAATCTCCTGTATTAATAGCAGTAAAGGCTGCTCCCACAAAAGCTTGATAAAATACATCAAGAAGTGTTTCAAAATGCATATAGATTTTTTCTCAGTTTCCGATGGAGGCCATATGATTATTATAAATCCAATCTTATTCAAATATGATATATTTTAAAGAAGGGTCTTGGCCCGAAACGTCACCCATTCCTTCTCCTCAGAAAAGCTGCCTGTCCCGCTTAGTTACTCCAGCATTTTGTGTCTATCATCGATTTAAACCAGCATCTGCAGTTCCTTCATACACTTGATATATTTTAAAGCAGGCCTGGGGCAAGCTCCCTCCACTGTTCAGAACTAGTAAAAAAAAAGCTATCCGACACTTCCCATTGAAAGTGCTCATGTTCCATGCCAGTGGGATGACAGGAAAAGTTTCACCGTGAAATGAATGACCTCCTTCTTTTACGCATTGCACATCTGGAGTTGTTTTCCCTGTTCCCCACCTACTCCTGGTCACCACAATGTCACCCATTCTTCCCAGAACTCCCCGCAGGAGCACATAGGGTCTTATTTGTTAATGCTATTTTCCTGCAGTGGCAGAGCAAGTGAATGGTCATCTTAAAATGCTGCAGACATTTTTGACACCCGATAATCATTATAAATTACAATACACTTAAATTATTCAGAAACAGCAACTGACAGAATTTATTAAAAAATTAACCCTATATAATCTGAACAACTAGCTTCCTGAGATAATTTGCACATGAGATTTTCACCGTTTGTTCTTCTGCTTTTGCATTCAAGGTCATGAAGACTGCTGAACTCCACTATCCGTTCACCTAATAATTATAATACATGTGACACCACCGGACTGGCAGCTGAAAGTCCATGTTAAATTTGAATGTTAATACTGTCCTTCAGGCACGGAAAGTTGCACTCTCATTTCCATGTGTACAATTCTCTATCAAGATAATTAACATTTTAGAAAAAATAGAAAGATGGAGCATTTTTATTAAATCTCAAAATTGAAAGGTGTTGATGGTTCAGAGGGAGCCCGATGTCCTCGCACACAAATCACTGATATTAAAACGAAGGTTCAGTAAACAATGGATAAAAGCCTTTATTGCAAGAGGATTTGGGGACATACAGTAAGTAGCGACTTCTTGCTCCAATTATATAGAGCCCTGGGTGGATAACACCTGGAATATTGTGCAGGGGTCTGCTCTTCCCACCTCGGATGGATACACTTGTGATAAAAGGAGTGCGTGAGAATTGCCAGATTGATTCCTGGGATGGCATGACTGTATGCGGAGAGCTTAGGCAGACCAGGCACAGTTTAGAAGAATAAGAGGAGATCTTAAGTATTGTACAACATGTTGACAGGTTTGACAGGGCTGAAGTAGCGTTGATGTTTCTCCTGCCTGGGGTGTCTAAACTAATGATCTCTGTCTCAAAATAAGGGACTGCCCGTCCAGGACAGAGATGGAAAGAAATTGCCTCACCCAGAGGGTCTTTGGAAGTCTCAAATGAAAGGTTCTGTGGAAGTTGAGTTGCTGCATATTTTCAGGACAGAGGTAGATATTAAGATGATCAAGAGGTGTGGGAAAGTGCCGCTGAGGTAAGAGAATAGCAGAGCATGGCAGAATGGCCTACTCCTGTTTCTTATTTCTTATTCCCCCACATCTGTGCAGCAATATAATTAGATTTTCCTGACATTAACACAATCACCAATGAGTTCAATATATAGAGACTGCTTCTCAATCATGTGGCCCAATTAACCACTGAATGCATAGCTAATAGCGGCAAACATCTGTGGCCCAATACTTACTGTAGTATATTTCCCCAGCTGGCACAGAGAAGGGAAGGTTTCCTGGTGCGCTTTGCGAATCCTTTCAATTAGATTCTCTAATTCTGCTGTCATTGTGTAACTTTCTGAGCATTCTTGCTTTGGCGTCTCCTTTTTCTTTTTGTTTCGGTCATTTCTTACAGCTAGAAGGGGAATAAATCACAATCAGGCATCTTTAATGCAATTTATTCAGCATCTTTCAAACCCTGCAGCTAAATAATGCACACTCTGAATTGAAGTGACTGTTCCAGACAGTCCGTCAATCATTTTCTGGGGTACAGGAAGGCATAACCTACTCCCATTATAACAGGTTCAGAATAAAAACAAAGAATGGCTTCATGCAGCTCTTTAGTCAGGGCTGGCTATGGATTAAAGATGCAGAGCTAGCTTATCCATAACATTTAAAATATTTGCAAAACTAATAACGTTATTATTCTCTAAAGAGTGAATAAGCCGATTTTACACAACAGCTCAAAGATGAAGATGAAAATAAATTGTAAATTATACACAGGAAGTAGGAAGAATTGAGCATTAGCTGAAAAGATTGAGAACCACAATCACAAAAGGGAAAAGCTTTGGCAAATGTTTTTTTCGGCAACTTGCCAAACGTTCAAGGCAGTGGTAATAAGATGCATCAGATTTCATTATTTGGTTAAACATTTGGTCCAAAGCGGGCAACAGGAAACTGCAGGAATTACCTGGGAACTCCTGTGCTAGATATTTACGACATCATTCTCAATGATGTTTCTCAGTAAGCCTACCTCAAAAATCAACCTTGACAATCAAAGGCCCCACAGGGATGGTAGCTCCAGGATTATCTGAAGTCATGTTCAGGCCAATGAGTGATGCACAGCATATCAGATGAATACTACCTAACTAAATATATCATCTGTATATTCTGTATCATCTGTAGATCTTCCTAACTAAATACATCATCCATAGCCATTAAAGACACTACAGCTGGTCTTTCATTCTAGGCAAAGGATATAGGCATTTTTACTCAGTGGATCCCAGAGAAGCACACACAAATGTCAGATCCTATTGAGCATCCATTCCAGGTCTTCACTCCCTACATCACGAAAGCATACCAACCCTCTTGAATGTTGAACTACAATGAACGTACCCGCAATTTACATGAAGCTTGAAAGCTAAGTTTACTCTGGGCTGTATAGACCCATGCATAGAGCAGATGTTCAAATATGTTGACGTGCCTGTTTAAGGCACGTCGACATTCTCCCCTAGACAGGTGAATCCATTTCTTTCAAAGTATTTCTTCACCATGAAAGGAAAAAATATACTTCAATTCAGCAACAGGTATTATTTCTTCAAAGACTCTCGATATATACGATTTCTTCATCTCAATCTAGTAATGCTTCCGACAAGCAAGAATGTTTCCCTGATTGCAACAAGGATCTGTCTGTGGAGTGAATCCTGAACTATCCAACCACAGAAAGACACCAGGTGGGCATACAACGATCCATATCAATCATATCAGTAATTGTTAATCTTGTCGCACCAGTCACTATGAAGCAACTAATAAATGATGCATGAGTACACTTCTGTCTGTAGAAGCCTGGTGACGAATTGCCAAAGAGAAATTGGAAAAAATATATATAAATAAAATTAATTATGAATATGAATTCACTTTTACACTTAAAAATGTTACTCTGTTGCATGTAATGGAATATCTCTTCAAACATTTTTGTTTTACATATAGTTTTCTCTAGATGTAATCCATAAGATGTTGAATATAGATAACTAGATACTAGGAACTGCAGAAGCTGATTTACAAAACAAGACACAAAGTGCTGGAGTAACTCAGCAGGTCAGACAGCATCTCTGGAGAGCATGGATAAGTGACTTTTCCGGTGTGGACCCTTTTTCAGACTGAATGTGGGTGGGAGGGGAAGTGGGGGAGGGGAGGTTTGAAGAAAGCTGGAAGAGAGGAAGGGGAGGACAAAGCAATGCAGGTAATAGGTTGATACATGTGAATTGCATGCACAGCATGAATTGCAACGGCAACATGTAGCCCTAATAAAATGTCAGTGGTGGGATGTGAACTAACATCTCTGGTTCAAATTCCATCACTAAGTCAGTATGCTGAAAGAAACCACAAATATAATTGGAATCAGCAGTACATATATTTCAGTCTGATGCAGTAGGAAGTGATTTAAAATTTGGGGCCAGGACATGTTGCAAGAGTATTCAACTAACTTTACATTTGGTTAAAAAATGTAGTACAATGTATACCACAGGAGCACCGCCATGAATATAATAGAAACATGAATTAGGAAAGAACTATGTGGCAGTTTTGTTTGACTTCACTGAAAATATTGCAGGTGTGCTGAATTCTCTGTTCAAATAATTCATAATATATACATAAACAATGGATCAGGGGCAGTCGATTCTGTTGCAACAGGCTTGCTCTGCTACTTAATACGATCATGACTGAATCTCTGCCTCAGCTGCACACTCCGTCCGGCACTGTCCCATTTGCCCGACTCCCTTTTGTATCCAAATACCATTCTCTCTCTTAACTTTATCCAATGACCGCAACCATATCCTATTTGGTAGGCAATTCAATAGATTCACACCACCATAAGATTTATATAGATTATTAGGTCTAAGGTTTTGTGATTTCCTAAAACATAATACGCAGTTCCTTGGAAAATTATTGATTATTGTATAATGCATTGTATAATTTTGTAATAGCAAAGTCAGGTTCAAATATTCTTTCATGAGGTGACAATCAAGCCTTGATCCAAAACAAATGTACATTTTACATTCTCTAAATAACTTTTGTTGTGAGGTGGTGGGTGGGGCTCTACTTCACTGCTTGAGCAGTGACCTGGTCAAGGCCCACAATGTAGGTCCAAAGCTGGGGCAAGGTTAATTTTGGAGGCATTAAGCAGGAACTTGCAGAGGTCGATTGGGAGAGTCTATTTGCAGATAGAAACATAGAAACATAGAAATTAGGTGCAGGAGTAGGCCATTCGGCCCTTCGAGCCTGCACCGCCATTCAATATGATCATGGCTGATCATCCAACTCAGTATCCCGTACCTGCTTTCTCTCCATACCCCCTGATCCCCTTAGCCACAAGGGCCACATCTAACAGATAAGGGAATGTCTGGCTAGTGAGAGACTTTCAAAAGTGAGATAGCATGTGTACAGGTGTAGCGTGTTCCCATTAGGGTGAAGGACTAGGACGGCAGATGTAGGGGTCCTTGGTTGATGCGTGATGTTAAGGAAATGAAGGCATATGTTAGATTCAGGCAGTCATGATCAAGTGAAGCCCTCCATTAGTATAAGATGTGAAGGAGTACACTTAAGAAGGCAATCAAGAAGGCAAATAGAGGATATGGAAGGGATTTGCAAGCAAGGTAGAGTAAAGTCCTCAGAGATTCTACATATTAGGAAGAGAAGAATGACAATGGAAAGAGTAGGTCCCCATCTCAGTATAAAGCCACAAATGATGGGGAAGATAATAAATGGGTATTTCTACCTGTTTTTACTGAGAGGATCATGGAGTTGTGCTGTCTTTAATCATATATAAATTATCAAAGATGATGTGGTGGCAATTTCAAAGTACATCAAGATGGATAAATCCCCAGGGCCTGACCAAGTACATCCTCGGGCCTTGTGGAAAGCTTGGGAAGAAATTGTGGAGGCACTTGCAGAGATATTTGTATCATCTTTACCCTCAGGTGAAGTTCCGTGAGACTGGAGGATGGCTAATGTACCGTTATTTAAGAAGAGCAGCAAAGTCAAGCCGGGGAACAACTAACTGGTGAACGTGACAACAGTGGTGGGGAGGTTGTTGGAGCGGAGTCTGAAGGATGGAATCTATCAGCACTTGTATAGGCAGGGATTGATTTGAGATAGTCAGCATTGCTTTGTGCATGGGAAATCATGTTTCACAAACCTGGTATGGTTTTTTGAATAGGTCATTAAGTGGGTGTTTGGGGGCAGGGCAGTGGACAATGTCTATTGATGGACTTTAGCAAAGCTATTGACAAGGTGCTGCTTTGCAGGCTAGCCTTGGAAGGTTAGATCATATGGAAGCTAATGTGAGCTCGTGAAACAAATTCAAAAAGTGCCACCGAGGATGGCGTTGGATTCACAGTTGTTTATTATCTACATTAATGATTTGGTTGACAATGTAGTTACTATATGCAGATGACATCAAAACTAATGGTATAGTAGAGGTGAGAAAGAATAGCTCCGTTCACAGCTGGATTTAGACGTGTTGGGAAAGGGGGTAAGGAATGGCAAATGGATTTTAACTGTCTAGTATGAGGTGTTGCAGTTTAGTATGTTAGTAAACCATGGTAGAATTACATGGTAAATGGTAGAGCTGTGAAGAGTGTTGTGGAACACAGGGATCTAGGAGTACAAGTACATGGTTCCTTGAACGTAATGGTTCAGGGTGGTGCAGAATACATTTGACACCCTTCGTTAGAAAGGGTATTGAGTACAAAGGTTGGCACATCATGATGCAACTGTACCAATCATTGGTAAAACCACATTTGGAGAACTGTGTGTAGTTCTGACCACCCATCTATAGGATGGATGTCAATAAGTTGGAAAGGATACAGAGAAGATTCACCAGGATGTTACCTGGACTCGCGGGCTTGAGTTAGAGGGAGTGTAGAAGGCTGGGGAATGATTTTAGTGTGCAAAATTATGAGGGGGTAGACACAAAATGCTGAAGTAACTCAGCTAGACAGGCAGTAACTCTGGAGAGAAGGAATGGGTGACTCTTCTTCAGACCCAAAACGTCACCCATTCCTTCTCTCCCGAGATGCTGTCTGTCCCGCTGAGTTACTTCAGCATTTTGTGTCTATCTTCGATTTAAACCAGCATCTGCAGTTCTTTCCTAAAAATTATGAGGGGTGTGGATAAAGTGAACAATCACAAGTCTTTTTCTAATGCACATTGGCTTTAGGTGAGTGGGGAGAGATTAAGGATGGACCTCAGTGGCAACTGTTTCACTCAGAGAATAGTCCATGTCTGGAACAAGCTGCCAGGCATTTTCAAATGACATTTAGGACTATTCCAAAAAGCCAAATTGGTTGACATGGACAAGTAGGGTGAAGGGCTAGTTTCTGTGCTTTATAACTCTGAGTCTATCACCTGTTTGTTATACATCCATTTGCTTTTCCATTAATTTCAGAGAACTTGATACCCAAAATCTAGATTCTCCACCTGCACTGCACCTTCATCAGCAGAGTCTTTAGTACTTGATTTCAACTGATGTAATATTGCATGACTTTATAAACAACCAGGTGATCTGGTTTGTCAGAACACTGCTCAGGCAGTGCATCAGAAATCCACCTGCCATTTCACAACAACAGGTAAATGTAAAATGGAAAATGTATTTGGTATTTTAGTTTAATGCTATAGCTTTTGATATTGTCTTCTCAGTGAAAGAATACTTAAAGTTGACATTGTTTTTACCAATTCATGCTTGTGGACAATGTTCCAGGGTATATTCCTCGGTACAAATGAGTATCTGTATCGGCTTGATCGTGGGATGGCCACAATTGCAATGCAATACTGCTTTGAAGCACTGGGTGGGAAAACAGGTATTGTTGTTTCAAGGACCACATATTATTGGGCTTGCCCATAGTACACATACTTTCATTGTGATGGCTTGGATTCCTTGGTTTGTGAACCCTCGTTCTCCATTGACCTACTGACAAGTCCAGTCTTGGATCTTCAATGGTACTTTATTGTCACGTGTAGCGAGGCACAGTGGGATTTGATTTACCATACAGTCATACAAAATAAAGCTACAAGATACATAACTACATAAAGATTAAACATAGACTTAAACAGCCACCACAGGGGCATGTGAGGATCCACAAGGCACACAGCATAAGCGGAGACCCACAACCATCAGTTGGAGCTGTTGGGGGTTGATGCTGGCACATGTAGCTGGGTCCTGAACTTCCTGTCGCAGCGGCAGCAGACAGTCAGGGTGGGCAGTAGGACATCAAAAACCATAGCCGTGAGCACTGGCTCACCCCAAGGCTGTGTCCTAAGCCCCCTTCTGTTTAGTCTGCTGACACACGACTGTACTGCCAGACTCAATAACAACTTCATCAGCAAGTTCGCTGATGACACAACAGTAGTGGGTCTCATCAGTGACAACGATGAATCGGCGTACAGGATGGAGGTGGAGCTGCTCACAGGTTGGTGCAAATCCCACAACCTCATTCTTAACGTGGGAAAAACTAAGGAGATGGTGGTTGACTTCAGGAGGGCGGGGAAACATCACCATGCACCTCTGCACATCGACGGAGCTGATGTGGAAAGGGTCAGCAGCATGAAGTTCTTAGGACTACACCTGTCTGATGACCTGACGTCCACGGCCAACACCACAGCTCTGGTCAAGAGAGCCCAGCAGCGACTTCACCCCCTCCGAAGACTACGGAAAGCAGGCCTCCCCACCACACATCTACGGACTTTTTACAGGGGGACTGTCGAGAGCACACTGACATACGGCATCACTTCCTGGTTCGGGAGCTGCAAGGCGTACGAACGGCACCAACTGGACAGGATAGTGAAGACCGCAAGCAGGATTATTGGTGCTCCACTCCCCTTCCTGCTGGACATATACAAGAAGAGATGCATCAACAGAGCCATCTCCATCATCAAAGACCCTTACCCACCCATCGCATGACTTTTTCACCATCCTCCCATCTGGGAAGAGGTACAGGAGCATCAGCTGCAAAACCAGCAGGATGCTCCTCAGCTTCTTCCCACAGGCTATAAGACTGTTAAATGAACTTTCCCCCCTGCCAAGTATCGCGCACAAACCCCCCACACTGCAGCAGAGCCACTGTTGTGCCGCTGCCGGTCGGAACGGCTGTTGAATGTTATTGAATGTTATTAGAGGGTTAAATTGTTCATGACATGTATTTTAATTTTAATTGCTATTTATTTTGTAACGAAAACTGAATGGACACTGGTTGAGAAACGTTTTTTTGTTTCCTCTGAGTATGCGAATACTCAGGAAATGACAATAAAGATTTACAATTACAATTACAATTACAATCAGTTCAATGTCCGAACCACACACACGCACCTTCACTTTGATGTGACCAGATGCTCACTTTGTATCGACTGCTCTCATTCTCTCTGCAGTCCCTGTCAGCCAAAACAGTCAGAGAGCCGTCCACACTCGCACTAGACTCTGGGATGTCCTCATGGAGCCATGTTCCCACAAAACACCGAGATTACTGTACTCATGGCACTCCCTCCGAGTCCTCACCAGTGCAGGCACAGCACGTTCATCTTTCTTGGCGACCTCACTTCCCCACTGTGATGGAAGGCAAATAACTTATACCTTCTTTCCTTCTTTTCTCTTGCAGTTGAGGCAATCGACACATCCGCAGTCGGGGTGGTCAAAGCTCCCGCAGTCGGCAATCGAAGCCCCCACATAGGAGCGATCGAGGCTCCAGCAATCGGGGCGGTCGAAACTCCTGTGGTTGGAGCTCCCAAAGTCGATCCCTAACAAAGGGACGCCAGCTTCACGATGTTAAGGCTGCAGTGATGACGGAGATACGATATGGAAAAAGTTGCATCTCGGTCGAGGGAAGAGATTTAAAAAAATTCCCCCAACCCCACCCACCTCCACTTAATACAAAACTAAAGATACACTAAAACATACAAGTAAAAACAGACTAAAAACAACAAAAAGACGAGACAGGCTGTTGGCGAGGCTGCCATGTCCGGTGCCACCCGGTGATATTGCGACTCCAGTTCTGAAATCTAGCTACTTCACCACCCTCCTCCAATCTCTGAACATCCAAACCAACACAAGCGCCAAATGGGCACATTTTTGCCACCTCCCTCTCCATATTGACACTGGTGGTATTTGCATTTGTGTGATGCAGGGTACGCAATAGAGAGTGTTAAATGGACAAACAGCAGTGACCAGCCTCTAGGGCCCCTGGTTCTACCCAATTATGATGCAATAAATCTACCGCTAAAACGATCACTGAGCTAAGCCAAGCAACCACACTTTAATGGCACAGATCAAGTTCTAGATCATTGTCTTAGAGTTAGCACACTGAGTGTAGTTGAGGACAAATGAATGGCCTTTCACAGTATACAACAAGGTAGACTAAAAGCCAGGCCAGCTGGGAAAGAAAAAGTCCTGCTTTCTTGCTGGGATTTCTGATTGTGACTCAAACAAATTTAAAGCCAATTTGCTGGATGAAAACTGGCCTGTATACAAAAATTGGGATATTGTTCTCAGAACACTTTGAGCCCACATATAACTATCTCCATATAGCTGGTCCAAAGAAAACACAGACATCTGGCATTTCATAGTTGAATTTTTCACCAATACCCACTCCGATATGAGATTCTGAAGCAAGGATTGACCATGGCCCTGCCTGTCCATGGATTCACACATGTCCACAATGGAAACTCATGCTGGTGAGGAGGTTTAGTTGTGAGAAATGCATTGGGATTGGGGTTGACAGCATGTTGAGAAATTGAAAGATTTGCCCAATGTATGTCATTGTTAGAAATGCACAGTAGGAGAAACAATATTTGAAGGTTAAATATTTGCCAAAGCTAGTTCAGGGCAAAAAATGTTGATTTTACTTTGCATTTAAATCTCAATGATATTATGGGTTTTTTTGTCTAAATTGTTAGGGGTCATGTTCGATCTACTGCAATATAGTTCATACATCAGCCCCAATTTTCACTCTCATTGAGTTCAGTAAAAATTAAATTTTGAGAGAAATAGAAATCTTGATCATTCATGCATTTCGTTCAAATTATTGCACCATGTTAACATTTACCACCCTTCTGCTGCTCTAACAAGGGAACTGGCAGGAAAGCTATAGTGAATAAAGAACTGGCCTTCCATGTATACCTCCACCTTATGTAAAATGTCCCATCATCCTTCCAAAAGTGTCACCAATTGAAAGTAAATGCAAGCTGATGCCAGCTGGTAGAAACCCCCCCCCCCCCCCCCCCCCCCCCAAACTAGAGCTCACACACACAAAAAAAAAGAATTGGGAATAGAAATAGGCTATTTGCCACCTGAGCCTCCTCTACCATTCAATAAGATCATGGCTGATTGGATCATAACATTACATTCCTACGTACCCCATGAACCTTTTCCTTCTTGCTTATCACAAATCTATCAACACTGTCATAAAAATAATTAAAGATTATGTTTTCACCGCAGTTTGAGGAAAGTGTTCCAAAAACTCAAAGTCAAAGTCAAAATCAAAGTATCCTTTATTGTCATTCAGATCTTTCGGTCTGAACAAAATTTTGTTGCCTGCAGTCATACAAACAATAAAATAACAAAACACACAATAAACACAAATTTAACATCCACCACAGTGAGTTCACCAGGCACCTCCTCACTGTGATGGAAGGCAAAAGTCTTAAGTCTTTGTCTCTTCCCTCCTTGTTCTCCCTCTGCGCTGAGGCGATCCAGGCCTCCGATGTTGTGACCCCACCAGGTGATGGTAAGTAAGTCCCGCGGCTCAACCGTGCTCCGCAAACGGGCCGGTTCAATCTCCGCAGCCCGGGGTGGTCGAAGCTGCCAAAGCTGCTGCTCTCCAGTCCAGCGGACGAAGCTGTTGCCGTGGGAGCACTGGAAAAACAGGTCACCAACCTGTGACCTGCGAGCTCCTGATGATGTCGTCCACTGGGCCCGCGGCCGAACCTCCGAAATCGGGTCGCCTTTGCCGGAACGCCGCCACAGCCCCGAGCAGGGCCACCGCCGCAAGAATACCGCCTCAGCCCCGAGTCAGGCCGCCGCTGGAACGCCGCCACAGCCCTGATGTCGGTCAGCCTCACGTTGGTAAGTCCTGGCTGGCTCTGCCTCTGGAGCCTCGAGGTCGGTCCCAGTTGGAGGCCGCCAGCTCCGCCATTAGGCCTCAGCGCAGACGGAGACGGAGACGGGGGATTAACAAGAAAAGTCGCACCCCCCCGAAGGAAAAGACTAAAACAAGTTTCTCCCACCCACACAACATAATAACTAAAATTAACCAACTAAAACAGGACAAGAAAACAACAACAAAAGAAAGAACAGACGGACTGCAGGCGAGGCGCAGCTGCTAAGGCAGCGCTGCCACTTCCGGACTCAGAGATATAGCTTCTCCTCTTCTCAGAATTAATTGGATTTTCCTTTATTTTTTAAACCGTCACACCTACCTCTAGCTAAGATAAAACATCCTCTCCACATTCACCGTGCCAAGACCGCTCAAGTTCCTATATATTTTAATCAAAGTCTTTTCACTCTTCTAAACACCAGAAGACACAAGCCTATTCTGTTCAACATTTCCTCATAGTACACCGCACCTTTTCCAGTTATTAATCTAAAAACTTTCTCTGGGCTGTTTCCAAGACAATTACATTCTTCCTTAAACAAGAAGGGACACATTAGTGTACAAGTGGTCTCACAAATCTATATTATTAGAAAACTCTGATCTTGGATGTTTACTTGTGGGTTTGCTTGTTTGCTTGCTTGCCTGAACTTTTTCTTTGATTCACATCTCCTCGAAAACCCGACATGGTAACGGTGACATTTTTACATATTCCGGTAGAGATTTACCTCATGATTTCAAAAGTCCCTTCATCTGAAAATTTGATTCATTATTTCCAGAGTTTTTTAGTAAAATTGTTCACAAATCTGACATATCTTTAAAATCTAACGTGCAGAAGCGAGCTGGATGACGTCACAATGCCTTTGCTCCTCGCAGCAAGCTGTGCAGAATTTTTAATTTTTTTTAAATATTTTATTTGAAGTACAATCATATGGCACCAAAGTGCCTAATATATATTTTCATAATACATTTTATGTACAGCTTCTTTTTTTTTGTTATATTAAAGAAAAATTAGAATAAGAAAAATAAATTAGATAGTAAAGGATAGAAAAGCGTGAGATATATAGTGTGTGAAGAAATAGAAGAAAGACGAATGAGTGAAGAAAGTTGAGAAAAAGAAAATAGAAAAAAGAGAATAAGACATAAAAAATTTTTTTTTAAAAAAGGTAAGTAGATCATTGTTTATAATCTTGACCAAACCTCGTCCAGTCCTGAAACAGTTAGTTTTTACAATTGTGTCGTAGTTTTTACAATTGTGTTGCACCATATGATTCCAAAAAGACGACAAATGGAGACCAACTCGTTATGAATTGGTCTGATTTATCTATTAGGAGGAATCGCATTTCCTCAAGATGTGCGGTGTCCAACATACTTGCAATCCACATTTTAAGCGTTGGTATTGATGTATTTTTCCAAAATTTAAGTATGAATTTTTTTGCTATTATTAAACCATAGTTAAAAAATAAATTTTGAGATGTGTTCAATTTATTCCCATCTTCCATTACGCCAAATATAATCATTTCAGTATTAGGTTCCATTCTTGTCTTGAATAATTTTGTAAATATTTCTAAAATATCATTCCAAAATCTATAAAGTTTTATGCAGGAGACTAAGGAGTGTGTTACAGTTGCGTTTTGGGATAGACATTTATCACCAATGGGGGATATATTTGGATAACATTTGTTCAATCTTGTTTTTGAATAATATAATCTATGTAAAATTTTTAATTGAATTAGATTAAACGCGCTGCCTGCTGGGCACAGTTTTCCAGGAGTGATGTCAACACCCTCCACGCCCACCCCTCCCCCGGTTCTTCAAAAGACGCAGAAAGAACGAGCAAGTGGGCTCTGTTCTGCAGATGCCGACGGCTTCCGAAGGCGATTCCGAGACTTTCCAAGTGCTTCCGAGGTCAACGCATGCCAGCCTCGGCTTGGCTTTCCCGAGAGCTGCCGAGAGCTTTTTACTAGTCGGGCCCTGTACTAGAGCTCTCTCTCTCTCTCTCTCTCCCCGGGCTCTCTCCGCTTTTCACAACACCCTCTCTCACCCGGCTCCCCTCCTCATCTAACCCCCTCCATCTCTCCCCCCTCCTTTTCTCCCCCCTTCTCCTCTCTCCCCCCTCCCACTTCCCATCCCTCCCCCTCATCTCTCCCTCCCCTTCCTCCTCTGCACCCCTCCCCACTACCCCCCTCCATCCCCATATACCCATCTTCACCCCCTCCACCTCTCCCCTCTGTCCCCTCCCTCCCCTTCTCTTCCCCCTCCTCCTCTCTCCTCTCTACTCTCTCTCCCCTTTCCCTCCCCCCTCTTCCCCCTCTCTCCCTTTCTACTTTCTCTCTCCCCCCTCCCTCCCACCTCTCCACCTCCCCTCCCCTCTACACCCCCCCCTCTCCCCCCCCCCCTCCACTCTCTCCCCCTCACTCTCCCCCCTCCCCTTCCCAGGAAAGAACTGCAGATGCTGGTTTAAATTGAAGGTAGACACAAAATGCTGGAGTAACTCAGCGGGACAGGCAGCATCACTGGAGAGAAGGAATGGGTGACGTTTCGGGCCGAGACCCTTCTTCAGCCAGAGATGGTGCCTGTCCCGCTGAGTTACTGCAGCATTTTGTGTCTACCAGCAGAGAACAGACAGCAGATTTGGGACTTTGCATTCAAAAGCCCAATTTAAGGTGTAATCTAAATCTGTTGTCAAGATTTTGAGAGTGTCTTTTGCTCTTGTATTTTATTGCAAGACAAACCTTCCAGCACTGTATCCCCAGTGGAGAATCGCATGGCTTGCAATCAAGTTGTAAATTCTGGTGCATGATTTTTTTCAACTGCCTTTCCAAATAATTATGAAAAGAGTGAGGGCCCAAATTTCTGCACATTTACACGTCCCTTTTGCCCTTGCGAAACTTGTTTAATGAGACATGACAATTTAAGCCTGCAATCTCCACCTTGCAGCACACATAATAAACCATGTTCTTCTAAAATGTCTCAATGGGTGGAAATCTACAACATAAACACACTTACAAATTGTGATCAATCAAAATCTTGTTCATTTGTTTTTCCAGGAGCAGAGGTTCAGTTACTGGAAACCTATAAATCACTGTGCATGAAGAGCAATGTGGTGAAGTGTGGAAAATCTCTATCCTTAAATTTCCTAACAACATTATGGTTAGTTTAGCTCCACACCTGGATGTCTAATTAATTGCTAGTCTCTTTTGGAGACTTCATGTGGATGTCATGTGCAGAAAGTGTAAATGTTGACATGTGCCATGGCAGTCTACTTCAATGTCACCACTGCCTGAATAGATTGCAACATTGCCACTGCATCAAGTTCAAGCCACACTTCAGGGACTTTAAGACAGAATGTAGGATGACATACGGCTGAGAAAGCTTAGGAAAGTGGGAAAGACTGTGTTTGAAGCAAGAAACCTATTTCCCTTTGCTGGTTGTTTGGGTGCTATTTCTCTGGTGACTTGACCAATGTTTATCCCTCGTCCAACATCACTGCAACTAATTTTCTCATAATTCATTGAGGACTTACTATGTGTAAATTGGCTTCTGCATTCCCTACATTGCAAAGACAGGTACACTACAAAGCCATTGACTGGAAAGTTCTTGAAGATAACTAAAGTTATGAAAGACAACGCATAATTGCAAATTATTTGTTTTCTTTCTGAGGTGGTCAGAATTGAGGGAACTTCCCTATCTCATCAAGAAAGGTAGCCAGTTGTTCCTTGATTTATTTTCTGCATCTAATTGATACGGTAAAATCCAAACGCATCCTTGTTACCAATTTGCCCACCACTATTATTGATCTTGGGAAAAAATGATGCCTGAAAATTGCAGTGAGAGCACTTTGCTGTTTTAGTTGTTCGAAGAATAAATCAAGATGACTATGAGAGCTATCTCTCTCTTCATAGTGAACTTAAATTTTCAATCAAGGAAGTTATTGAAAAAAATGGTTGAAATCTTCCTTCTCTTTGAAACCTGATTCTTGAGCAAAAATGCATATTTGTTTAGACATTAATCAACAAAAGAGGTCAGAATTATAGTGAAACATTGCTGCCCAGATTGTCCTTCTGCAGCTGAGCCACCTCAGAAACACATTACCATTTTGATCAATTAAAAATCCAAAAGTATAAGGAAAGAATAGAAAATATGTGAATGTAAGACAAATGTACCGTAAACAAAGTAAATAACTACGTATAAGAAGGAACTGCAGATGATGGAAAATCAAAGGTAGACAAAAATGCTGGAGAAACTCAGCGGGTGAGGCAGCATCTACGGAGTGGAGGAAATAGACAACGTTTCGAGTTGAAACCCTTTTTCAGACTATAACTATAAATAACTATGTAAATGCTTCAGGTTTTCCTTTATTGTTTTCAAATTTTATGACACACTTCTGTGATAAAATAATCATTGATGGTGAAATAATACAGCTGACATTCGTGAAGTTTGATGTGATAAACTGATTTCCAGTATTCATGGCAAGATTCAATTACTTTTTCACATGAAAATTTACTGTCCCATCATTAGGCTTTCATTAAGAAAGAAAAATTCCCCCCGCCAAAAAGGCACATTAATCTCAGTCTTAAATTTGCATGATGCAATCTCCATTCTACCGCTGCACCACAGAGAGCATACTAACATATGGCATCTCTGTGTGGTATCTCAGCTGCACGGAGGCGGAGAGGAGAGCTCTTCAGCGCGTCGTCCACAGAGCGCAGAAGATTATTGGGACACAGCTACCAGCCTTGGAGGGCATCTACCACACACGGTGTCTCAGGAAGGCCATCAACATCTACAAAGACTCCTCACACCCTTATAATGGACTGTTCGAACTCCTACCTTCCGGCAGACCTTACAAGGCCTTGTACGCCTGCACCTCCAGACTCAGGAACAGCTTCATCCCCAGAGCTATAGCTGCTCTGAACCAGCCCTGCTGAGTGCCCCCCACCCCCATGAACTGTCTCCCTCAGATGGTCACGTCGCACATCGACACGGCACGGACACATTTGCACTTTAGACTCTTTTACTGTTCTTTTTATAAATCATGTTTCTCGGGGTATCTAAATCTAAATTTTATTAGTTGCTTAAGTTATGACATCGGATGGAAGCTGCATACCAAATCTCGTTGCACATATGTGCAATGACAATAAAATATATTATTGTTATTATTATTATTAGTATTAGTATTATTATTATTGGCTTGTTTAACATTAACACAAATTATCTCCTTCCATTCACAAATTTAAAATGTCCACAGGACACTGTTATATATTGCACTCCTGTGAACTCTCACCAAGAACCTCAAGAGACAAGATAATTCACATGGGAATCAACATATTTCTCTCTTCTTCTTGCAATATGAAAATATTAGCCAGTTGCTAAAGGCTGTATAGTTCAAAGCCTGCAGTAGCAAAATAGTTCCTGAAATATTTGTCCTATATGTGTCATTTTCCAGACGCTTTATCTCATCTATTATTTGTTGCCACCTTTACATTTGAGCAAGCAAAGCTATGGAATTATACAGCTTCAGGTATGAAAACATTTAGAGAGGTAAGGTGATTTAGTAAACAGTCATTAGGATGCTTTGAGCTTGGGTTTTAAAAGCCTGAAAATCATAGTAGAGGGGGCTGAGGGAGATCAGTAGTTCCTTATTACTGATGCTGGAAAGAATGAACTAGACTGATGCGTTTTGCTTCTGTTGCACAAGGGTGAATACAGGCCTGACCCTAACATTGGATGAAGATAAATGTTCATAATTTAACGCTGGCCCCACCATTGTATTACAAGTAATTGCATAGGGTGCACATCTCAGAAACAGCCATTGAGTATTTATGCTGTCCTCCAGCTTTTTTCAATTAATTCTATCAATACAAATACAAAGGAATACAAAGGACATTTATTATCATATACACCAATTGGTGTAGTGAAATTTGACTTGCCATTGCAGCACACAAATAAAGATAAGACACAACATTAAAGAATTTAACAATAAACATAAAAACATCCCCCCACAATGGTTCCCACTGTGAGGGAAGGCACAAAGTCTAGTCCCCATCCCCTTGTCCACCCATAGTCGGGCCTATTGAGGCCTCCGCAGTCGCCTTTACGGAGGCCCGATGTTTCAGGCTATTCTCGCCGGATGATGGGAGAATCCTCACACCGGCATCGGGAGAATCCTGACAGCGGCATGGGAAACCTGGAACGGCCGCTTCTGTACCGGAGACCGCGGCTTCCAAAGCCAACAGGCTGCGCTGGACGGAACTCCACCACTGGCGATCTCGGCGAGAGATCCCAGGCTCCCGATGTTAAAGTCCGCCCGCGGCTGGCCGCTCCACAAACCCGCAGCTCCGCGATGTTCACCTGTGGTCTCAGCATTCCGGAGCTCCAGCACGGCGACCCGGGCAAGGCATCGCCCGCTCCGCGATAGCGCTCCAGCGCTGTGCCTCCGCCTCCGCCGAGGTTCTGGCCGGTCCCCGCAGGAAACGCCGCTCCAGACCCGTTGGTAGGCCGCGAGGACGGGTCGAAGATGCTGCCCGGAGAAAAGCCGCCTCTCCGACCAGGTAGGGACCAGGAAAAGCAGTTTCCCCCTTCCCCCCACCCCCCACATAAAAAAGAATAGACCTCCAAACTAAACACTTTTTAACACACTAAAAATAAAAGAAAGAAGTGAAAAGACAGACAGCTGCAGGCTGGGAAGCCATACCCAACTGGATGACACCCCCGTCCAGGAATAGCATCCTCTATTCCTTTCCATTACATGTCTATCTTCCCCATACGTCCACCTCCACTATCTGTGTCATGGGTAGAAAGTTCCACATTCGCTGGGTAAACTCCCCATTGGCCTCTTGCTGACTCTGCACCATTGCTCTTAGTTTTACACTTCTTCACTTGCTTCCTACAAGTGGGTGGTTTTGGAAATAGATGGCAGTGGAGTGAAATGTATTCAATGGTGACAACATGCCATAGATTCAATGCCAAACCACCAGCGTTTACATTAAACCAAGTGCATGCAAGAAACTTTGTTGGGGAAGGCAGGTTGGCAACTTTACTAAGAACAGTATTAACAACAGTTAGTAACTTAACTGGGTGTACGCAGGTTTCTCCGCTTCCTGAACTTGCCAGTGAAACTGAGATGAAAGAGCTTTGTGGTAGCAAGTGCTGCAGTAACACAGTTGCTTTCTTCAGTGGCTCTGCAAAAACGGTTTCTCTGCAGTAAATGTACCAGTGGATATTCAACAAAATCTTGGAATAAGCTTTGTTAGAGTTGGAGCAATGGTTGTGAATTTTATTTTTGTACTAATCCTTTGGGTTTTCTAGTATCATATCAATGTGGGTACCATTTCTGCTGCAAAGTTGTGGGATCTTGAGGTTCAATGAGAATAACAATAGGTGCTCCTCACATCCTTGCTGCTATACAAGAGTGAGGGACTCAACAGAAAAATGCAGCTCAAAGAGACAACACACCAGGGATAAGATTTATCAATGTGCCAGATATCGATCACTCCAGAGGCTCAAGATGTCAAGATGAGAGCCATAGATAGGGTAGACAGTTTGAATGTTTTTCCCGAGATGGAAACATCAAATACCAGAGGGCACAGCTTTAAGGTGAGAGGGGCAAAGTTTAAAGGAGTCGCGCAGGGCAACTTTTTTTACACAGAGGGTAGTGAGTGCCTGGAAAGTGATGCCAGAGTTGGTGGGCGAGGCAGATATGATAGTGGCATTTAATAGACTTTTGGATAGGCACATGGGTAGGTAGAAATGACATGGTCTTGGCATCATGTTCGGCACAGATATTGAGGGCTGAAGTGCTTGTTCTTGTGCGAGAGGGGAAAGATTTAGAAGTGATCTGAGGGGCAACCTCTTCACGCAGAGGGTGGTGGGGATATGGAACAAGCTGCCAGAGGAAGTGGTTGACACGTGTATAATAGCAACATTTAAAAGACATTTTGACAGGTACATAGATGGAAAAGGTTTAGAGGGATGCGGGCCAAATATAGGCAAATGGGCATCTTGATTGGCATGGCCAGCTGGACTGAAGGGCTATTTTCATGCTACATTAATCTATGATTTGATGATTCTATTAATGTAATTAATGACATCCTATGTGACTGTAATAATGACAATCCATCCCTCCCCATCTTTCGTGACACATGCTTTGACACAATTTCAGTGCTACTTTGCCAGTGCCCAGAATATTCTGGTCCTGTTCTTCATAATCCAGTGATATTACGGAGTGACTTTCAATTGTTTTGCTTTCTAAACCTATCACATAAAATCTTGTGAATACCAATGATCTTTGGCCCCCTCCTCTTTCCTATCTACATGTTGGCCTTTGACAATATCGTGCAAAAATGCAATACCCTGTACAATCTTCACTACACTCAATTTATCCCCTACACAAACTCACTTGACCCATCCACTGTCTCTCACTGCTGAACTATTTGTCCAATTCACAATGCTATATGAGCAGAAATTTCTGACGATTAAATTTCATAAAGAGCAAACCCATTGTCCACGTTCCAAACTCAGTTCTCCAGCTATCAAGTTTCTCCTTGGCATCTGTCTTAAAATGAGCTAAACTGCAAAAAACTGGTATGAATTCCATCCCTTCCTCTATCTTGCTTCAACTTAATGCATTTTTACAACAGCAAATCTCCTGTTTCTAGTTTGTACACTTACCTATAAGTCTCCCTTTTTCTACTAGTTGATTTGGAGATTACTTCTATTTATGTGGCAGATTCTTTATTTCTCATTTATCCAAACATTCCATTTCTATCCTCCGATGACTGCTTTTCTGAATGCACAGCAGATAGAGATGGGTGGGCGGCGCGGCCGACATCGCAGCGGCCTCTGCACTCTGCAGTCTGTCTTTTTTTATCCCGTTGAGGGTATAGTTTGTAGTGGGCTTTTAAATGTGTATGTGTGGGGGGCGGGGGGTGGGTGGGGGAAACTTTTAAATCTCTTCCCTGCACGGGGACCTGACCTTTTCCCTGTCGGGTCTCCGTTGTCGTTGGGGCCTAGCACCGTGGAGCGGCCTCCAACCGGAACGACCTGGGGGCTCAAGTCACGGAGCCTGCGGAGCTGCGGACCTACCATCGTGGAGCTGGCCAGCTTCGGAGCGTAGAGAGTTCGGAGCGTGGAGAGCTGCGGTGGCGCGCGGCTGCGACCCGACTCCGGTGGATGGTGACACTGGGAGCTCGCGGGTCCCCGGTGGGAGACTGCTTTGCGGGGCATCGGCAACGGCGACTTCTCCTGCCGGAATTGCGGGGTTGAAAGTGACCTGGAGCAGGGCCTTACATCGCCCAGCGCGGCTTTAAATGGCCGCGGACTTGCTAGCACCCGCCGGGGGCTCCAACATCAAGACCCGGAGCAGGGCCTGACATCGACCGGCGCGGCTTTAAATGGCCGCGGACTTGCTAGCGCCCGCCGGGGGCTTTGACTTTGACATCGGGAGAAGAATGGAGAGCAGGGGAGAGACAAGACTTTGCCTTCCATCACAGTGAGGAGGAGATTCACTGTGATGGATGTTTGTGTAAATTGTGTTGGTGTGTGTCTTGGTTCTTTTCTTGTATGACTGCAGAAACCAAATTTCGTTTGAACCTCATGTGAGGTTCAAATGACAAATAAATGGTATTGTATTATTGTATTGTAAATGCACTCTTTTTCATCACTCTTTCTCTTTAAGTATGTCATACCATACTCCTCCATCTCAGTCATGATTTATCTGTACCCGTCTCCATAATCCAAATGACAGGTAACTTTTTCTAATGTATTATTGGCTTTCATTTCCCATTTTGACCATGTTTAATTTATTTTAATGACTTCTCAAACTACAGCTCAATTTTACCCTCCTGCTTTCTTCTGTTTCAATGCAAAGTATGTTTTCTCATAGTTGGTGGATGCTATACTTCCTTTTCATTTTACACTATCTTATTATTTTATGGTCAGGTCCAAGTAATTCACTCTTTTGAGAATCCCTGCATCCAACTCTTCCCTCTACATTCCACATCCTGCCTTTCTTGTTGAAGCCTTTATGATCTCCCTATCTGACTTTCTCATGTCAACAAGGACACCTGCTGCAGAAACCTAACTATATATTACTAAAAGTCTGTTCTTGACCGGTTTTGGCCATCTGTGCTGCGATTTCCGAGAGAACGCCGCCACCTACGGCTGCCATTTTTGGCCACCTCGCTCAGAGCCCCCCTCCGCCGTATGTGTGCCGAGGATTTTTCCCGTCGATGAAAAATGACAGAGATATTAATGATTTTACAAAATTCCCCATTCTCTCTGCTGCCCCTGCTGGCGGCTGGGGGGAGGGACTATAAAACTAGGAAGTGGTGTGCCTCAATCAGCATCTGCAAGCTGGAGGAAGGCAGAGGGTCACATTTCTCTGAGCTGTGAATAACACTGAACACATGTCTATTCAAATGTAAGTGCCCTTAGTGGTTCTAAAACGCTTGCAGAATGTGTCTATTGGTTCTAAAATGTCTATTGGTTCTAAAATGTTTGCAAAAAGTGTCTCTTTTGGTTCTACAATGCTTGCAGAATGTGTCTTTTTTAGTTCTAAAATGCTTTTTAGGTTCTCCCCCTCCCCCCCCCCTTTCCTCTCCCCCCCCTCCCCCCCCCCCCCCCCCCCCCCCTCCCCCCCCCCCCCCCTCCTCCTCCCCTCCCCCCCCTCTACTCCCCCCCCTCTCCTCTCCCCCCCCTCTCCCCCTCTCTCTCCCCCCTTTCCCCCAACGGGCCTGTACTTGGTCTAGTTTATTGACTATAGCTGCACCTTCAGGGCCTGCCCCACTTGGGCGTCATTAGCGCGTCACGCAGGTGGCGCGTGAGGATTTTGAGAATCCCCAAATCCTGGGGCGCTGCGCACTACCGCGCATCACTGGCTATGCCAACACATCTCACCACGCGCCATGCGCATGTAATGCACGCCATGCGCGCCTCGTGCATCGTGACGCGTAAATGATGTTGCGTAAATGACGTGCAAATAACGCCCAAGTGGGACAGGCCCTCAACATCATAATCCCACCCAAACCCATCTCAAAATTACTGGTCAGCAACTTACTCTGCCACTAGATCCTTGACTTTCTAACCCACAAATCACACTCAGTGAGGATAGGTAACAATTCCTCCACAATTATTCTCAACACCCATGCCCTGCAAGTGATTGCATTCTCAGTCTCCTATTATACTATCAAGCATGATTATAGACAATAGACAATAGACAATAGGTGCAGGAGTAGGCCATTCGACCCTTCGAGCCAGCACCGCCATTCAATGTGATCATTGCTGATCATCCCCAATCAGTACCCCGTTCCTGCCTTCTCCTCATATCCCCTGACTCTGCTATTTTTAAGTGCCCTATCTAGCTCTCTCTTGAAAGCATCCAAATACAATTATGTGGCCAAATTATGTGGCTTAACGCCATCTACAAGTTTGCAGATTACACCACCGTTCAGCATGTCTCCAGTGACTCTTACAAGATTTTACAGATGCACCATAGAAAGAATGCTGTCAAGTTGCATCGCAACTTGGTTGGAGAATAGTTTTGCACAAGGCTGCAAGAAATTGCAGAGAGGTATGGATGTGGCCCAGTCCAACACACAGACCATACTCCCTAACATTGACTCTGTCTACACTTCATGCTTCTTTGGGAAAGCAGCCAAAATAATCAAACACCCTTCCCACCCCAGTCTTTCCTTCTTCTCCCTGCTCCGATCAGGTGGAAGATGCAGAAGCTTGAAAGCGCAAACCACCAGACTCAGGAACGGCAATGTAGTCAACTAAATGTAACTAACACTTCAATACTGGGGACGTTGGCCTGGGTGAGGACTTAATGTTGGTTCATTTGCAGTTGGAGTGAATTTGGAGCAGTTTGCAGTACTATTTTATAGTCGCCTTAAGGTGCCTGATTTAGACGTATTTCTGAAGGCAAGGAACAGTGTTACATGGTAGACAGAGTGTTTTGTTCCAGTTCTGAGGGTGTGCGTACTTTGTTACTGAAAGGTAAAAACTTTTCAAAACCTTTGGCTTGTTCCTGTCTTAACACTGGTGCCCGTGCCATGAAAAATAAACCCATTTATTACTATTTTGACAGCTTTGTTTTGCACCAATGCCTATACTTTCTTAGACATTTTCGAAGTCTGTCTGTTCTTCATTAATCTGCAACAATCTGAGGCAGAGCTGGGCAAGGTCTTGCTTTAAATAAACCTAATCCCTCTAGAGCATATTATTTCCTGTGTCTACTCGTGTTATCTATTACAGAATGTACTGTGACAGTTGGATTTATACCCTGCCTTAACAAATTTCACCCTAGCTGCCAGAAGATTTCTCTTATGATACCTAGCTGAATGCTGAAGATTTGTGCAGACCCTGGCTGGAGTATCCAAGGACATCTTCAGTCAGAGGTTCCCATATGCTTCAAAAGGGCATCTAAGGTACTGGTACCCAAGAAAAGAAGGTTGAGCTGCCTTTGTGGCACTTGCATCCACCATGATGAAATGAAGTTCCTCGAGAGGTCGGTTATGTGACAATAAACTTGATGACTCCTGCAACAGGGATATACCCTTTTGAATTTTCATTCGTAGTTACAGAAAACACTGACTTTTTAATTGTAGAATTCTTTATCACTATCATAATTCTAACCTGCACTTTCACACCTATGTTTGGGAGGCTTCTGAACTTTGGTTTGCATTGTGGTAATGCCCCATGGTATTTTTCTTGTGAATTCAGCGAGCTTATGTTTGTGGGGCTAACTTCTCAAGTATATTTCTGCCATGAGCACAATAGAGAATTAAGGGGTGGGGTTAACACATCAAGGGAGTAAATAATGAATAATATTGTTCTTTGCAACTAAACCTGATAAGAAAGATAGACACAAAGTACTGGAGTAACTTGGTGGGTCAGGCAGCATCTCTGAAGAATATGGATAAGTGACATTTCAGATCAGGAACTTTCTTCAGACCTATCCATGTTCTCCAGAGATGCTGCCTGACTGCTGAGTTATTCCAGCACTTAGTGTCTATTTTTGTAAACCAGTATCTGCAGTTTCTTGTTTCTACATTATAAAGAGAAAGCACAACAGATTTAGTGTAGGGTCTTATGTTGCGAGCTCTAGCACTTCTGCACTTTTCTGAAACAATTGTGTTCTGGATGAAACTAAGCAGAAATCTTTCACCTTCCATTGTGCTTTGAAGCAGATCCAATTCACAATCCAATTCAATGATTTTGAGTGGGAGGAACTTTCATTTCGCCCATAAGGTCCCTCAATTTGCAATTCCAAAACTAAGTCTGCCTAAATTTCTCACTGACCAGAGTGCTATATAAAGTAGAAAAATAAAACAATAACCAAAATGACAATTGAACCAGTGTTGAGATTGGACAGAGTAATGACAATGAAACCACACGGGGAGTTGTTGGGTTAGTTAATCAAGGGAGTAAATAATAAGTAATTTGCTTTTCAACTAAACCTAAACACTCATGTAGTCTTTGAGCTTGAAAAAGGCCCTTCGGCCTAATTTGTCCACATAGACCAAATTTTATAAAAGAACTGGTCCCATTTGCCTGTGAATGACCCAGATCACCCTAAACCTTTCCTAGCCATGCACCTGCCTAAATGTGTTTTCACCATAGTCATTGTGCCTGCCTCTACACAGCTTCCTCTGTCAGTTTGTACAATTTACACACAATACTTTATGTGAAGAAATTGCCCCTTTGGAAAGATTTAAAAGAGATCACACAATAGCATATGCTGGAATCAGGATCAGAAACAAATTGCTGGTGGAACCCAGCAAATCAAGCAGCATCTGTGAAGGAAAGGAGCTGCTAACATTTCAGATCAAGACTCTGCATCAGGACATTTGTTGCTTTCTAACTCTGTCTCTCATTTTTAGACACATTGCTCTGTAGCATTTTCCAACCGATGCACCACCATCAGCTGTTTATCTCAACCTCGATTCCCTCTACAACCTTTGCTTGCTTTCAAGTTTTTCTTCTTGTGGTGTCAGTTCTAATTTTTGTAGCTGCCTTCCCTACTTGGCAGTTTTACAAAAGCTGTTTTCCCTTTCACGTGCTTACTGCGGATGCCTTTATTGCTTCAGCAGCTGTGACAAGGAGAAATGAGCAAAAGCAATGAGAACACATCAAAAGGGGATGGGAAAGAAAGAACGCTGCAGAGTTTGAGTTTGTCCAAGTGGTTGAATGGTGCCTTACAGTCACAAAGGTAAACTAGCACTGACCATATCTGTTGCTTTATACTCTATCAATCACAGTGGTCTGACTACTACTTGTTTAAGTACCAAGGAAAGAGAATGGTGCTTAGCTGCCAACCTTGGCATGGTAATAGAATTAAGTCTTTAGAGGCAGAATGAATGAGATGGATTACAAGTCCAATAAAACAGAGCAATGTGTTTATTTTCAAAGAGTAGGAATTATTAAAGCAGCTTATACATTTTTTATACATGAGGGTTGGCAAATTGAAGATGTCAGAGAAGTCAGCACAAGCCCACTGAGTGCTTCAATTTAAAAACTGAAAATATAACTTGGCTTCAGGTGTTTAATTTTATTGATCTGGAGCCAAGCCAACAATCCTCCATCTCAGAAGCCAAAATAAATTTCCCTTCAAATTAAAGAAAGATGGCTTTGAGGCTCCAGTTTGCCTATCTTGGAATATGTACCCCATTTTTAGCATTCGGATCTTCCTTCCAAGAGCTATGTTATAATTATCATCTTTTAACTCGTGAAATCTTTCCAAGCCATTACACAAGAGCAGGACGACCTTTATTTCTCATCAATTTTACTGTAAAACACCGCATGAATTCAAAATCTTTAAACTAGTTTTCATCCACAACTTCCCATACCACAAAAAACGAGTTCAAGTTCTAAGGGCCTTAGCAGCTTTCACTGGAATAAAAATAATAACAAGATGTAACCCTTTTATGCCACACCATGTTTTGAAATTGCTACCTTCTTTTACAAATCCCAGCATGTAGATTTCTTGCACAGAAGACAAATCCCTGGTAGTTGATTAAAATGGAATATTTTTAAAATGGTGCAGAGTAGTAAAAACAATTTAACCTGCACACATGCACAACAGATTAATCAAATATTTTATTTATAGAAGCAGTTGATGCTCAGATGAGTCATTCCCAATCCCATCATATTACAGCTAATTTTATACAAATTCTGTTCATTAATTTAAATCTTACCATGCAAAAGAAAGTGGCAAAAGGATTATGGTGGTAACAAAACAACAAAGAAATTGAGTCGGCCTTTTAAGTTGGTAAAAGGCACAGTCTGTGTCTCACACTAATCAATGGAAACCAGTGTGCATTCAATGCCATATTTTAATGATGACTTTTTAGCTCAGCATATTTATTTCAAATGTCATCTGTTGCAACAGTGAGCAATTTTGGCCTCTAGGGTTTAAAAGTCATGTAAGTTTTCCAGCTTGACTGAAAAAAAAAAAAACTTGTTCCAAATACTAAAGTCTCTTGTGATTCATAAGTGTGCCGACTTTCATATACTAGCCTTTGAGAATTTCTACAGCTGAAGAAGAGAAAATTAAGGGAAGTTAAAGCCATGAGTGATTTAAAGAGGGTCCCTCTAAACTCTCACACAATATACAACTTACACAAGGATCAACTTAAATGAATTTAACCTTGAATTTCAGGAAGTGTACGTTTCTGCATCCTCCACATCCCAGCTCTTTCACACCTGACAGTATCTTCAACTAATTTTATTTAGAATTAAAATGGAGCAATGTTTGACCTTTAGGAAACTGGTGATGAAGGGCCTTCAATCTGAAATATTAACTCTTTCTAAAGATGCTGCCTGACCCGCTGAGTATTTCCAACATTTTCTGTCTTTATTTCATATTTCTAATATCTGCGCAGTTTTTCTGGTCTCCATTTAATATTGATTCTGGTGCCGATGTAACATATGACCAGATTTTCCTTCCTGATATTCGCATGTGGAGTGAGGTGGTAGTTGCTGACGATTTTCTGTCACACAGTCAAATTATCCACAGTCTCTTTAGTTCTTAAAAAGTCTCTTACCAGAGAAAATATTGAAAAAGAAGCTGTCACAGTGAGATTATTTCAAAGTAATAGGTCGCGAAGTGCTATCTAAATGGCTCAATCACGAGAAATTCAAAATCCTCTTCATCAGGCCTTTAATAGCCAATGAACATTCATGAAAACATGTTTAAGAAGGAACTGCAAATGCTGGAAAATCGAAGACAAAAATGCTGGAGAAACTCAGCGGGTGAGGCAGCACCTATGGAGCGAAGGAAATAGGCAACGTTTTGGGCCGAAACCCTTCTACAGACATGAAAACATGTTCATTTTGGGCTGTAGGCACCCTTAATTGCTTTTGAGCATGAAAGCTGGAATGTCTAAATCTTGCAATATTACAGCATGGGCCTTTTCACCGAGTAATGATGGCTGTATACATATTATAATTATTCATATGTACCACAAACAACAATGGCACTGCCAATATGGATTGCATAATTGATTCTGCTTCTCTTTCCATTGGACCAGTTACAATTTATCATATAATTTATCAAAATACAGACTGTTAGAAAACTGTGGTTAGTGCACAGTCAAATTTTGTCACTTGTAATTTATCAACATATGCATCAATGCAGTTTGTAGGCAAATAACTGGTAGGCAAAGCTTGTAGAATGGGGTTGGTGAGCAATTTCAATGTTTAATGACAAGTGGCACTCTAGTTAATAATCTTTCTGTTTTCAAAGTAAATAATACTATAACCAGATTTTTATGGTCATAGCAACTGAAATAGATATAAATTAGTTGTTAGCATTTTTACTTCTGAGCTGTGAGTGTGAATTTAAAATCTAAACTAGAATTCAAGCACATAATCTAGGTACATCATCTACATCTATTGTGATTTGCCTGTTTAAACGTTGATGCTGTAATGTAAAGACTGCAATGTTGCCATTCTGAAAGGACCAAATCAGTGGCTCAATCGCACTTTTTATCTCAACTTACTTTGTGACCACTTTTTATACTGACAATATTATTTTGATTTTAATATGGCTAAGCTATATAAAAATTGTTCTGCCTCACCAGTTGATCTCTCAAACAATTGAAGACAATATTACAGTGGAAGAATACTTCCCAGGAGGCAGCATGCATGAAACAGTAAACAATAATCTATTAAAAAAAATCAATGTAATGATGTGATATTTAAAGTCACTGAAAGAATAATTGAAATTAAAAAGTAAATTTGTAAAATAAAATACACAAAAGGACATAGTGAGTTGCCCTGTTTTTTTCTGCACAAAGTCACAAGTGAGTCATAAGTTAACATTCTCATAAATAAGAGTCCTTGTTTGTTCCACATTTAAATATAGAATACATGGTGTGTTTGGCAGTGGGCTTGAGTATTGCACTCTGACCTATGAGTCCAGGATTCAAGTTTACCTCAGAGTGGAAAATCTTTTCTGCCTTTAGCATAAGTGTTCCATCAAGAAAAGCAGACTGTCAGATTTCAAGCCAAATACCAGTAAACCCACAGAACCAACTGGCACAAAAATGATAACCACACTCAAAACAACACAAAATAAACAGGACTTTGTGCTGCAACAGGCTCTGGCATTACTAACCTAAAAACCCTTGATGTTAACACTGGATGGCAAGATTTGGAAAGTTTTCTCAGAATGATGAGCATCTTTCCCACCCCTTTAAAACACAAGAACGTAGATGTATGCAATGCCAATGTAATTACAGATGTCTGGTGCTCCCATAATGAAATTTCAATTTAAACATGACTAGGACTACAATTAATCACCAATGTAAATTTTCTGAATGTATATAAGTGAGTCAAATTGAAGTTTCAACTCACTTGGAATCAGCAGGTCTCTGCCAAAACTCCTTTCAGAACCTCCTTTGTGGTACTGTGATGTCATGCCGCCAGCTTCCTGCTGTACGCTAGCTGAAATAGCGGGAATCAATACTTCAAGTACAGAACTTTTTTAAGCACTTATAAAAGTGGTACCAAACCAAGAGTATTCATATGATGACTTTAAAAAAAAAATCAACATTAACATGGAATTCCACTCAGATGTCTCACAACTAAAATTGATGCTATGGTAATTTGCTACATTTACATGGTTTCTGTAAAAACACAAAGACAACTTAAATCACGGGGCCCAATGTTCTGAGTGCAACTGTCTCATGGGATGATAAACAGTGTACAATGTTGGTTTATGTGATGCTATTGTATTCATCAACTTACCTAACCTTGTGTAAAAAGAACATTCATATTTAAGATACCGCATACTTTATATTTGGGAATCTAGGAAAGAGCATGGCCTATATATTGTTCCACTCACTAAACGTCTACAGGATGATGTACTGGGGACCAGGCTGTGTTGTTGACCTCCTCTATCAATATTCTATTGCACATCTTTCATCTGCCATGATGGAGTATCTCAGGTGGGTCTTGGTATGCTGATTCATAGAGAGCTTGGGCAGGGGGCAGGGTATGACAGTGGGGGTGCTTTCTGATTAAGTGAGATCATATGGCAGGAGCTGAGAAGAAGGGTTGAAGAAGGGGAAGAAGCAAGACCATGGTTGGTTGGTTGGTGGAATGGAGGTTAGCAGTTGCAATTGGTTGAGGATGTGTTAAGGTCGCCCTTGGTTGATGGTGGGAGTCAGTGTTTTAATTAGGTTGCAAATTGGATTTGGGGACCCAAAAGACAGTCGCAAGTCACTGGAGGGGAAAGGCTTCTTGTGGGAATGAGAAGCAAACAGAATCCCATGGGAGGATTCAAACAGATACAGACGCTTTATGTTAAAATAAAGCGTCTTGATGACTTGTGAAGGATTGTTTCGGCATCAGTGGCCTATATAGTTCCTCAGACAGGATCTGAATAAAAACATCTCACAACAGAGGCTCATTGTGAAAGTGCGATCCAATTAACCTCACTCTCCTGTTCTTCTCCTAAAAATCTTTTACATACTTATTCATTTCCATTTTGAGATGTTGTTATTTAAAGTGAAGATTCAATTCCAGATTATAACAATAGGTTGCATTAACAACCATGCTCTTCATTTGGCATAATTATGTTAATTAACATTCTTTATTTGTATTGGTATTTTGGCTACCTTAAATCTGTGTACTCCTGCCAGTTTCTCCCTATCGACTGCATTAATTTGGAAGGCTTTTATTGAGTCTCCTTAAATGTCTCTCCTCTGAGACAATCCCAGCTGTCTCAGTGAAAAGTCATCAACCTGAAACATTAACCCTACTTCTTTGTCTACAGATAATGCCTGGCCTTCTGAGAGTTTCCCAATATCTTCCAATTTCTCCGTTTAATGGAAAACTCCCAGATTCTCCATTCTCTCCATAAAAATCATTCTGTTCGTTCCTGTTACTTTTCTGGTAAATCTCCAGTGCTTGACATTGTTTAAGTATAAAACATTTTGTGACATCTTGTAGCTGCAACATGTTAGTAGAGAAATGCAAATTCCTTCTTGTCAATTTTTCCATTATCTTTACTGTGGTTAAGACACGAGACAAATAAACTGAAAAATAATGCCTCAAGAAATTAAAATAAGATCTTGAGAAGCAAATGATGAATTTCAAATCATCTAAAGATCTCAAAAAAACATTATTATGTTGATTTCTATTCCATTTTTTTTCTTCCTTTCAACTCTTAACTTGCACAGTAACAGCAATATTTTGAAGATGAACAGGATCTTGAAACTGGCCAATCCCACTTTTTTCGAATGGAATAAACATACTGGGAGATTGCATAGTGTTTGCGAGATCTAGATCTCCAAACACAAAGATTAATTATTCTCTTCCTGCCATTCAACTTTCTTGTAAAATTCCTGAAGTGCATCTTGCAGATCCTAGTCATTTGCAAAGTTCTCCATTGAATGTTAATTAACAAAATTATGCCAATTACTGTATGTGCTCTAATATATTTATGACTGTGTTATTGCATAGTGCTTTTTAAAATGAGTTAAATGGCATACTGACTTCAAGTGACCTGAAAACATTTTTCACTTTTCAACTGAGAAAGTAAAACTCCAATTAATATTGGTCTTAAATGCTTTAGTCACCTCTAGGTTGGATTTATTTGTGGTGAATGACTTGTTTTCATTTTAACAGAGAAGGAATTATTTTAAACATAACATGGAAAAAAAAGCTATCACATCATAAACAAATGGCAAGTCTATTGTGAAATATTATAATAATTATAAGTATTATAAATTATGCTAGGATTCATGGAACTTATATGTTTAATCGTCATCTCATAACAGTGTTAATTTATTTTCCAAATATTGTATCCTAATTTGTGTATATATATATATTGGCAGATCCTGCTTTCCTTCAATTTCAGTGAAAGTAGCACTAGATCTTACAGACCAAAATGTAGACAGAACCACTAAAATATATTGTATTTAATACGTTGGATTTGGAAGTGTACATCAAAAGAAAGTATGGTTTATAATATTTTTAATTTAATCACACACAATTCACTACATTGGACCATGAAAAAAAGGATAGATTTTTCAAATAATTCAAATAATGCTCCTTGTAACGGGCATCGGTAACGTTGCATACATTTTATATATTGGGACTAAAACAAAAATAAGGTTTGACCTATGTATACAACTTTAAAACATTTATTCGGGGTTGCACAATTACCATGTGTGGGCTACTTCACTTCCATGCCCAAGAGAATGGTAGCAGCAATGTCAAAAAATCATGGTTAAACTTTGATTAAATTATTTTAATATTTATCTCATGCGATATAATTAATACTAACATGCCTGAGTAAACATTTGGACATAAAAACTGGCTTTGCTTGAGAGGCATATTAAATATAAAATGTGTTTAAGTATTTCCAATATCCTAAACAGGAAATGGGATTTCATGAATTTAGATCAACAATCTTACTGCATGGCATGTATATGTCCTGTGAAGTTCAATGAATCTACAGTCTAGCATTAAAAATGATTTGGAATAATCTTCATTAGTAGCAGCTTGTGTGGTATTTAATCAAATTCCCCAAATCTGTTGAAAAGCATCTGGTACTGGAGCTCTGATTATGAATGGTTGATAGTTATGTATTGTGCTAATCTCACACTGCTGTCCATTTTCTGCCTGCTACTGCGCTGGCATCCATCCTTGAACAATAAGCACTTTAACACAAGCTGGCTATCCATCAAAGAATACTCTATCACCGATCTGATTTAGTAGCAGGATAGATTATTATGGATGCCGGTTTCCAGGAAATGATCATTCCTGTGAAAAAGAGATATTTTTAACCCCTAATGTTCATAAGCTGTATTTTAAACCGTTGAAGAACAATATGAAAACAAGATTCCCTTTTCAAACTGGATAACTACTCATGGATAAAGGCAGTCAAACCTTTTCTCCCTTTGCCAATTAACTTATCATTATTAATATTGTTTTATATTCCATTGCTGTGGGAATGCAATTCCAATTCATAAGCTAAATGAAAATTCAATGTGCCAATGGATTACCAACTGATCTATTCTTTCTATCAGCTCCCCATCAGCTTTTACAGCACAAGATCGGCCTCAAACAATGCAAGCAAGGCACTCCACCATCCCCAGAATGCTTCCACATTTATCAAACAATTTATTAGTCACAAAAAATTGGGAGCTGCATAAATTTGAAGTGTTGCATCAACTTAAGGTGTTTTCTTGCCTGGGAGTGCTAAATTTACTTTAATGCAGTTTTAATATATGAAACAGAATTCTGCATTCAGACCAGAAGCACAGATCAAAACATACATCAAATAAACTATCTTATATAGATGGGATTAAGAATTTATGCACACATAAAGTATGTGCTGTTATTACTGAGAGACCATCCTTCATTAAAATTTAGAACTAGACATTACATAGTTCCCTCTAAAATGCATCAGCATTGGGACCATATTTTATACTGTGTATTAAATGATATTCCACTGGCATTCCACTCGCATCCATTAGACATGGCTCTATCTTGAAGACAGCTGGTGTATGACATTAGCTCAGGCCAGGCTATAGAGCAGAGGGATCTTTGAGTGTAGGTGCATGGTTCCTTGAAGGTGGATAGGATGGTCAAAAAGGCTTTTGGCACATCAGCACATCAGTCAGTATTGAATATAGAAGTTGGGAGGTCATGTTGCAGTTGTACTAGACGTTGGCGAGGCGGCATTGAGAGTATTGGCTTCAGTTCTGGGCTGCATTTTATAGGAAAGATGTTGTCCAGCTGGAAAGGGCACCGATAAGATTTACGAGGATGTTGCCAGGACTAAAGGGTTTGAGCTATACGGAGAGGTTGAGTAGGCTGGGACTCTATTCCTAGGTGTATGAGGGGTGATCTTATAGAGGTGTATAAAATCATGAGAGGAATAGATCGGGTAGATGCACAGAGTATTTAGTCCAGAGTAGGTGAATTGAGGACACAAGGGCATAGGTCTAAGATAAAGAGGAAAAGATTTTAAAGGAATCTGAGGGCTAACTTTTTCACACAAAAGGTGGTGGGGGTATGGAACATCCTTCCAGAGGAGGTAGTTGAGGCAGGGATTTAAGAAACAGTTAGACAGGTACATGGATATGACAGATATGGAGGGATATGGGCCAAACGTGGGCAGGTGGGATTAGTGTAGCTTGGGACATGTTGGCCGGTGTGGGCAAGTTCGGCTGTTTCCATGCTGTATTGAGAGCAGGGGAGAGAAAAGACTTTGCCTTCCATCACAGTGGGTTCACTGTGATGGATGTTTGTGTGAATTTAATTGTGTGTATGTCTGTAGGACATTGTCTTTGTTTGTATGGCTGTGTAAACAAAATTTCGTTTGAGTCTCACTGGGGCTCAAATGACAATAAATTTGTATTGTATTGTATTGTATTGTATTGTATTGTATTGTGTATTGTATTGTATCACTCTATGACTATAAAGAAAACATATACATATACCCAGTATAAGAGGCAGCAGTCATGGGGTGTGTAAAATGTTGCAAATGTTGATTTGGTATGAACATTTCCACAATGTGGCCAGGAAGTACTTCAAGAAACTGGTCATGGTGCACATTAACTCCAGCTCCCAGATAGCCTTGACCCAGTGCAGTCTGCCTATATTCACAACTGGTCCATGGTAGATGCCATCTCCCTGGCCCTACACTAATCGCTGGAACACCTGGACGCCCAAGTCGGGGCGGCCCGGTCCGGGGGAGGTTCGGCGCCCAAGTCGGGGCGGCCCAGTCCGGGGGAAGTTCGGCGCCCATGTCGGGGCGGCCCAGCCCGAGGCTGAAGACGGCGCAGTACTCATGTGAGGGTGGCTGGGACGGTGTTCTGGCGGTGGTGGCCTGAGTCCGGGGTTCGGCCGCGGGCCAGCAGCTGCTTCTACAGGACTGGTGGGCGGCAGCTTCAACCTCCCCGGGCCGCGGTGTTTGAGCCGCGGGACTGTTCTTAACATCGCCCGGGGCATCACAGTGAGGAGATGCTGGGTGGACTCACTGTGGTGGATGTTAATGTGTGTTTATTGTTGTTCTATTGTATTGTATTATATGTTGACTGCTGCAATTTCGTTCAGACTAAGTCTGAATGACAATAAAAGGCTATCTATCTATCTATCTATCTATCTATCTATCTATCTATCTATAACAAGGACATCTTGGTAAGAATCCTATTTATTGACTATAGCTCTACCTGCAACACCATATGTCCAACCAAACCTATCTCCAAAACTCCTGAACCTAGGATCCCTTTGCCACCCTTGACATCCTGACCAATAGATCACAATCAGTGAAACATCCTCCACGATAATTATCAACACCGTTGCCCTACAAGGATGTGTCGTAAATATAATCCAGCCTAACACATAAACCAGCCATCACACCATTGATTATGTCTACACTTCACACTGCGTTGAAAAAGCAACTAACATTTATCACCCCAATCATTCCCTCTTTTCTCCTCTTCCGTCGGGCAGATGACACAAAAGCATGAAAACACATGCCACCAGACTCAGGACAGCCTTATCCTTGCTGTTATCAAACTACCGAACAATCCTCCCATAAGCTAGGTGATTCCTGATCTTCCAACCTACCTCATTGCGGATCTTAGTTTTTTTTCTCTGCAAATGTAATACTATAATGCCGTAACTTCTACATTTTGTTTTTTTTTTCTCTTTCCACTACCAGCTGTTTATGACTTGAATGTACTCATATATAGTATAATTTGACTGGATAGCATGCAACCAAGTGTTTCACAATATATCAGTGCACATGACAATAATAAACCAATACCAATACCGATACCAATACCAATGATGGCGATGATTCACGATCAGAATTAATGTTGTCCTGCTCAACACAATCCTTCCTCAAACTGCCTGAAGAATAATTAGTCTCTGTCTAACCAGGAAACACAAATGGTAACAGAGTAGGTAGAAAAGGTGATTTGGTAAGAATTTGGATTTTTTTTCCTTTATTGACCAGGGTACAATGCTCAAATTGTTTTCGGCATGTTAAGACACAGTCAAAGTACAGAGTATAGTTCTGGTCACCGCATTGCAGCTATCCCTGGATAACAAATTGTTCTGTTTTTACAGATGTCCACAAGTTAATTTTCTATATCAGATGGAAAATACATAAAACTAATTTGATATGGTAACCATATCTCCATGGTATTGAATGAAAGGCATTAAAAGCACACGAGACCAGATAAGAAAGAACAATTACAAAAGAGGGAGAGGGAGAGGGAGAGAGACAGAGAGACAAAGAGAAAATGAAAATTATTATGTCCGTGCTCACGTGCCCCTGGAGAGGGAACACGCGGTGTCCACGGGGATGTATTGTAAACTCTGAATGTGTTTTAGATGTGATGTATTATACGTTTTTTGCTGAATTAAGTCCTTGGGAAAAAAAAGTGGAAATTATTTTTGCCGTTCACATGCACATACTGTATGTAGAAGGACTTTTGAATTTAACAATGATGTGAGAGCCTGTTTGTATGTAGGGGTGTTTTTAAGTCAGGATTTTGGAATCCAGGGACTGCCTGTACTGGATGAATAAGACAACATCAGAAAGGGTGTAACAGAAACTGTGTATAGCAATGCCACAACTTGGAACTTTGGACTACAAATGACTGCTTGAAACTAACTCATCATTTCACAGATGGCAAATTAACAATATAGCCAATAGTTTTCTAATTGTGGCAAATACTTCATGCAGCTAAGAGAGAGAAGATACATCTGCTGTCTGTCTCATTGAAACAAGGTCCACCTCAGATGGTAAAACAATGGATTATTCCCAGAATTGTGTTAGTATGTGCTGTAATATTCACAACACACCAGTCCATGTCTCTGCTTTATTTGATTAATTTGGCTGACCCAGTTGGTTCCACATTAGTAATGTTGTTTCGAGACAAACTTTGACCCCTTTGTTCTTCCTTATCTTCATTAATTTAGGGATCTGCCAGCTTCAAATGCAAGGAATTCAATGTTTTCTTAAAAAAATTACAATTGTTACTTGCTGCAGATGAAATGGACCGGACTTTATAAGGCAATGATAAAATGTTTAAATCAATCAGGTACAGACACATTAAACGACACATTACTGACATTTGATCCAAAATTGATCCATGTTAACTGTCAAAACCTCAATTAAAGTTCCATTTGGCAATGCTAATATTGCTATTCAGAAGGCTAAGTATATTCTAACTGCAGTTGTTAACTCAAATCTTCCAATAAATAGGTTTTTGGAGAAGCTGATTTGTTAACTGGTTGCTATGGAACGGTTGAATCTATACAGGCATAATTAATTGATCGTCTATGTTATACACAAATATCCTAAGCAACATTTCAGTGATGAAGGAACTACAATTTTTGAGGTTGCTTAATTTGAGGCTGAAGATTTGGTTAGATTTTTGAGAAGAGAAGAAGCTCTCAGGGATACAGATGTTGCAGCAGTTTGTCAACCTACACCTCCATTAAAGCAGTACTCAGCAGAGCTGTGTTGCAGAAGGATTGAACCCTCATCAGTGTGCAAACTCTCAAGGACAAAAAATTTGATCTAAAAATGATGCATGAATCTTGGTAGAATGTGAAACAATTCCACGATCAAAAAATGACCTCCAGCTCTCAATGTATTATTGAAAATGATTCAGACACAGGACTAAAAATCACCCTGTCCAGCTTATTTTTTCCTCATTTTCTATTATTCTGTTCTGATCCTGATATTGCTCCATGCCAGCTATGTGGCTCCAGGAGTCCTATTCCATCATAAAGCTTTTCTTTATGTGTGCCTAGGCAAAGAGCCATCAAAATAACTGAGTAAAAGAGCATTGCAGCTGTGTCTAATCCCCCTTTCACCCATTTCCCACACATCTGCACTTTCATCAGGAGTTGTAGCAGAGACTTTCACTAATTTTCCTGCTCCCAAGCCCAGTGATCTTGAGGGAATTACTGCTGGCCTTGCTCTGATCAGTTAATGCTCCACAGTCAAGAAATCATGGGGATGACCTTCCTGATCAGTATGAAGTGACCAGAAACCCCTTTAACCCCATTAGATGATCAACCTAAGAGGCAAAGTTAGGTTGATCATCTAATAAAATTATAAATTGAGACTCTTGAATTAAAATTCTGGTATGATTTAACCAATTTGAAGGTTGGAACTTGATTTGACCCTACCCATGTGACAGCTTTCTGGCACAGGCGACCCTTTTCTTAAACTACTATTTTATTTGAGCAAATATCAATATTGTTTTCCCTAACTTTACTGGCAATTGTGTTTTAAGTCAGCATAAGGTCACTTGGTTTAAGCAACCTTTTCAAAATAATAAGAAAAGGGAAATTTTCAACTTGGGAGCATTAACATAACTTAATATTACTTTCCACTGCTGAGCTTTTTTGACAGATAGGATACATTTATTAGTAAATGCCATAAGGTGAGCTATTATGGAATATAAATTTGTTTCTAAATACATCAGGCTTCAATATAATTATGCAAAATGAATTGGAGACTTGTCATTTTTAAGTGATCTATAGCCTGTAGATATCTAGAGTCTAGAAATATTTCTGTTGTGTGGTATTTATTGCTGAAATATTTACATAAGCAATCTTCTGGTCTTGTTCCACACCTGCATGGACAGTAATCATCTCACCTGTGAAGTAGATGGTGGACACCATCTTCTCTGCAGAATGATTCCTTAAGCAAGTGGGTGTGGAGAACCGCTTCATGAAGGATGGGCAGTAAGAAAGTTTCTACTTCCCTGACAATCACTGCAGCAAATAACCACCCATTCCTCCCACTGATTTGTAGCTCTCCGCTGCCTTTGCTACAACTTCTGGGTTTAGCATTCAGCTCCCTTTACCTCCATCTCTCACTCCATTCATCTCCCAGTTTGAATTTCCTCACTGCAGACTGAGTGATTAAGCCTGCCAAGTAGAGAGTGATCTGATTAAGAACAGCTTGCATCAAGTCAAAGGGATCGAACGTTTCGGGTTGGCAATCGGTATTGAGTATTATGAATTCAAACTGCTTGGCCCAATTCATCCAGGCACAAGCCTTCTTGGTTATATTTAACTGGATTTGGCACATATCCCTTTTCATAGAAACATTGAGTCAGGAAGGCCAGGGAGCCTCGCCAATATGATCATGGCTGTATCCAACTCAGTATCCTGTACCTGCCTTCTCTCCATACCCCCTGATCCCTTTAGCCACAAGGGCCACATCTAACTCCCTCTTAAATATAGCCAATGAACTGGCCTCAACTACCTTCTGTGGCAGAGAATTCCAGAGATTCACCACTCTCTGTGTGAAAAATGTTTTCCTCATCTCGGTCCTAAAAGATTTCCCCCTTATCCTTAAAATGTGACCCCTTGTTCTGGACTTCCCCAACATTGGGAACAATCTTCCTGCATCTAGCCTGTCCAACCCCTTAAGAATTTTGTAAGTTTCTATAAGAGTATATAAAGAGTATATATAGTTTCTATAAAAGTTTCATATACATGTACCTTTCTAAGTATCTAATCATTCATTTTTAATCATTCCTCTTAAGTTTCCTGGAAGCTCATTCCATATACACATCACCCACTGTGTGAAAATATTGCCCCATAGGCCCCTTTTAATTCTTTCCCCTCTCACCTTCTATCTACAGTGCATTCACAAAGTATTCAGACCCCTTCACTTTCACACATTTTGTTACGTTACAGCCTTATTCTAAAATGGATCAAATTCTTTTTTTTTAAATCATCAATCTACACACAATACCCCATAATAAAAAAGCGAACAGGTGTTTAGAAATTTTTGCAAAGTAATTAAAAATAAATAACTAAAATATCACATTTATATACCGGTAAGTATTCAGACCCTTCACTCAGTACTTTGTTGAGGCACCTTTGGCAGCGATTACAGCCTCAAGTCTTCTTGGGTATGACGTTACAAGCTTGGCACACTTGTATTTGGGTAATTTCTCCCATTCTTCTCTGCAGATCCTCTCAAGCTCTGGCTGGATGGGGAGCGTCGATTCACAGCTATTTTCACATCCCTCCAGAGATATTCGATCGGGTTCAAGTCCGGGCTCTGGCTGGGCCACTCAAGGACATTCACAGACTTGTCACAAAGCCGGGGTGGAAGATTGCAACCTTCACGTGGTCCGCCCTGTTTTGACTAATGCATTCAACTCGACGTGCACAAACGGAAGATCAAATAGAACAAGTTGTCCAACAACTTTAGGCTGTGCACGTCACACGAAAGAAGAAGAAGTCATAAAGCCACTCCTGCGTTGTCTTGGCTATATGCTTAGGGTCGTTGTCCTGTTGGAAGGCAAACCTCTGCCCCAGTCTGAGGTCCTGAACGCTCTGGAGCAGGTTTTCATCAAGGATCTCTCTGTACTTTGCTCCGTTCATCCTTCTCTCGATCCTGACTAGTCTCCCAGTTCCTGCCACTGGAAAAATCCCCACAGCACGATGCTGCCACCACCATGCTTCACCATAGGTATGGTATTGGTCAGGTGATGAGTGATGCCTAGTTTCCTCCAGACATGATACTTGGCATTCAGGCCAAAGAGTTCAATCGTGGACCAGAGAATCTTGTTTAGGTGTCTTTTAGCAAACTCCAAGCGGGCGGTCATGTACCTTTTACTGAGGAGTGGCTTCCGTCTGGCCACTCTACCAAACAGGCTTGATTGGTGGAGTGCTGCAGATATAGTCGTCCTTCTGGAAGTTTCTCCCATCTCCACAGAGGAACTCTGGAGCTCTGTCAGAGCGACCATCGGGGTTTTGGTCACCTCCCTGACCAAGGCCCTTCTACCCGACTGCTCAGTTTGGCCGGGCGGCCAGCTCTATCAAGAGTCCTGGTGGTTTCAAAGTTCTTCCATTTCTTCGGATAATCAATGGAAACAGGATGCACCAAAGCTCAATTGTGAGTGTCATAGCAAAGGGTCTGAATACTTATGTAAATGTGATATTTCAGTTATTTATTTTTAATTACTTTGCAAAAAATTCTAAACACCTGTTTTCACTTTTATATTATGAGGTATTGTGTGTGGATTGATGATAAAAAAAAAAGAATTTAATGTAGAAAAAGTGAAGGGGTCTGAATACTTTCTGAATGCACTACATGTCATCTAGTTTTAGATTCCCCATCCTGGGAAAAAGACTGTGAACAATCACCTTATCTATGCCCCTTAAAAGTCCTAGCCTTACCTCTCCTTTTATCTCAAACCCTCCAGACCATATAACATCCTTGTGATTCTCTTCTGCACTCTTTCCAGCTTAACATCACCTTTCCATAGTTAGGTGACCAGAAATGCACAATGTATTCATGACCTGTGCGGTCTCACCAACAACTTGTACAGTTGTAACAGGATGCCGCAACTCCTGTACACAATATCCTGCCAAACACCTTATTGACCATCTTGTTTCCCTGTAATTTCAGAGACCTGTGTACCAGTACCTCTAGGTGATATCTTACAACATGCTCCAGGCTCCACTATTTACAGTGTACCTTCTGCCCTGGTTTAACTTCCCACACTAGTCCAAGTCAAATTCCATCTGCTATTTTTTGGTCCACTTCCCCAGTTCATCTAGATGCCTTTGAGATCTTAGATAACCTTCTTCAGTGTCCAATATACCACCAATTTTGGTGCCATCCACAAATTTACTGACTTACTGCAAACAACATTATAATCCAAATCGTTACTATAGATGTTTAGGAAGGAACTACAGATGCTGGTTAAACCGAAGATAGACACAAAAAGATGGAGTAACTCAGTGGGACAGGCAGCATCTTTAGAGAGAAGGAATGGATGACGTTTTGGGTCGAGACTGTTCTTCAGACTCTTCTTCACATAGATGGCATACATCAGTGGGCCCAACACCGATCCCTGTCGTATATCACTAGCCACAGGCTTTCAAACTATGAAACAACCCTCAAACACCCTCTGATTCCTTCTAGCTAGCTAAGGGAGCATAGAGGCAAGATATTCAGTGGGGGTGGGTAAGCTCAGGGCTTGCAGGCAATGGGTGGACAAAATGAGGAAGGGGGTGATGGAAAGATGAGCCAGATAGTGAAGGGGGAAGGGTGAAGTTAGGAGATAAAGTCTAGTGAGTGATAGTTAGAGACAAAAAGGGACAAATGGAGCCACACAGGGGAAGGAAAGATGTAATTAGAGCTAGAAGCTGGAAGGTGATAAGTGGAAAGGAGAGGCTACAGATACAGAATCTGATAAGTAAGGAATGTGATAACTGGGAACTGATTAAAAAAAAAGAAAGGGAAGTTGGGTAGATGGAACTAGTTGGGGAGGGGACAGGAGGACCAGTAGGTGTGATGTGTCGGTGATAGACAAATGGAACCAGAAGGAGAGAGAACTGATTACAGTATGTCTGGGTTACTCCAAGTTAGAAAATTAAATGTTCATACTATTGGGTATAACGGCCTTGGCAGAACATAGAGTACTGTACTTCTAAAAGTGAGTAATTGATTGGTTTTGAGAGAGTTTGGGAAATGTTGGTAAGTTAACTGCAAGTCTCAATATGATTGGGAGTTAAGAGTTGGGAAGGACATGTTGATAGAGTTAGCAATGATCACTTTTGAGCTTGGAGAAAGAGGAAAATATCCTCACCTACTGTCATTTTTTGAGGGACCAGGACAGGTATTTTGAAGGTTGAGATGTTCCTGATTAAATAGACAAGCAGTTCTGGATCTGGATCTGGATGTAGTACGTTGAAAAGCTCGAGGTAGAGCATCACTCAGCACAGCCCACCCCACCCTACTCCTTTTAACCAACCACTGAGGCCAACACCTTTATTTCCCTGGGCCCTAAATTCTGGAATTCTCTCTCAGCTTCTATAGATCCCCCACCCATAAGATTTCCCTTAGACCCACTTTTTGATTGTGCCTCTAAATGTATTTTTCTTTGTTTGCACACATGTTTTTTCTGATTATGCACCTATGAAGTATTTATGGAATTCCCTGCCACAGAGGGCAGTGGAGGCCAAGTCACTGGATGGATTTAAGAGAGAGTTAGATAGAGCTCTAGGGGCTAGTGGAGTCAAGGGATATGGGGAGAAGGCAGGCACGGGTTATTGATAGGGGACAATCAGCCATGATCACAATGAATGGCGATGCTGGCTCGAAGGGCCGAATGGCATCCTCCTGCACCTATTTTCTATGTTTCTATGTTTCTATGTAGGTTCAGTTCAGTGCAAAATATTCCTGTTGTCTATATTTTCCCCCTCTCTCACAGCCTGCAATGTAGCATTGAACAAGTAACAAAAGGAAACATTATTTGATATTCCAGTCAATGTTCCTATTTTCATTTTAATGAGAATATTGTATAATTATATTGTATGAAACAATAGATGTAATTATCAAGTGTTTTAGTATATTAAAAATTATAAACAGCACGGTGGCGCAGCGGTAGAGTGCTGCCTTATAGCGCCAGAGACACAGATTCAATCCTGACTACACGTGCTATCTGTACGGAGTTTACACATTACGTTCTCCCTGTGACCACATGGGCTTTCCCTGGGTACATCGATTTCCTCCCAAACTCGAAAGACGTACCGGTTTGTAGGTTAATTGGCTTCGGTAAAGATTGTAAATTGTAAATTGTCCCTAGTGTGTAGGATGGTGCCAGTGTGCAGGGATCGCTGGTTGGCGTGGACTCGGTGTGCCGAAGGGCCTGTTTCTGCGCTGTACCTCTAAACTAAACAAATAAGTGCAACAAGCAAGGACTTAGTGCTGTGCAGAAACAATGATTAACAACGTTTGAACAAAGCACTTCAACTCCCCCTCCCATTCCGAATCTGACCTTTCTGCCCTGGGCCTTCTCCATTGCCAGACTCCTAGTGCAAATTGGAGGAGCAGCACCTCATATTTCGCTTGGGTAGTTTACACCCCAGCGGTATGAGCATTGACTTCTCTAATTTCAGATAGTCCCTGCTTTTTCCTTGCTCCCCTTTCCCAGCTCTCCCACAAGCCTACTGTCTCCACCTCTTCCTTTCTTTCCCCCACCCAGCATCAGTCTGAAGAAGGGTCTCGAGCCGAAACATCACCCATTCCTTCTCTCCATAGATGCTGCCTCACCCGCTGAGTCTCTCCAGCATTTTTGTCGACCAATGTATTAATGAAGTAACTTTAATGTAAGTCAATGACCTGAAGCATTAAAACCATTCCTCTCTCCACAGATGCTGTCTCATCTGCTGAGTACCTACTGCATTATTTGTTTTATTTAAAATTTCAAGCATTTGCAGCCTTTGCTTTATGAATTATAATGGGGAACTCTCTCATTCAAGTACAACCTTTATCATTCACTGTCCATTTAGACTCTCCCCATTATTTGTGCTGCTCTCTCATTTTCACAAACACAATCACAGTGACCTTCACCCACCCAAACGGACCTGGATATGTAAATAATTATGTAAATAATATCCAGGAGATTTGAATGTTATTAGTATAATACCATCTCTTAACTAACTTTAATTTGAATGAGTAAAATAAAAATAACTCATTTGTTCCTGTTCCTTCCCTCTCCATCCTGAAGTGGCATTTGGGTGTCATGCAGTATTAGAGTCATAGAGTGATACAGTGTGGAAACAGGCCCTTCGGCCCAACTTGCCCACATCGGCCAACATGTTCCAGCTACACTAGTCCCACCTGCCCGCGTTTGGTCCGTATCCCTCTAAACCTGTCCTATCCATGTACCTGTCTAACTGTCTCTTAAATGTTGGGATAGTCCCAGCCTCAACTACCTCCTCTGGCAGCTTGTTCCATACACCCATCACCCTCTGTGTGAGAAAGTTTCCCCTCAGATTCCGATTAGATCTTTTCCCCTTCACCTTGAACCTATGTCCTCTGTTCCTCGATTCCCCGTCTCTGGGTAAGAGATTTTTTTCATCTCCTGTACCTTCTGTACACGAGTCCCTGCCTGGTCGCTCCACCAGCCTGCATTATATTGTTATACAAAGAGCTTTCATTCAAATAAACACAAATTCAGAGCAGTAACAAAATCAAAAAACAAAATTGCCTTTGGCGATTCAAACCAATATCCCAAAACATGTGTCTCTCACCTCCCATCACCAGAATTCTGATTTTGATTGCATAACTCTGGTGCCAGAAATTCCTGCCCTTATAGGAAAACAGTGCCCTCCATAATAATGTTTTGGGACAAAGACCCATCATTTATTTATTTGCCTCTGTACTCAACAATTTGAGATTTGTAATAGAAAAAAAATCATGCATGGTTAAAGTGCACATTGTCAGATTTTAATAAAGACCATTTTTATACATTTTGGTTTCACTATGTAGAAATTACAGCAGCGTTTATACATCATCCCCCCATTTTAGGGCACCGTAATGTTTGGGACACCGCAATGTCATGTAAATGAAAATAGTCTTGTTTAATATTTTGTTGCATTTTCTCTGCATGCAATGACTGCTTGAAGTCTGCGATTCATGGATATCACCAGTTGCTGGGTGTATTCTCTGGTGATGCTCTGCCAGGCCTGTATTGCAGCCATCTTTAGCTTATGCTTGTTTTGGGGGCTAGTCTCCTTTAGTTTTCTCTTCAGCATATAAAAGGGATACTTAACTGGGTTCAGATCGAGTGATTGACTTGGCCACTCAAGAATTGACCATTTTTTAGCTTTGAAAGGCATCAAGGAAAGAGAGTTCACATTGCGACCCTGTTTTCACCAATCTTTCCACCAAATCGCACAAGAAGCACAAGACAGACAGCACTGTATGCAGGTGCCGAGAAGTGTGTTCAGTTCTGGCTGAACAACATCTAATCTTGTGTGTGGACTCAATAAGAAGAAAAAGCTTTGAAAAACTCCTTTGTTGCTTTAGCAGTATGTTTAGCTTATGCTTGTTTTGGGGGGTAGTCCCGTTCAGTTTTCTCTTCAGCATGTAAAAGGCATGTATCAATTGGGTTCAGATCGGGTGATTGACTTGGCCACTCAAGAATTGACCATTTTTTAGCTGTGAAAAACTCCTTTCTTGCTTCAGTGGTATGTTTGGGATCATTGTCTTGCTGTAGAATGAACTGCCGGACAATGAGTTTTGAGGCATTTGTTCAGTTCAGTTCAGTCCTATAACCATGTTATAGGAAAGATATTGTCAAGCTTGAAAAGGTTCAGAAAAGATTTACGAGGATGTTGCCAGGACTAGAGTGTGTGAGCTATAGGGAGAGGTTGAGTAGGCTGGGTCTCTATTCCATGGAGCATTGGAAGATGAGGGGAGATCTTATAGAGGTATACAAAATCATGAGAGGAATAGATCGGGTAGATGCACAGAGTCTTTTACCCAGAGTAGGGAAATCGAGGACCAGAGGACATAGGTTCAAGGTGAAGGGGAAAAGATTTAATGGGAATCCGAGAGGTAACTTTTTCACACAGTGGGTAGTGGGTGTATGGAACAAGCTGCTGGAGGCAGTAGTTGAGGCTGGGGCTATCCCATCATTTAAGAAACAGTTGGACAGGTACATGGGTAGGACAGGTTTGGAGGGTTATGGATCAAGCGCAGGGAAGTGGAAGGGCCTGTTTCCACACTGTATTAATCTATGACTCTATAATGGCTTATTTGACTTTAATTGGCACTACTTTGGCCCTCGTGTTAATAAACAGCCATTAAAATTTCCAAAGGCAGTGGAAAGACTGGAAGAAAGAATAGGTGCTGAGAGCTCTCTTATACCTGCGTTAAAGAGACAATTAAACACTCTTGAGCAATTACAAACGCCTGTGAAGCCATGTGTCCCAGATATTATGGTGCCCTGAAATGGGGGGACTATGTATAAACACAGCTGTAATTTCTACATGGTGAAACCAATATGTATAAAAATGGCCTTTAATAAAATCTGACAATGTGCACTTCAACCACATAGTATTTTTTCTTTTACAAATCTTAAATTGTGGAATACATAGGCAAATAAATAAATGATGGGTCTTTGTCACAAATATTATGGAGGGCAGTGTCGGTGGAATTCTCTACCTCAGAGGGCGGTGGAGGCAGGTTCTCTGGATGTTTTCAAGAGAGAGCTAAATAGGCCTCTTAAAAATAGTGGTCAGGGTATATGGGGATAAGGCAGGAACGGGGTACTGATTGGGGATGATCAGCCATGATCACATTGAATGGCGGTGCTGGCTCGAAGGGCCGAATGGCCTACTACTGCACCTATTGTCTATTGGCACTGTATCTGACCACAGTCTGCTGTAACCAAAATGAAGACTCATGCAAGCATAGGCAAAAATCCCGGGGGGGAGATACGTTCCCCCCCCCCCCATGTTTTGAGAAGTTGGGGACAATCCCCCCATGTTTTGTAATTCGGTGAAAAATTTTTTTTAAAATCTCCACTTTCCGCGAGACGGTGGGGGTGGGACTGATGACCGAAGGCGCCGATTGGACGAGAGTGACGTCGGTCAGTAGGCAATGGGGGGGGACATGAGATTCAGTGCAATGATTGGAGGGAGGTGTCTCGCAGAGGCGGAGTAGGGGGTGGGACTGAGGATAGAGAGTGGTGATTGGAGGAGGGAGATATTCTGGTGGAGCAAAGATGATAGAGCGGAGCTTGAATCAGCCCGTTCACTGGTCTTTCATCGCCCGACGCGGCCCAAAATCGGCCCCGCGGTCCTATTGCTGCGTCGAGATGATCGAGGCACACGATGTTGAAGACCATGCCGGGCGATGGAAGATGCCGTGGCCGGTTTTAAGCCGTGCCGGGCGATGAAACGCCCCGTGAACGGGCCAAATCAAGCCACACGATTCGGGGCGGGCGAAGCTGCTATTGCTGGAGTTCGGAGTCGGTACCAATCAGGTCAGCTCCCGATGTTACCATCCACAGGGTCCACGGCCGAAGCCTCAGAAGCCTCGTGTGTATGTGTGTGTTCCTAAGGAATTGTGTCTCCCCCATGTTTTGACAGCGATTTCCACCCCTGCATGCAAGAGCAGTGATCGGAAAGAAGTGGTGAAGAGACAAAAACTGGGAGTACCACTTCACATTACATGGGCATATTGGGGGATCTTAAGTCTTTTAAAATTAAGATGTGATCCATTCTTCCTCCATATGTGCCCGTCATGGCCTAATCCAATGCAAAGTCTTTCACAAAGTCCACTACATAAACGCAAGATTATCTAGAATATACCCCGCTGTTAAAGACACCTGCAACAGATGCAATCAATCCTCTGCCAACCATAGTCATATGTTTTGGTCTTGCCCTAAGCTAGCAACCTTTTGGAGGAGTGCTTTCGACGTGCTAAGCAGAGCCTATGGCCAGACTATTCCTCCAAACCCACTGTCAGCTATTTTTGGTATTCCTCCCAACACCAACCTCTTTGTTGCGTTGAAGCGGGTCCTGGCTTTTACAACCTTGTTAGCCCAGAGACTGGTCTTGCTTAACTGGAGGCTTACCTGTCCCCCGCCACACGCCCGCTGGATCAAGGAGGTGCTCTACAATTTAAAGCTTGAAAAACTTAGGTTCTCTCTCAAAGGCTCTACCAAGACATTCCTAGATACATGGAACCCTTTCCTGGAACTTGTTAACTCTCTTAACTTGTTTCCGGACTCGGAAGAGGACTGAGTGCCCTCTATCACTGCTCTTTTATTGCAGCTGCTATCCCCTCCCCCCCCCCCCCCCCCCCTTTTTTTTTTTCTCTTTAATTTTGTTTATCTTATCGTATTTGTGTGGATGTGTAGGTATGTGAGTGTTGTTTGTCCCCGGGTGGCGAGGGTGGGTAAGGGTAAGGGTAGGGGTTTTGAGGGTCGTTTACATACTGTTGTACAATTATGTCCTGACTATCACTGTCTGTTATCATTGTATGTATGCAAATTGCTGTTAAATTCAAAATTCAAATAAAAAGATTTAAATTAAATTAAAATTAACGTGCCCTACTATTAAATATCCTGTAATTTGGTATGGACATGCCCAATGGATAAGGAATCCTGACCAAAGCAGATAGACCATTCTCAAGGTGCCAATTGTTTGAGGAAGGTTAACATGCATAAAAACAATCTGATGTAGGATGCGCAGCTTTAAAGACTGTCTTCAACCATGATTTTTATTGATATAATGAGAATTCAAGAATAATGTACGAGAACACCTCAGCTCTTACAAAAATACTTTGTTGTTATTAGAATACCTCAAGCTGTTTCACAAGATGTCATTTTCTGCATCAGTGGGAAACACCAATAATCCCAGATCTTTACAGGAGACACGTGGAACAGTTAACTGGATACTAAAGTGACTGCGTTCAATGAATTGCAGGGGAAATGATAAATGATGCATGTTTCTTCATTTAAAATGACAGAAGATGAAAATGAACTGAGGTGTGAAACAAGAACAAGGCTAACCACACAGTGCAAATGGCGGAGATCAAACAGCTGAGCTGGGTTCTACAAGAACCTATAATTCAGTGTCCATGATCCTTATTGTTTGGATGATAATTAATTTATTAGAATGTTGAATTAATGAAGAGAACTTTATTTTTCAGGCAGTCGACCTTTACATTAAGATTCCATGCTTTAAACTTCTTCCATCAAAAACATGTCTATCCTGCCGTAGTTTTACACATTTCTATTGCATCTGTCTTACTTTGCAAAATATTAAATCTTAATAGTAAATTAGATTAGTAAATAAATGGACCCTTGAGGTGCTGATCTATGGAGGCTCAGATTGCCTCAGATGTAGTGTCTGGCTGCGTGGTCAACACAATACGTTTTGGAATCACTGGAATAGGGAAAGTATCAGTGCATAATCATTATCCATTCCAAAGTTCATACCCGTTTAAGTCATGGTTAAGCTTGACTGTGGTACATGTTTTATATCAACAACTTATGGTAATCTTTATGCAGGATATTTGTGCAAAGTCTCTGTGCAAGGTTAAGTGAAGATAGGGTAATTAAAATACATCACAGTGGCAGGTTGAATATCATTAACATTTTATTTGCACATTGGACAGTGACGAAGATATATGTTTCTTTGTTTGAATTAATAAGAGATTATTTATTTGCTTCGGTGAAGTATAAAAATTAAGATCATATCAAATATTACTGTATCAAATATAGAAGCAAAAGTATACCTTTTGCAATAAATTTTCATCAGAATTCTCTGAATGGACTAGTTTTCATCTAATAATTTTATTTAACATAATTTATTTGGAAGCCTGACACCAAAGTACAAAAAGTGGAAACCATGCCTATAGATTTAATTATTTTAGGTATCAAAGACTAAATTCAGCAGGAGCTCATGTGACTAAAAAAGTGGAATTGCCATTTTGGCCTTAATTTGACACGATGGAATTAAGAAATATTCTCCTCGAAGTGTATATTTACCTTAAATATTGAAAGCTTATTGAAGACCGTACATAATTCATATGTATAAATTAGGAAATGTTTTACAGCAATATGATTGCTCTGGCTAAGTAACAAAACATACACTATTAAAGTGATTTATTGAAAATCAGATGCATGTATATCACATGATCAGAAGCATGTATGTGCTGTGAAAGCACATACACTTAAGGGATTATTTAACTTCTTGTAATAAGTTACAGTATAACGACTTCATAAATGCTTAATGGAACCATCATTACATTTGAAATAAAATATTAAGTGCCACATATAAAATATTTACAACATAGCAATAGCAAGAATTTAATGAAACTGGATGACAAACTAAATAAAAAGTAAACACAAACATACAAAATATGTTGAAAGTGAAATCAATAAATTGGAAGCCTGTATACCAATCTTGCAACATCTTATATCGGCACATATTATGTTTAATTTTTTAACCTCACAGTGAGAACACTCTTGTTTTACTGCAGTGGCTAAAATGTCTTTCTGTAAGGGTTCCTCTACCAAACTGTTCCTTATCTAGCTCTTTTCTTCCATGCTGAATCTCTGACTTTTTTTTACAATTTCATAGTTGCTTTCTTTAATTTTTTTGTCCTTGCTGAGAGAAATAATAGGCATTCCATACAATATGTTTCTAAAAGTTATGGTAAAACTCTAATTTGGTATTACAATATTGCTGAACAGTTTAAAAAATATTATGAACTATGAAGTAAACGTTTGGACTTTTGAAAACTAACATTTTCATTTTGAAAATATGATCCATATATTATCAATATTATCAGTTTTTATAAGCAACATTGTAATAAATATTCATATATTGAAAGTGAAAATGGGAGCAATTGTACTGTACCATCACAATGGAAAGAAAACACGTTCCATTTGATTGGGTTTACTCCCATTCAAAAAAAACTTGGAATGGAACTATTCCACAGGAATGTAACTGATAATTTCTGAAAATGGCAGTGAAAGTTTAACAGAACTGGGTTAAAGCTGTTGTCTGGAGTTTCACAAATTTTATGCTGAAGTTGTAGCACTGGATCAAGAGAATCACTGTCTAAGTGACTGTCATCACAACAAGAAAACTATAAATTTTGTTTCAGCTTGGAAACTGATACCATTATTAGAAGTACTATCTTGAAAGGATTAATGCATTGTATAAAGAAGTTGAACTGACAGCTATTATTAATGAAACACTGTTGGAAATTGGTTCTACCTCTAACAATTCTTTCCCCTTGCGATGTTAACTTCAGTGGCCCTTTCATGACTAGAAATAAAGTCATTTCCATTTTGGAATAGATGGACAGCAATGAGTGAAACAAAGAAAAAAAATGTTGATATTAAATGCAACATCAATTTTTTATGAGGAGTAAGATGGTAAGACTAGCCCTCAGCCACAAACCATTACTTTCTCACTGACTTCATCTGCTTCCATTACATGGATTATTCATTGGCTTGGCATGAAACAGAAACTGCTGAAAGTATTCAACAGAATCTTTGGAGAGAGCGGCAGAGTTAACGGGGCAACTCTCTTTCTCTTCCACAGATGCCGCCCCATTTGCTGATCATTTCCAGCATTCTCTGTTTTCAGATTTCTGGCAACAGCCATTCTTTGAGTTTGGATTCATAACTTGGTGTCCTGTTTCCATTGCATGAGTACTTCCTTAACAAAGTGCACTGACACCACATCGACAGTATCGTTCCTTAAGGCAGTTCATGGTCTTATTTATGCCTTCAACACCTCAAAACTTAATCATTCCAATCCTTTGCTGAGAAACCTCCCAATCCCCCATTCTCTGCAGGTTTCAGTACATCCAATTTTCTGCTTCCTGTGTCTTACTCTGTGCCAAGTACTGTTCAATCATCAGTTGCTCTCTTCACTGATCTATCTGGTTTCCAATTTAACAATTTCTTGGTTCTAAACTCTCCATGACCTCACTATTCCTTATCTTACTAATCTTCTCAAGTTCCACAATCTCCTTCCATCCTATGAATCTTTACTCTATTGATATTAACTTCCTGTGCAATCATCCTTCTTTGACCAGTCTCTGGTAGTTATACCTATTGCCAGGTAGATCCACACTCCAGAATTCTTATTGCAACTTAATGTGCATGTCTGCATCATTAAAGGTCCTTCTTAAAATTCATCTCTGGGATTTGTTTAGAATCACACCTTATTTGGCTTTGCCTTCATATTCTACAAACCTCTGCAAAACATCTGATCATGTTTTTCAGAGTTAAAGTATTGCTCTTGTTTATATTTCAATTTGCATTCGAGTTAGAATATTAATGTTGCTTATGGTTTAACTGACAATATGGTCAACAGAATGATGGAACAGTAAGCATTAAGTATGTGCTATTATTACAAGGCTATGGTGAGAAAAAACCCTGCAAAACCTCCTGGGCACAATCTTAGAACACCAATGGAGACACTTTTTTCATTTCAGAACACATTATCTGTAATAAAGAGAAGCCATATTTTAGGACAATAATGATCCAATTGATCCACTAGCATCTCAATTAATCAATTAATTTAATGTAAATATCCTGGCAGAACTTTTGTATTATACAAAAAGAAAGAAATAAGTGGAGCTCAAAATCTGATTTCAGAAGCTGGCATTAGAGAGGGAAATATGGAGACAATATTTATAGACATAAACACAGCAAATTCCTTTGATGTGACAATAGGAGTCGGCCATTCTGTTTGCTCAGTCTTTTAATCAAATTACACCTGATCTGTTTACCACCCTGGGAAACATATATTAACCCAATCAAACAATTCAACAGAGGAACAGGAGAAATATAAATACTAAGTGGTTCATCAGTTTTATAATTGCACAACCTCAATAGCGCTTAATGTTTTTGCAACTATTAATTAATGTGAGTCAGCATAATAATGCTACTATGAGGAACGCTTGGCTAAATCAGTCTGAAGAGAAAATGGTTTGCACCCAGTTATAAACAAATAAGGTTATAACTGAAGAAATCAGCCTCTGATTTGCACAAATTTGACCCTGCAAACAAATGGTGGTGATGCACAGTGTGATCAGGAGTTGGTTCAGTTGGTTGGTCTGGGCCAGTGGTAAATTCAACTGACTGCGACAGCCATTTTAGGGATCCTGGGAGAAGGTAGGGTGAGTTGTGGGATTGTGAAAAGACTGAGCGGCAGAGACCGTCAGTACTGTGGTGATAACCCGGAGAGCAAGCTGTTGCAACCTAGTCCCAATCACGGCAAGTAGAGAGAAGTTAAAACAGATATCACAAATGGTGGAAATATCAGTGGAGAGTGAAACAGAGTTAATTCTTCAGCTCATGGATTTGCATCAAAGTAGTGAGAGTTAACATAGAAAATAGGTGCAGGAGGAGGCCATCTGGCCTTTCGAGCCAGCACCGCCATTCATTGTGATCAAGGCTGATCATCCACAATCAGTAACCCGTGCCTGCCTTCTCCCCATATCCCTTGATTCCGCTATCTAACTCTCTTTAAAATTCATCCAGTGAATTGGCCTCTAATGCCTTCTGTGGCAGAGAATTCCACAAATTCACAACTCTCTGGGTGCAAACGTTTTTTTCTCAACTCAGTTTTAAATGGCCTCCCCTTTATTCTTAGACTGTGGCCCCTGGTTCTGGACTCCTCCATCATTAGGAACATTTTTCCTGCATCTAGCTTGTCCAGTCCTTTTATAATGTTATACGTTTATGTAAGATAGCCTCTCATCCTTCTACTTTGAAGAAAATAGGTTAAATTTGTCTTGGGTAGCCTTCAGGTGTGCCTTTAAGGACAACTTGTCAGACTGTCTTTGGCAACAAAATCTAGCTGCAGCCTGAATGACATGAGAACAATAAAATGTCAAGTTCCTGTGGCACTTAGGACAGTTTTTCGAAATCAAGCAAAACACTTGAATGGGAATGAGAAGCAAAGTTGTGGGCTGAGACTCTTCAGATTGAACAAAGGCCCCGGCCCGAAACGTCACCTATCCATTCCCTCCCCAGATGCTGCCTGACCTGCTGAGTACTCCAGCATTTTGTGATTTGCTCAAGATCCCAGCATCTGTAGTTCCTTGTATCCTTCTTTTGAAATTAATAATGTTTCCCTTGTATTATGCCAGAGAAACAAGAAAACATGTATTTAATTTTATTTTCTCAAATTCTAATTCCGCTCAACTAGATGGCTTCATCATGTCCAGCATATAAAGCCAAACCACAACCTCGTCACATGGCAAGCATACCAAGCATTGCCGGTGGGAACAAACAGAAATAGTGTATTATTGATTCATTCCTTTAAAAAAAGTATTTAGCTTAAAAAAAAATTACGTCGATACTTTATTGATCCCATGACTATGGCTCAGGAGAGTTTATGTGGAATAGGTTTAAATTTGTTCATTTAAATTAAACAGCAAACTCAGATATATATTGAGCTTGAGCTACGTCAAATTCCATGTGACAGAAGAATGGTAGGACATAACAAAGAGTATTGTATGGATCTACTAATATGTGTGTTGCCATTTATTCAACCTAACTGAAACAAAATGGACTGATGCATATTCTATGCTATTTCTAAAACTAATTTCATCCCGCTCCAAATAATGGCCTAAATTGATGCTGACTCACGACCAGCAGTTTCAAAGGAAACCATCTGTTTTCAGCCATTCATATCTCAGCATTTCTTGGACTACTGTGTACGAGTCAAATGCCTGAGAGTAAGATGAACTGGAGGACAGATGCAGGTGCATTTGACTGTCCATCAGAGACTTTACTCATGGCTGAGCTATGGGGCAAAGCAGTGATTTTCTGAAGAGAAAAGCCAGATGCACTTTGTATTCAGCTCTTAGGCTCAGTTGGGCAGTGAACTTTAACCCTGTTGATTTAAATAGGCTCAACAACCTGATGGAAAATGTATGCATAAGTGCTAACATTTAATTGCATTTATTTCATTTAAATATGTTTAATTATTGTTTTTCTTATCTCAATGTGTTTTAATTATTTTTTTAAACATTTCTTTACCTACTTAAATCTGTTTGAACTGTTTTAACATGCCTCTAGAGTGGTGAATCTCTCGAACTCTCTGCCACAGAAGGGAGTTGAGGCCAGTTCATTGGCTATATTTAAGAGGGAGTTAGATGTGGCCCTTGTGACTAAAGGGATCAGGGGGTATGGAGAGAAGGCAGGTACAGGATACTGAGTTGGATGATCAGCCATGATCATATGGAATGGCGGTGCAGGCTCGAAGGGCCGAATGGCCTACTCCTGCACCTATTTTCTATGTTTCTATGTTTCTATGTCTATCAGAGTCATTTAAAAATAGTTTAAAAGCCTTTTACAGAAGGCAAGCAGTCAAAGGCTGTCCGGGTCTTCCTTAGGGAACAATGCTTGGGCCTGGCTCATTATGTGGATTCTGTTATGCCCTGTCGGGAGACTGTTGACTGTGGTGATTCAGTTTACGTAGTCCTCCACCTCCAGGAGGTCAATGTTAGTAAGCAAAGGATGCAAGCAGAGAGCCAGGATCGAGTCATTCTGACAGAATCCAGTTTCTTTTCTTCCAAAACCCGAAGCATCAGTTCGCAAGAGTGCATGGTTACTGAATCACCTATCACTTTCCTCCATTTGTCCTTGGATTACTTGGGGAAATTGTATAGTATTACAAGAATAATGAGCACTGATACCAGCCGCTCAGCTATTCTGGTGGGTGCAGGTGTTTATAATCAACATGAACCTCCTCCCATTCTACCTACTTTATCCGAGCCTTTCAGGATAGCTTTTTTCCTTTTCTCTGAAAATGCTTCTTGATTTCATTTTTTGAAAAGCATTTTCTGACCACTTTTTTTTTAATTTTTTTTTTTTTGATTCAATTTTTTTACGGCATATGATAAGAAATTTCCATACATTTTTCTTACTTCATTTTTTTTTTTTTTTTTTGAGCTTTGATTAATGAAAGTAAAAAAGTTCTTAGTTTGTGCCATTGAAATAATTGAGGGGTGGCACCCTAGAAAAGAAAAAGTAGAAAATAGCATCGTAGTGGATTAATGAAAAGCTATTGTCCTTACATAGCGCCATTGAGCGCCAGAGACCCGGGTTTGATCCTGACTACAGATCCTTGTCTGTAAGGAGTTTGTACGTTCTCCCCGTGGCCTGCGTGGGTTTTCTCCGAAGTCTACGGTTTCCTCTCACACTCCAAAGACGTACACTTGATTAAATTGATGTTAGATTAATTGGTATAAATGTAAAACATTGTCCCAAGTGTGTGTGGGGTAGTGTTAATGTGTGGGGATCACTGGTCGGTGCGGACTAGGTGGGCCAAAGGGCCTGTTTCCACGCTGTATCTCTAAACTAATTCATCAATATTCCCCACTTATTGTCACTGAAACTGATTTCTCGTGACAGTATATACATCTATCCTTATTCTAAACATTTACATACCTATAACAGGTATTTTCTCCTTTAAAACAATGTCCAACCTGTTAAATCTTACCTTACTTACATAGTACAATCATACAGCACAGAAAGAGGCCCTTCAGCTCAATTCATCCATGCTGACAAAGATGCCCCAACTAAGCTCATCCACATTGCTCACATTTTGCCCATATCCCCCTAACCTTTCCTAACATTCCTAACTTTCCTAGTCTTCAGCCTCCATTGGGCAGCGGACATGCAGCGGCAAGGGGAGAATGAGCAGTAAAACACCCTTGAAAAGCACTGCATTGGGCACGGGTTTGCAGCAGCTGCAACGAAGCGAGGTCCCGGGATGTTGAATGCAGGTGCAGCCTGAGCCACAGACCCTGCGTTGCCCTGACAATGCGGGCCTCGATCACCTGGTAATGGCGCGATGCTGCCATTGCACCGCCACCCACTTCCGCCAAGTTACCTAATAAGCTGACACCATGTGGCGTGCTTCTGGTTGCGGGAGTAGAGAGAACGAGCAGTATGAAGGCAGCTTGAATACCTGGCATACTGCTTTTGGGGCCATGGGCTCTACGGCTCCGCGGCCTGTGAATTCACACTGGTTAAACCACCCATTGCACCGTACTTTTTCTCACCTAGCCATAGGGTAAAACAGTTAATACTTACCTCCTTGCTTGGTCATAGCAGGCAATTGGCAATAACGGACAATGTCTCCCCCCCCCCCATGGTCCATTATAATGAAGGTTCACTGTATTCAAATGTTTAATTTATTTACAATTCAGATTATATTTTTTTGTTCCAAGGCAACATGTGCATGAAATTTAGATGTGACTTGATGCGATTGTCCCTCAGATCAGCATGTCATAGCAAAACTGAATATAGATTTAAGATGTTTATGTTTTTTTTAATAGGCATTAAACAGCTTCAATGTGTGTCAGAATGTGTAGGAAGAAACTGCAGATGCTGGTTTACACCGAAGATATACACAAAAAGCTAGAGGAACTCAGCGGGTCAGGCAGCAACTCTGGAGAAAAGGAATAGGTGACATTTCAGGTTGAGACTCTTCTGCAGGCTGAGGGTCAGGGGAAAGTGATATGAGAGATATAGAAGGTACAAAGAGCAAATGAATGAAAGATATGCAGTGAAGCCAAATGCAATTTGGAGAAACAGCATCTTATATTTCGCTGGCCAGCGGTATGAATTTGATTTTTCTAAGTTCAAGTAACCCTTGCACCCCCTCTCTCTCCGTCCCCACCCTAGTCATCGTACTACTCTCGTCCTGTTGAGTTTAACTGTCTGTATAACTCATTATCCCCTAACCCATAGCCACCAATGGACCATTATGGGCTTCACCTTCCCTCATCATTGTTGCTTTTTGCATATCTTTCATTCATTTGTTCTATGTACCATCTATATCTCTCATTTCGCCGTCCCTGACATCAGTCTGAAGAAGGATCTCAACCTGAAATGTCACCTATTCCATTTCTCCAATGATGCTGCCTGGCCCACTGAGTTTTTTGTGCCTGTCTTCAACGTGTGTCATATTGGACAGCATACCCTGAAAGACTGTATCATTTTGAACTTTTGCACGACTAATGCTCCATCTAATCCGGATGGATGTTCAGCAGAAAATTGGATGTGGCATTCACTTGGTAGCTTCAAAAGCACCTTTGCAGTATCCTCACTGCTGAGCTAAATTACATCCAACAACAAGCCTCCGCAAACACTTATGAAAATTTCTAGGATACGTTTTAGAAATTTACTACACATCAGTGAAATTTATTGTAAGTATTTTGCAATTTCTATCACCAGCAGTGTGCGTTCTCACTTCAAGCACAAAGACGTATACTACAAAAGTGAGCAGCTCATTTTTAATTCTTAATTGCCATGAAATCTTATCTTCAGTAAAGAAAGTGGAAAGTGATATGCGGAATCATGAGTACAAAAGGTATTAAGAAGCAATTTACTGGCTTCATTATTTAAACATAGCACAGGATACACAGAACACCCTGTGAAACATTATCTCTGCTGTGTTGTGGTCATTCTCCATTAAGAAGTTACTAGTTCTGCATTCTGTCACAGATCCACAAGTATAAATATACAAATAATTAGTTTGCAAATTTATCAAAAACAATACCCTGACTGTTATAATAAATATTTGCCTAGACTACCCTCTCTTACATAGTAATGCCACTGATGGTATTTCTAAACTATTATTGAGAACGACAAAATATCATTGAGTCATTGTATGCACAATGTCATGGTAAGAAAATATGTTCGCAATAAAAGTCCACCCCACCCCTGTATACCACACTCACATTGCTGCTGCTTCTGCTGGGGAAGCCACCAGAACTTCAAATCACCTTTGTTTCACATTCACCTTCCTCAATAGTACAGGTACATATTGGAAGAATTGAACAATGTATACAAATGTCTGAAGATGTAATCAGCATTGGAAACAAAATCTAGTTGATGATTATGATTGTCTTTAATTTGCTTTATTCTTTTCTGCTGAAAAGTTAGTGGGACTAGCTTTTTACCGCTGCTGTTTGGAAGTTGAACTCTTACTAATATCTACAGAATCGCCATAGAAAACATCCTATCTAAACGCATCACAGGTTTGGATGGCAACTTTGTATGGCAACTATATATGGCAAGGAGGCACAGAGGCACAGCTGATAGAGTTGCTGCCTCACTGTGCCAGAGACCTAGGTTCAATCTTAATCTCGGGTGCTGTCTGTGTGGAGTTTGCATGTTCTCCCTGTAACCATGTGGGTTTCCTCCTGTGGCTCTGGTGTCCCCCTACATCCCAAACACGTACAGGTTTGTAGGTTAATTGGCCTCGGTAAATTGCCCCTTCTGTGTAGGGAGTGGTTGAGTAAGTGAGATAACATAGAACCAGTGATCGATGGGTGATCGATGTTCGACATGTACTCAGTGGGCCGAAGGTCCTGTTTCCATGCTGCATCGATAAACTAAAACTAAACCTAAACTAAACTGCTCTGCCCAAGACTACAGGAAATTGAAGAGAGTTGTGAATGCAGCCCAGTCCATCACATAAACCAACCACCACCTCTCATTGACTTCTTCTACACTCCATGCTGCCATGGGAAATTAGCCAGTATAATCAAGAATCATTCACATCTGGTCATTCTCTCTTCTTGCATTCCATTGGGCAGAAGATACAAAAGCTTGAATGCATATAACACCAGATTCAGGAACAGCTTCCCTGCTGTTATCAGGCCCTCTCTTGTGCTATAGATGAATTTCTGAGCTTATAGTCTGGAGAACATCACCTATCCATATTCTCCAGAGATTCTGCATGACCAACTGAGTTACTCCAGCACTTTGTGTCATTTTGAAAACCAGCATCTCTGGTTGCTTTTATCTACATATTCTGCAATTGGTTTATTTTTGATTTAATGCTATCTGATGTACACATGCATGGTATGATTTGCCTGAATAGTACATAAAATAAAGTTTTCACTGTATCTCAGTGCAGGTTTAAGGTTACGAACCTTAGCAGCAACTTCACTCATAGTTGGAATGGGCTGTTGCAGGGCTCGAAATTAACGGTTGCCCGGGTGCCAATGACCACCCAAAGTGCCGCCGGGCAACCTAAACGCTGAGTCATTTTGCCCGGCTTGGCACTAGATACTGGTTTATACCGAAGATAGACACAAAAAACTGTAGTAACTCAGTGGGTCAGGCAGCATCTCTGGGGAAAAGGAATGTGACATTTCGTGTCAGCGGCGGCTGTAATGCGGGGCAAATATACCAGGTGCGTGGTGACGAGGGGTCGGAGCGAATGACGGGCCCCACATAGCAGCAGCAGTGGCCGCGACAGCGGCTCCACCTCCTCCTCCTCCCGCACCCCGCCCGCCCTGATAGTGGCCGCGGTTTGCAAATCCACTAACGGTGATAACCGCTTTCAAAACAAACCCTCTCGCACATCGGTTGGGAGGAGGGAGGGAGGGGGTGGCCTCCTCCCACCATCTGAAGCAGCAGCACCAAAGATCCTATAGCTATAGGATCTTTGAGCTGCACTGCTTGGGTCCGCACCTTGCTGTTAGCTGGCGAAGAAGGGGAGGCGGTGGCGAGGAGATCCCAACCGCCTACCTCTTTGGCGGCGGCACTTGGCGGTGGACAGGGACGGCCAAGGCAGCGGGGCGATGTTGTCCGAGGAGCGCTGACCTTCTTTCCTCCCAACCCCACCTTCCCCCCTCTCTCTTTCTCTTGTACGCACCTCTCCACCCCTCTTATCCTGAGATCCCTCCTCTACATCCCACACTGATCCCCATTCCCGCCTCACTGACATCCCCTGTGCTCCCCTCCACATCTACACCCCCCCCAATCTATTCATCCTGCGTTGATCATCACCTTATCCACCTCGCATTGATTCTCCTGCCACCCTCCATCCATCCTACACATGTCCCCCAATTCATCCTGTACTGACCCCCTTTCTCATTCATCCAGCACTGCTCCCTCCATTCATCCTGCAGTGCTCCCCCATCCATCTTGTACTGATCATCCCATCCATCCTGTACTGATCCTCCCATTCATCCTGTGCTGAACCCCCCCATCCATCCCGCACTGAACCCTCCCATTCAACACCACTGACATCCCTCGTGCTGTCCCCTTGCAATTTTACATACTCCAACCTACACGCACTAATTCACCTGCCTCAATCCATCCATTCCGCACTGATTGCCTTCTCAACAGGATGAATGAGGGGATTAGTACAGGAAGTGGAAAGAACTAATAGAAATTGCATTAATTGCAAGGTGTAAAAAAAGTTGAGATACTGTATTATAATTTTGCTGCATGTCATTGTGGTATATATCATGTCTTGATTGGTGAATATGTTTAGTTTGTGACTTTATTTGAAGCAGAAATTATATGTGAATGCTTCATTGAGCATAATTCCAACTGGTAACTACGCACTTCGTCCGAGCACGTTATCGCATGCGTCATGCAAACCGTCTTAAATGACCACCTAAACTGTAATTTGCAACCTAAAAAGCAGCCTAGGTGACCCGGCTGGCAACAGGGAAAAAAGGTTAAGTGAGAGCCATGTGTTGGAGGAAGTAGTTGAGGCAGGAATTGTAACATCATTTAAAAGAAACATTTAACAGCTACATAAATAGGAAAGATTACGAGATATATGCACCAAATGTGGGCAAATGGGACTGCTGAGATGGGGCATCATGGTCAGCATGGACGAGTTGGGCTGAAGGGCTTGTTTCCATGTTGTGTGACTCTAGGGTATGACAATAATAAACTAATTCCAATATCGTGAATACTATATATTCTCCATAACCATACGCTCATCACAACCTCACCCTCTCCACAATCTCACGCTCATCACATCACAACCTCACACTCACTACAAAAAATATCCACTCAACAGCTGGTGATATTACACGTGGGTTTAGATGCAGAGATTTAAATAAGAGCCTAGATAGGGCAAAATAAAAAAGAAGGCTGAGGGGTCGGACAAAGAGATGCATTGTGCATTTGGAAGCCTGTCAGGAAGCCAATGCTTAATGTCAAACAGCATCAGGAAGTCTGGCATCAACTTGGCCTTTGGGCCTTGTGCCGAGTCTGGAGCCATTCATTCCAGTGTGGATACATTGCCAAAGTAATACCCATGCTTAATGAAGAGCCTCATGGATGGTGTTGCACATCGAACAGCAATACAAGCACCACCAACCTAGCAGTTTGATGCAACAACGTAAGTTTAGACCACGTACATTCATATCTGGAACCAGGATCAACATAAGCACACAACCAAGTCAAGCCTGCAAACCTACCTCACCAACATTCAGGGACATACAAAATTGGACGAGTTATCCGAAACAGTGGCCTGACACAGTCAGATATGTGCTGATATGATTATCTCCATCCTGGGCATATCCTGTCCCACTAACAGGACAGTGTCACAAGTAGCAGAGTGATGGCAGAGTGGTAAATTGTCATGAAGTTGTGGCTCTAGTGGTCCATGACATTGACTCTGGCTTTCATCAAGTCCCAAGGCAAAGAAACCCCATGTTGATTTCCACCCCCGGCTATTGATTCAGTCCACTTCTGTACTGAAAATGTGAAAGAAATGGAGAAGGTGGGCTGGGACACTTTAAAATGTATCACCAGGAGTTGTTTGATAATATAATGCAGGAGAGTCTGGATGAATCCTGAAGGACAACACCACAAGATAGAGCAAGAAAGAAAGAAGGTGAGGGAACCAATATGATGGACAAATGTTGTCTTCATCAAACAATTAGAAAAGATGTATTAATCCATGGCAGTATTGGAAAGCACGATCAACATACTTTCCTTATGGAAAATAAGTTCTGTGCCACACAAGTGTCTGGTAATGACCATCTCCAACATAAGAGATGTTTAACGGCAATACCGCCTCTGAATATCCCCAGCATCAACCTTCCAGTGTCTCCTTTGAACAGAAGTTTTTTGCACCAAATGTTTAATATCATGATAACAAAAGCAGGACAGGGTCTCGAATTCTGTGTGTGTGATTCACTTCCTGTCTCTCTCCACCATCTATAAAGCTTAACATCATCCAGGCACTTTGGTTGATCAACACTTCCCCATCTTCACTGTATATATATATTCACACCTTACGGCACCAATGTGGGTACCGACTGTGTAGATTTACAAATTACTTTGTAACTTGCAGAGGCTTCTCTGACAGGAGTTCCCAAACTCACAAACTTTACAACTGGGAAGCAGTCCTGAGAGAAAGGCATCACTTTCCAGTTCCTGTCTAAATCTGTCATATCCTGATTGTTCCTTGCTACTGAGTTAAGATTCTGGAACTCTTCATTTCAAAAAGGTTGGAGTTTAGAAAAAGAGAATTGTTGCAATTGTAGGGAGTGCAATTTACAATAAGTAAATTGCAATACATCAGTAGTGGATTCTGGTTTTGAATCGTAAATTCACTAAGTTACTCGAAAGGTTTTGGCTTCTCTTAAGGATAAGAAACTACTGTCGTTCACTGTCACTTTGGTGCACATAAAGCCCATCTCTAACACTAGGAAATGTTGAATGAGAGAATGCAAATAGCATGAAGAGGAAAAACACAAAAAAATTAACATCAGGGTTCAAACAGGCATGAGATTCAAATAAAACTTAATCCGTCTTAATTACCTTGTAAACAAAACTAGCTATTCCTGACACGTTATATATGTGAATATATAAATAACTATTAGTGGGTGCATAGAGCAATGAAATTTGACTGTTTCAGTAACAACATCAACCTGTTTATTCTAAATTATTTATTTTGTTTGCTAAAGTTGTGGACAGAGGATCATTATGACCATGTTTTAATGATTTATCTGTGATATTGTCAACTAATGTTTGAACTCTAACTTTACAAACTGGTTAGCAAATTGTGCATTTTTTGACAGACAGCTTTTTTAGCCATTGTGCTTATGATTTAAGTACAGAAATATTGAAAAATTAGTCTGTGCCAGGCTGTCACATGTCTTTGTGTACTTGATTAACAATGCAATTATTATTAAGTAAACATCTATTCAAGCATTACAATAATTGCACAGAAGTTGCAACAATCAATACCTGAAGTTCAAAACTGAAATTAAAATAGCTCACAAGTACAATACCTCAAAAATAGTCAAAATATAACATAGGTACAAGAGGCTGGAGAAGGAGCTCACAAACATATTTATTTAACCAGAGATGAGAATTAAAAGGGGAGAAGATAACAGAAAATGTGAATGCAACCATACACCTTCATTACAAATAAAAATAATATTGTTTTGAAATCTATATAATATCAATGTACCATGCATGTTTGGAAAATTAAATGTCTAGGCAAGAAGAGGTGATTACTCTAAAATTCTATTTTAAATATTACAAAATATATTTTAAATCTCTCACTGAAGCAGAGAAACTGAAAGAACTGGTACTTTGTTAAGAAAAGACAGGCTGCGCAGTAGAGGAAGGTTAACATCCCCTTTAATTTGAAATAGAATGATACCGATTGCACAATGTATTTAACATGCTTATTTTGATACAATGCAATGACTTTTACTGAGCAGCAGCGTAGGAATTGATTGTAGTAATAAGCAGGCTACACCAGTTGAGCAAACTGGCGGCGCTTATAATTAAACAGAATGGATGAGTGAGATCAGAAGGCTAAAATTACAGGTTTATTCCTGTGCCCGTGCTATGATATGAATGTGAAAATTACACGGTTCTTTTTAAATACAGGGGCTCTTTATCCTATGTACAGTATGTTCTACCCAATTATTCTGTAATGTTAAGGTAGCCGCTGATAATCTATTGAGAGTAAAGAAGATTTTATTTAAAACATCAAGTAATGAGATTCTTTCATGACTCAGTGGGAGATGATGCCATATGTAGTGGGAAGCTCTATTCAACATGCCAACACATGTAAAAATACTCACATTTTATCATAATAAACAAGGTTATTGAACAGAGGTGGAAGTAAGAATGCTTGTTTCTCTTCCTGCAATGCCCACTTTTGATGCTTTGGTTTTTTTTTTACTTTGTACATGTCACCAGAAGATTTGATTTTCACAATTTTCTCCTTAATAATCTCCCATTTGCCCCTGTCCATGAAGTCCAATCAATAACAGCAAATTTGCCTACACCTGCTCAGTCCATTCCTAACCCCCTCATCCTTGTTGACATGACGGCACAGTGGCGCAATGGTAGAGTTGCTGCCTTACAGCGCCAGAGACCCGGGTTCGATCCCGACTACAGGTGCTGTCTGTAGGGAGTTTGTAAGTTCTCCCCGTGACCTGCGTGGGCTTTCACTGGTAGTTCCGGTTTCCTCCCACACTCCAAAGATGTACAGATTTGTAGGCTAATTGGCTTGGTAAAATTGTAAATTATCCCTAGTGATTGCAGTATGTGGGGATCGCTGGTTGGCATGGATTCGATGGGCCAAAGGGCCTCTTTCCGTGCTATATCTCTAAACTAAACTAAAACTAAACTAGACTGTTAAATCAAAATATTTTAAATTAAAGTTTGCACCTACAGGTTCCCCTTGTCCTCATCTTAATTCCTTCCATCTGACTTCCTGCTCCATACTTATAATCTTCTGACTTTGGTATATTATCTAGTCTTTTTCATCCTTTATCCCACCAGTGGTGGCAATCTTTTCAACCATCTTGGTCAAAGCCCTAGAGCCTTCTACCTCATAAACCTCGATACACAGCTCTTTGTACAAGGTTTCAAGCAATCTTTCTTATATCCCCAACTCTGTACTTAAAAACTGATCCCACACATTTGGCAAAAGAACTGATAACATGGTCATTGTTGCGAGGTCAGGATGTCAGCGTGCGACCACAATACGTCCGCGTGCGTACACGATACGTCACGCCAGAGGCGCGCAAAGATTTTGTGCCCTACAAAATCCAGGAGCGCCGCGCGATATCACGCACAACTCCATACCCCTCCGCGCTTCTCCATGTGACCGTCCCGCACGGCCCACATGCTACCCGTGCGTCTCAACGTGATGACGAGATCGTGTAAATGTCGCGCAAATGACGGCCAAGTGGGACAGGCCCTTTACTCTTCTGTGTCAGTGCATTTCCAGCTATGTGGCAGAGCAGTGCAGTACAGCAGCGGGGAAGTTTAAAATTTGATTGGCTCATTGACACAGCAGTCAAACAAAGTTAAAAAGTTGAGCAGAGCGGCCTACTGGAAGTGGCCATTTTGGGAGAATCTTTGCGTGGAGGTGCAGTGCTGTAGGTGAGGGTATTGCTGAGGCATTGACTTGAGAGGCTTCTGCAAGAAGGCTGAGCAGAGCGTGATGGCAAGATAAGATCTTGGGATTGAGAATAACTACCTCTGGTATGAGCTAACTGATGAGGATAAAGTGGGACCCACAGACTCTTCCACATGTAGGGAGGTGGTGCCAGACAGGGCAGGTGGGTGGGTGGTCGGTGAAGTTTCAAGCTCCTTCTGACATTCATACAGGGTTTCTGTCAACTCCTGAAGCACGTTTCTTCTGCACAGTGAGCAGTCATGGGCCAGATATTCCCAAGAGTCAGTAAAGATGTTGCATTTTCTGAAGGCGGCTTTAAAAAGATCCATGAGTCCTTTTATCTGCATACCTAGTAAACTGTTTTGTGACAGAATTTGGAATAGAATGTTTGTTTTAGGAATCTGCAACCAGGCTTGTGAATGACATGTCCTCCCCAATGTAACCACTTTGATGTGACTATGGCCTCAATGTTGGAGATTTTGGAAGGGGACACTGATTTGCTTGGGGACATTGAATTTGGAAGTGCCTGGTGTCATAGACCAGGTCTCGGAATCATAAATGGTCCAGTAGACCATGAGTTTTGTGCTGAGACTAAGGACTTGATCTACAAGTGCTCTTCTGCTCTATCGAATAAAGACGGTGCTGCCATGGGCAATGTAAGGAACAGCTAATACAAAGTCAATGTAGCATTCTAATACTTACATTCAGTAGAAAGCTGACATATTGACATATTTGTTTACCAAACTATCCATTTTAAGTATATACCAAGCTTCTAGGATTCAAAAAATTGGAGTGGATTATGCATGGCCAAGTCATTTTCAAAAGAGCTTTAAATTTTCTCTGTCCTCACTTCATATCAAGAGGCATGTTCTTGGGCACACACCAACATACTTCCGATTAAGCTTGTTTACTCTTTTTAACTCTTAAGAGTCTGAGGAAGGGTCTCGACCCGAAACATCACCCATTCCTCTGCAGAGATGCTGCCTATCTCACTGAGTTACTCCAGCATTTTGTCTCTATCTCAAGAGAAAATATTGTCTTTAAAATATCAACAAATTGCTCTCCCAGAAGATTATATCCAAGAAGTTTGCATCCAGCTCAGAAGGATCTTGGGGACTCCCTGTTGCAATGCCTCAGTGTTGCTATATATTAAAACGTTCTCTACTGAAAAAATAGGACATGAAGGAAACACGCGGCATCACGGGAAAAACATACAAACTCCACATCATCATCATCACGTGTCAGAATTGAACTCGGGTTGCTGGAGCTATGAGGCAGCCATTCTAATAGCTGCACCATTGTGTCAGCCAAAGAGAGTGATCATATTATTCACTAACTTTACCTATTTCTATCCCTGCGAGATTTAATCTGATGCAGTCCAAACATGTGTGACAAGAAAAATCCACATTGGTGGAATTCTTTAAGAAACCTAAACCTTTAAGTATTTGTTCTTCACAAACCAGCTATTCTTCCGGTATTCATTGTGTACAATTATTTGTACACTCAATCCCAACTGTTGGGTTGGCTGAGGAGGATAGTAGGGCATTCAGAAATCAGATGGAAGGGAGATATCATGGATTGGAAAGAAGAGATCAGCTTAAGGGCCTGTCCCACTTTCACGACCTTATTTACTCGTGGACATTTTTCATCAGGCTAGAAAAACGCCCCGACCTACTTGATCTGCCCCTCAACATCTGGAGCAGGGGCAGAGCTACGTCCGGATGCTCTTTGTGGATTTTAGTTCAGCCTTTAATACAATCATTCCAGACATTCTCATAGGTAAACTGGTCACTCTCGGCCTCCCCACTGTCACATGTGCCTGGATAAAGGATTTCCTCACCAACCGGCCCCAGACTGTGAGACTCGGCCCCCACCTCTCCTCCACTCGCAGGTTGAGTACCGGTTCCCCACAGGGCTGTGTGCTAAGCCCCCTCTTATACTGTCTCTACACCTACGACTGTAGTCCGGCCCACAACAACAACCGCATCGTCAAATTTGCTGACGACACTACTGTGGTCGGACTTATTTCGAAGGGAGACGAGGCAGCCTACAGAGAGGAAGTCCTGAAGTTGACAACCTGGTGCTCAGAAAACAATCTGGCTCTGAACACCAGGAAAACAAAAGAGCTCATTGTCGACTTCAGGAGGCACAGCACCGACTTAGCCCCCCTACACATCAACGGCGAGTGTGTGGAGAGGGTCAACACCTTCCGGTTTCTCGGTGTCCATATCGCTGCTGACATCTCCTGGACGGACAACACGACAGCGGTCATCAAGAAGGCTCAGCAGCGGCTGCACTTCCTGAGGGTCCTCAGGAAGCACAACCTGGACTCTAACCTGCTGCTGACCTTCTACCGCTCGTCCATCGAGAGCCTGCTGACATACTGCATTACAGCATGGTATGGCAGCTGCACCATGGCAGACAGGGAGAGGCTTCAGAGGGTAACCAGGACAGCGCAGAGGATCATTGGCTGCCCTCTCCCCTCCCTGATGGACATCTACACCTCCTGCTGCCTTAGCAGGGCAAAAAAGATCATCAAAGACAGCTCCCATCCTGCGTTTGGACTGTTCGACCTGCTGCCCTCTGGAAGGCGCTATAGGTGCATCAAATCCAGGACAAACAGACTCAGGAATAGTTGCTTTCCGAGAATTATATCTGCTATAAATTCAAATTCACACATGCACTGACTACACCGCCCAACACGGACTTCCATCTGTATATATGTATATATGAATGTAGCGCCGCAGAATTTGTGCACCTATTCCCCCCCCACCATCTCCCTTCTGTTTTTTTGTTTTTCTGTCTCTTGTTTTTTGTGCTAAATTGTATGTATGCACTGAGTACGAGCAGCTTTCAGTTTCACTGTACATGTATAGTGACAATAAATGGCATATCTATATCTTGATGCCATGAGCCATGCCTACGATTAGCATCACAACCTACCTACGACCTCCTACGATCTTGTGACGACCATTCTGCGAGTATGAGTCAAGGGCAAACTCGGCAGAGGTCGTGAATTAGGTCGTGAAAGTGGGACAGGCCCTTTAGGTTGTGACTGCAAAACTTGGTATTTGCACCAGTGCAGAATGTTGCAAATACAGTTGTGGCAGCAGGAGAGTTCTGTAATTAACGTGTTGTGATAAAAAGAGGAGAGTGTTCTCTCCAGCAATCAGAGGTGTGGAATGAGCAACAGATATTTAGTTTTTTTTCATTCAAGGGACTTGGGCTTCACAGGCTGAGCTAACATTTAATTGTCCATCCCTAACTGCCCTTGAGAAGGTGGTGGTGAGCTGCTTTCTTGAACTGTTGCAGTCCTTGAGATGTGAGTATACTCAGCATGCTAGTAGATAAGAGAGCTCTGGGATTTTGACCCAGCGATAGAAATGGAATGCAATATATTTCCAAAGTGCCTGTAAAACTGCAATAAGAAATAATATCATTGTTCCGTTCCTAGTACATATGACAATTATGAGTCCTGAAGTCAGGATAGCACATGCCTTGGAGGGCAACTTCTGGGTGATGGCGATCCATGCCTTTGGTGCCCTTGTTCTTCTAGGTGGTAGAGGTTGTGAGTATGAAAGGTGCTTTCTAAAAAGTCTTAGCGTGTTGTAGTGCAATCTATAAATTGTAAAAACCTGCTGCTTTGCATCAGTAATGTTATGAGTTAATAGTTATGGAGGGTATCAAATCGGATGCTATGACCTGTATAGTGTCAGGCTTCTTGAGTGTTATTGAAACTTCACTCATCTAATGCAAGTGGAGAATATTCCATCACAATCCTGACTTGAAGATTACAGATGGTGAACAGGCTTTGGGTAGTTAGGAGGTGAGTTATTCGCTACACAATTCATATTATCTGACTTGCTCATGTCTTCATGTGGATGTCTCAAACAAATTCCTGAAGTATCCACCTGGTAATATTTGTCCAGGATTGAAGACTCTATGGCCACCCCCTGGTTTTTATTGGTTAATCAATTATACTTTCATTGCGAGATTACACCGGCTTAATTACTGGGGTACAGAGGTAGAAACGTTTTACTGGTTTTACTTAAACTGAAATGTATTACATCCATTACTTTACCCCTATCAAGCTCCATCCTCAGGAGTGTGCTTTATCCTGGGTCTTTCTTGCTTCATTACAACGGAACATTTGCCTTTATACAAGCAATAATATTTCTTCAATCACTAACGATCAGAAGTGTTATTATATGAAGATTACTTCACTGGCAATACTCTGTTATCAGTACGAGTCCAGTGGAAGAATTTCTGCAGCAGTGGCAGTATAAATGGATGTTGTGCATTAATCCAATTAATTAAAGCACTGTTTCTGACATTTTAAAAGGTTTAACTTATCAAGCAAATTTATTAATAGCACCAATTAAAATATTATCATAGAATATAAACAAATTTTAAAATATTGTGCTATTTGGGGATGCAAAAAAAATGTGTTTGACATGGGATGGCATATAGTGACAACCCAATGAGCTTTAATTATGGCTGGTTGAACAATTCTAAAATGTAAATATTTAGTTGTAAATTCATATATCTTGTGTCCTCAATAACTATTAATTCACTCATTGAAGTTCCTTGTAAAAAAACTTGGGATTTTCAGTTTACATACAGTTCACTTGTGAGTAGTATGAGATGCTTCAATAGGCTATTAATTGATCCTACGCCATCACTGCGGCTCTTTGGGCAGCAGTAAATATGTTCACTAGCACAAGTGTAATATTTTATTTTCACTTGAGTCACTCATCAATAAAATAGCCAGTGAAAGGACTGTGTATATCCACCTACTAAAAAAAATGCTATTGGTTGCTTGGTGGTAATACATCATTGTCATATTCATGCAGATCGTAAAGAATGAAAAATGTCCATCATGCTGAGAATCCAGGCTATTTATTTACTCTAAGGATTATTCCGAGTCAATGGGCTGAAAATCATTAACCTTACAGCTCATCAAAGACAATTTTAAATGATTAGAAAAGACGACAATTACAATGGCTTGTTAAAAAAATATATGAAATCCCACCAAATATTCTGAAACCTATCTAAACTCCACCTTGTGGTGCACTGAAATTGGGCCTTTATCTCTGTGAACTGTGCAGATAGATGCCAATAAATAACTGAACACATTTGGAGTGACTTGGGAATAGATTGTCGTGGCAACACTGACTTTACTGCAGAAAAACAGTAAATGTTATTTATCTCAAACTCAAGACAAGGCATCACACACTTTAGGATGCAATATTAATCCAATCAAAAATCAATTTCCCTTATCAGTGTTGGCGTAGGTGAGAAATTTTAGGAAATAGTAGAGGCGGGGAACATTAAATTTCAGTGAATTGGAACTGAATCTATGTGAAAGATAAACAATGAGACCCAGTGGCCCACAATAAAATAGAAAGTTGACACTGAGCACATAACTCAAGCCCACAGAAAAAAAAATGCTGCAGATGCTGGAATTATGGAATATAAACATAAATGACTCAAATGTCTAGTGCACCTGGAATGCTGCTCCCAAAGGGGGAATGGCATTGACTCTTGCACAACTGAGGTGAAAATTACTCCCCAGGGAAATTATTGGTTAAATTTGCCCAGTGACATGAAATAATCAGAAATAGCCATTATTGCATTTCATTCTGAAACATATTAGGTCATTGAATTCAGGACAAAAATATCAAAAAGCACCAATACACAGTAAAGCAGATTCAGAATTTAAAATTTGCCCCACAGATGCTACCTGACCTACTCAGTATTTCTGGTACTGCCAATGACCTCTGCGCCCTTTACAATTTACATAATTATTTCCATGTGGAAGCCTTTTTCTTTCCAAAACTTGAAAACGTTACTGCCAAAAGAATTTGAGGTCAATGGTAGCAAATGTGCCATATGTCAACATTTGCTCTAAATCTCATTACGTTGATTAAATAGAATATATTTCAATGTTGACACGATAGTGTGTTTAGCACTACATGATGATTTTCTGGGGGTGCCAGTATTAATGGGATATGTGGATTAAGAAAACCACTTTATAACAAAGTTGGGGGCATCGTGGTGTTCATTTCAAAAATTATTTGCTACATAGTTGAAGAGCTTTAAATTAGATTATGTTTGGGTGGTAGATGACAGAAAATCATATAGACACGGCAAAAGAGGAAGGCAGAGTACTTCCAAATAGAACAGTAAAGGGCCTGTCCCACTGCGGTGACCTAATCCACGAGTTCTGGCGAATTTGCCCTCGACTCGTACTCGCAGCATGGTCGACACGAGGTCCTAGGAGGTCTTTGTAACTCTCCTTCATGCTCGAGGGTTGTCCTCGCGTACTCAGGCCTCAGCTAGGTTGTGGCGTATTTTTCAACATGTTGAAAAATGCCCGCTAGTACAAAAAGGTCGCCATGGAAAAAAATCGATACTTTTTTTACTCGTAAGCTTAGTCGAAGTAGGTCGGCATGTTATTCGTAGGTAATCGAGGGTAGTCGAAGATAATCGAAGGTAGTCATAGATGGTCACCAGTCGAAGGGAGGTCAAAGGAGATCGAAGAAGGTCGTCTTCACTCTTAATTATTTGAAGTCCAAGTTTCCCGTAGCTAGTCGAAGCTAGTCTTCACCATAGTCGAAGGACATCTTCTACATAGTCAAAGGAGGTCTTCAACATGACATTTTTTCAAACTCTCCTAAACTCTTCTAAACTCGCAAATTAGGTCGCCGCAGTGGGACAGTCCCTTAAGAGACAACAAAATACATGACGACTAATATACTAATTCTGGGTGTTTGTTTTCGAACTGGTCAGTTGAAAATTCTTACCATGGGATTGCATTTGCATTCCTTCTGTGAGAAATTCATAATCAGGATGACCTGACAGTGATTTATGAATATAAGGAATGAGCACAGCAGAAAACCAAACTACTGAAAACCAGCTTTTATTTCTAGCTCACAGTTGAGCTTTAAAATAAAAACAGATAATTTTGAAGCATATTAAGGCTATTTGGGTGAAAGGAGAGGACTAGGTCTAGAGGATTTGGGATCCTTCGATAGCCAAAGGCTCCCACTGTTTGTGTAGAACCAGGGAAAAAGGTGCAGAGATCTAAGAAATACCAAAAGAAGCTAAATATGAAGTTGGGATATGTGTATCTTCTTATCAAGCAACTAATTTAAACAGCACTTGAATTTGATGAGAGTGCAATACTAGGAAGCACAGTCCACATGAACAAGGCAAGCAAAAACTTTCCAAAGCGCAACATAAACAGACCCAAAGAATGGGTACACAGCAGTCAGTGTGAAGAACAGGAACACAACAGTTAATGTGAAGAAAATGAAGAGTGGAAACAATAATTAGTGTAAAGAGATTAGACAACAGGAACACAACTATCAGAGTGAAAATACTGGAGAAAGGGAACAGATGATGTGAAGACACTGGCGAGTGGGGAACACAATGGTCAATGTGAGAAGACTAGAGAGTGGGAACACAACAGGCAGCATGAACATAAGGGAGAGTGGGAACAAAGCAGGGAACACAAATTTAGATCAGCCATGAAATTATAAAATGACAGAGCAATATTGAGAGACAAATGACATACTCTTACTCCTAATTTATGTTTGTATCAGGAAGACCAGATTAGAATTGTGACGCAAGTCGCAAAATTAATCTATCATACAAATAGTTTGTAGAAACATAGAACTGCAGATGCTGGCTAATACACAAAAGGACGCAAAGTGCTGGAGTAACCCAGCATGTCAGGCAGTATCTCTGGAGAACATGGATGGGTGACATTTTGGATCAAAACCTTTCTTCAAGTTACTGAGTTATTCTGACACGTTGTGTCCTGGAGTGTTTGTATGTTGTTGGACGATATTATTCAGAAAGGTTATCCTGGAATCTATCAAGCTTGGAGAGGCAAGGCAACAATGAAAGTTTGCTTACGCTGTGGCTACTCCCTCTGACTTGAAACATATGCACCCAAAGTTCTATAACTGTGTGGAAAGCAAGATTCACAATATGGCTGCCTAGGATCACATGCGCAGATGGAAGTGAGAGACTAAACATAGCAAGGTCTGGGTATGCTATTTGTCAGTGGGACAAAATAAGTGTCACTAATCCTGCAACTCCCTACTGGGATTATTTGATTGCAGGTGGCAATAGACAAACTGACAGAGGGATCCATGATGTTATGGGATTCAGTTATCAGGCAACTGAATTATCCTACCACAACCAGAGAGCAGTGCTGAACTACTATCTACCTCTTTGGTGACCCTCCGACTATCCTTGATCGGACTTTACTGGCTTTACCTTGTACTAAATGTTATTCCCTTATCATGTATCAGTATATAGTCTGTCAAATACTCAATTGTAATCATGTTCATATCAGAGAGTGGTGAATCTCTGGAACTCTCTGCCACAGAGGGCAATTGAGGCCAGTTCATTGGCTATATTTAAGAAAACTTTAGAAAGTGGCAACATAAACTAAGGGGATCAGGGGGTATGGAGAGAAGGCAGGTACGGGTGACTGAGAAATGATCAGCCATGATCATATTGAATGGCGGTGCAGGCTCGAAGGGCCGAGATGGCCTACTCCTGCACCTAATTTCTATGTTTCTATGTTTGAATGTACTGTCTTTCTGCTGACTGAAGACAAGAACACAAGCAAGAAAAGCTTTCCACTGGATATATGATAATAAACTAAACTGATCACAAGGCAAACAAAAAAAAGGTAGTCATTAAATCACTCCAATGAGACAGATGCCATCTGAAAGTGAAAATGTCAGCACAATCTGCAACTGCAATCATGACACAGTTGGTTTTCAGGTGTTCTGACAAAGGCAGAAGCCAAAGGAAAGTTCTCCAGAAGGGAACAAGAGATGAGATCTACAAGGGAGAACATTCCAAAAAAGCTGTACAAGAAAAGGTGAGATTGCAAATTGTTGTATGTGGAGGAGCAGCACATGGATAGACAGATTGGAAGAGATGAGAATATGTTGGAATATAGAGAGCGTAAACGTTGTCCATGAGTTTGGAAAATGCAAATAATACCTTGGATGTTCAGCATTCTCCAGAATGGCCTAAGGGACAAGTGTCTGCAATGATGTCAAATGGTATGTAACTGGTTGTATATCAAAGACAATTTACTGGATGACCTTAGACAATGTAAAGATACAGGACAAAAGGGTGCTACAACATTACCAAAAAACAAGGAACCTGCAATGTATCTAGGAGTATTATTGTGTATATAAGTTTGTGTACTGTAACCAAATTTACAAGTTGGTGCTTGAATATATCTGAGCTTGTATTTATCAATAATCTATGTTCACTTATCAGTGTGTTTAAGCCTCCAATGTAAACATGCTTATCTGTATAGTTATTTATTTACTTGTTTTTCAAAGGTGTGTGTCGTTAACTGTTAAGAGAAGTGTTGTCCTAAAGATAGGCGAGACTGAGTCACATCATTATACCTTGTAACATGATTTGTACCAAGCTTGTAGTTCAGATGAGAACAAATGGCCACAAATAAGGGTTATGTTTACCTGAAACTCCATGTCTAAATGCAAACAAAAAAAGGCAGGCATTAATACACTCCAATGAGACTGATGCCATCTGAAAGTGAACCAATGTAGCACAATGAAACTGCAATCATGACACAACTGAGCTTTTTCAGGTGTTCTGACAAAGGCAGAAGCCAAAGGAATAATTCTCCAGAAGGGTCTTGGAGATGAGTTGTTTACGAGGTAGTAGAGAGAATCCAAAAAGCTGCTTATCTTGATCTCAGGAAATGCCCTTAATTGGTGAAAATTGTTGACACCTGGAGGATCTGCAAATAAACTGACAGATCGGATTATCAGATGAAATATGGTTAGTAATAGCTCTAGAGTTGCAATCCAGTATGTCCTTTGGAAAATGCCTCTACCTTGGATGTTCACATTTCCAGAATGAGGGACAGTGAGATGCAATGATGTCAAATGGTATGGTGACAGGTTGTATATCAAAGACAATTTACTGGATGATCTTAGACAAGGTAAAGATACAGGACAAAAGGGTGCTACAACATTACCAAAAAACAAGGAACCTGCAATGTATCTAGGAGTATTATTGTGTATATAAGTTTGTGAACTGTAACCAAATTTACAAGTTGGTGCTTGAATATATCTGAGCTTGTATTTATCAATAATCTATGTTCACTTATCAGTGTGTTTAAGCCTCCAATGTAAACATGCTTATCTGTATAGTTATTTATTTACTTGTTTTTCAAAGGTGTGTGTCGTTAACTGTTAAGAGAAGTGTTGTCCTAAGATAGGCGAGACTGAGTCACATCATTATACCTTGTAACATGATTTGTACCAAGCTTGTAGTTCAGATGAGAACAAATGGCCACAAATAAGGGTTATGTTTACCTGAAACTCCATGTCTAAATGAGTTAATAAACAGCAGTGATACACAGCATTGAGACTGGCTCAGAACAATTCATAATTACCACATTTATCTTGAAACATATTTCATCAACTGAGCTTTTCAGCATCTGTTCCAATATCCTTGTTTGATTGGTATCTTATAATTCTCCTGGAAAATGTCTTGGGGCATTTAGTTGTTTCGAGGTAGTATAGAGAATCAAGTAGCTGCTTATCTTGATCTCAGGCAATGCCCTTAAGTTGGTGAACAACAGTAGACACCTCAGGGATCTGCAAATAAACTGCTTTTTCCATTATCAGATGAAATCTGGTTAGTAATAGCTCTAGAGTTGCAATCCAGTATGACTCTCTCCATGATTCCTCTTCCTTACAGGGGACATGTTAGATCTGAGTACAGCTGAGATGGTGAACTCATTATTCGGTGACAGGTTGTTGGTGTAGATCCAGCACCCACAATCAAAGGGAGTAAGGGACACCCACCCACGCCAGCCATGAAAGCTCTGACAGACTGAGATCTTTATGCTGATGCACGAGTTTGGCAGACAATGCTCATAACTTTTAAATATTTGATCAATTGCATGAGCAATAACAGGTTGTTATCAGTCAGAAATATGGAATTTTCAATTAACGTTTAAATTAATAGTCAACGCAGAATTACTTATACTTTCACTATTAACAAGATTCAGCAGCTTATTTTTAATTCTTAATTAGGTGAAATGCTATCTTGGTAAAGAAAGTGTAAAGTGATACACAGGAGCATAAGCACAAATGCTATGAGTAAAGCAATTTACCAGATGCATTATTTAAACACAGAGCCTCATATGTCCATTTTTTCCTGTGTAAGGAAAATAGAGTTTCTGCTCTGAAAAGATGCAGAAGGCAGAGAATAAATGTTGCACCAATTGGTTCAGTAGCTCAAGGAAGTTCTTCAATCTGTGTTCTCTCCTCAAAGCTCAATGTTAGCAAACTGAACTCCGAATGCGATGATTCTGGGTCAAAGCCTACTTTAAAGACATGAGCACATAATCTGGAACACTGATAAACCATGGTTCTCGAGCCACAAGTGACTGTTAACTTCTGCTCTTTAAGTCCTTTGCATTAGGATAAGAAGTGTTATTGTACTAGATTATATTGCACATTGTACTTTAGGTCACCAATTAAAATATTGAAATTATTTTAATAAATGTGTGCATTTCTCTGATAGACTGCTGTACTTGGATGTTGAGTGGGGTGCTACATGGGACATACAGTAGTCATAGGTTTAGTTTACTATTGTCTTTTGTACCGAGGTACAGTGAAAACTTGTTGTTGTGTGCTATCCAGTCAAAGAAAAGACTATACACTATTACAATCAAGCTGTCCACAGTGCACACATTAAGTATAAAGGGCCTCTCACGACCATACAGGCTGTATGGTCATAAGAGGTCTCCTATGGTCGTGAGAGGTCACCTGCGACATGTCGTCAGGGGTCGCCTGTATGGTCGTGAGAGTTCTCCTATGGTCGTGAGAGGTCTCCAAAGAGTCGTAACGTCTTTCTGGCCGCCGCTGAATTTTCACCATGTTGAAAATTTCAGCGACCTATCATGGGTGCCAGCAGTCGCCTGTAAAGGTCACGCAAGTGGGACAGGCCCTTAAAGAGTATAACATTTAATGCAAGATAGAGTCTGATAAAGTCCGATTAAAGATCTCCAATTAGGTAGATGGGAGGTCAGGACCACACTCTAGCTCTCTTGATTAATGATGGTTGTCAATGTGTTTTCAAAGTCACATAAATGTGGATGTCACCGATCTAGTAGCAAGATCTGAATCAAGTGGTTGTTAGAAGTATGACCTTTCTGAAGAGGGGCTGAAAAGAAGCAATATTTACCTTCTCTGCAGGCATAAAAAATCTGATTGCAGCATTTAAAGAAGAGCACTCCCAATGTATTGAGCAGCATTTAGTTGTCAATGAACTTCTAAAACAAAATATCTTCCAATTAAACTGATTGGTATCTTTGGAGATGCTGTGGGCAATTTGGCTACCATGTTTCTTCATTTCAATAGTAATTGCACTTCAAAGGTTTTGTCAATAGCTCCAAAGCAAATTCAGAAATTCCTAGTCATGAATGCCATGACATGTAAGCAAGCTATTTTCTTTCAAATGAGGCAGATTTACATTGTCGCAAGGCAATGGGGATTCACTAGTCTTCATTTGAGACCAAATATAAATCTGGCTATCATAAACAGAAATTTGGCATCAGCTAAATTTGTTGCATTTTTGGAAGGTTCGATTCAGCAGCTTTTCCTCTCCAATGCTGTCTGAGCCAGACCTACGACCAGAATGATTTGGAGTGTTCATTAGTAAATTAAATTTTGTGAAATACATAATGCATTTCAGTCCACTGTGGGTATCATACTGTGCGCAATCCTGTAAGACAGGAATTATTTCATTCTCTGTAAACAGCTGGAGCTTAGCCAAGGTAAATGTTTGGAAGCCTTGCAGTCACACATGAAATCACAGTGACATTGATTGATGATGGAGTGTTGAAGCCAGCATCTCCTATGTTTGAAACAGTGACCATCCCCAGTTAACAAACGGGTTCCATTTTTATAGACATCCAAATGTGATTTTAACTATGTATTAAAAAATACACCCAAAAATATTACATGATGTGGAAACCATACCTCCACAATTATGTAATGCATGGCATCAAAAGCACATAGGGCTGAAAAGACAGAACAATTATGAAAAGTGGAAAGGAAATTAGTTCTGCTGTGTGTAGGAATGAATGTATGTACGTACATTGAGCTTTTGAATTTAGCAATATTATGGGAGGTCACGTATGCAGAGGTGTCCATAAGTCAGATAACCCAGGGACATGTCGTGGGGCGATGCCTGTTTGGTTGTGAATAGTCGCCCAAAGAGTAATACCTTATTCTGGTCACCGCTGGATTTTCAAAATTTTTAACATTTTCGGTGACCTTCTGCGACTATGGCGGGTGCCGGCAAGTCGCTGAAAAATATTGCGTAAGTTGTGCAGGCCCTTAAAGAAATTGCAGATAATTCTGCGCAGGGCCCAATCCGTCATGTAACTTAGCCTATCCATCTATACCTCATGGTCTCTTTGCAAAGCTGACAACATAATCAAGGATCACAAACCCCAGTCATTCTCTCCTCTCTCGCATCAAGCAGAAGATACAAAAGTTTGAAAGCATGTACTACAACTGTGTAATTAAGTTTAGAGCTAATGTGTGGCTCAGATTGGTGTGAATTCATTTCGTCCATTTGATAGATGATGTTGATTTTGGAAAATACATTCAAAATCTTCAGACTTACAAAAGGTAGATGTTATGACCAGCAGTAAGCAGAACAATACAAAATATTCTGTTTTGCAATTTAAGTTTTACCAAACAAAAGCATTATTATTAAAGTAGAACTGTCACATGGGCAGAGAAAGGTTAGCAGAAGCAGGTTGTTGGACAAAATACCTCTAATAAAGAACAATGGAGGTAATATTCAACGCAATGTGCTCATGTTCACAGAGGGAGTGTAAAATCTTGGTGGTATTCTTGGAGAAATCTTGGCGTGTGGTATTTTAAATGCAAATACAAGTAAACAATACAATGAAATGCCAATGGTATGTGGTGTCTTATACAATGATGCAGTGAGTAAAAGCAAAGTGATTATAAACTATTTTACAACACACTATTCAATGGGTCTGAATTGGGTTAATTTATTTTAGAAACAGAATCAAATCCATAGAGAATCACTGGTGCAAGTTAGTCTCGATTGTTCTAAAAATGTGGAAAGATGAGATTCTGGACTATTTCCCAATGAATTATTTTGAAGTACTGTGATGTTGTATCTCACAGAACAAAATTAGGCTACAGTACAGCCAGACAAAGTGCTTTCAGAACCACAGCACAAAAGGTTACCATTCAACCCATGATGTCTGTACCAAGAGGATATTTGAGAGGTCATTAGAAACATAGAAACATAAAAAATAGGTGCAGGAGGAGGCCATTCGGCCCTTCGAGCCAGTACCGCCATTCATTGTGATCATGGCTGATCGTTCCCAATCAATAACCCGTGCCTGACTTCTCCCCATATCCCTTGATTCCACTAGCCCCTAGAGCTTATGGTTAATAATTTAACACCTGTTAGAGTGAGGTGAGTGTAATATTTTTAATGCAGAGGATTGCTGAATTACAGAACGTTTCCTACAGGAATTTTTCAGAACGAACAACATTTTGTCTTTTAACAGATGGCCGGATAAATATTTGGCACAAAGGAGATTGAGCTCCAAGGAGTGAACAGGCCTGTGGGATTGCTTGCTTGCTTCAACAAAGGGGCAGCACAGATACCACGGGTTGAATGGTGACCTTCTGTGCTATAAACAAAGATTATGTGGTTCTTGAAGCACTTTGTTTGGCAGTACTGTAGTCCAATTCTATTCTGTGAGATACAACATTACAATACTTCAAAAGGCAAGAGATGCTGAAAGGGTTAATATTCTGCCAAATGTTTGATGATGCAAGTCTAAAACTGGAGGGAAACCAAGAAACCTCTCAATTACCATTGATGTAGTTTCAAACTGTATCACAATTTTTAGTTGTGACAATGCTGGGGACTCAGCACTATTGCTTATTTTTAACTTCCTTGTGTTTCTTTTTTGTTTCTATTCCTTGTCTTCAGCAGAGGCAGACAGTGTGGCACCATTACAATTTTAATTATCCACATAAACTGGTTTGTCTTAAGTGCCATTAAAATGCCACCAATGCCTTTCACATTCTACAGCTTGCTGTTCTTGCCAATAAAATGCCCTAGGCAACTGTCCTACCCATTTCAGAAACTTGCCAAAAGCCTAGTAAGCACACCGCCAGCAATGGAATGTTGTCTTTTCAGTGCTAGTACAAGTAACAAGAATTTAACAGACAGCAGTATCTGCCAAAGCACAAGTTCTTTTCTGTCACAAACAATACTGGCATTGTTCAAGAGTCATTGCACTAGGGTTTCTAAAACGGCTGCAATGACCATGAAGTATTTCTCTGCCGCTTTTGAAAAAATAACCCAGCATCTTTTTAACAACTATTTTCTGATCATGTGACTGCCATTCATTTTACAATAGTCAATGAAGAAACATTCAAATTGCAGAATCCCTTCTATATCATGTCAGAGGGTGGGCTGAGGAGTTGGTTAGGAAGGGGGACTGGTTGTAGAAGGAAAAAATATACATTGGTCAATTACCAGTCAACTTGAAGAGGATAACGGAGATATTTACATAATGCAACCAAGAAGCAAATACTTTAATTTGCACTATGAGGCCAAACTTGCTGAGCATCAAAATCTACAGATTGATAATTTTTCTTTCAAACATAGGTTCTCACAAAGCACTCTAACAGGGACACTGGTACTTTTATTTGTGAAATCACAATAATTTCTGTACCTTTCAGCCACCATCTTTTGAATTGATACACAGTGTCCAAAAAACACACTCATTTCCCAAAACAACTGGATCCCATTACAAAATGGATTTGTGTAAGAAAACCTCCGTTTGGTTTTAGGTAACTAACCTATGAACACCCACTTCTCTCCCCCCCCCCCCCCCCCCCCCCCCCCCCCCCCCCCCCCCTCACCTCACCTCTCCTTCCACCAGCCGAGAGCTTCCAAAATACAGACATCTCATTACCTGCCCCACCAAAGGGGAAAGAACATTCGATCATTGTTATACTACAAACAAGAACACATATCGCTCTGTTCCCCGTGCGAGTCCAGGACTCTCTGAACATTGTTTAGTTCACCTTATTCCGACCTGTAGGCAGAAACTAAAATCTGCTAAGCCCGTGGTCAGAACAATGAAAAGGTGGACAAGCGAGGGCATTGAGAACCTGCACTCCTGCACTGATTGGAATGTGTTCACTGCACTGATTGGAATGTGTTCAGGGAAGCAACCACAGGCCTCAATGAATATACAGACACCGTGACATCATAGGTCAGCTTTTGTGAGGACAGTTGCATTCCCACTAGGACCCGGATCAGGTTCAACAATGACAAGCCTTGGTTTACAGCAGAACTCAGACAGTTCCGACAGTCTAAAGATGCAACTAAATTTAAGGTAGCTCTTTCTTCCCAATAACCCTTTCTGGCTTAAGTCCTCCCTCCACCACCTCCAGTTTAAATTCCATTTGGAATATTTTGGAGGACCAAGAAACCAAGAACCAAGAACGAAGAAGCCTACAGGAGCGGGGATGCAGACCTCTACAGGCAGGACCAGTACAAGCTGAGGAGGAATCAGAGTTGTCAAGGAAAGGTACTCAGAGAAGTTGAGGAGCAAGTTCTCAGCTAATGAAATCTTCAGTGTGGAAGGGCTTACAAGAAATCACCAGCTACAAGAGGAAAACCCTCTGCTCCGTGGACAATCGCCAGCTGACCAACGACCTGAATGAGTTCTACTGCAGGCTCGATAGACAGAAACATAAACCCGGTACCCCCTCCCTCACCCACTCCTCCCCAATCACCACTTCACACCTACTCACAGCTTGACTCCAGTCTGCAAAGACTGGACCTCACCGGCCACCAAATGGTGAACGAGGTCTGATTGACCTGGACGATAAGACGTTGGCCTGGCTCGCCCCAACGGAGCTGCAGGTCTATACGACAGAAGGACCCTTCCCCATGACCAGTCTGCAAAGGCTGGACCCTTCCCCAATCACCACTTCACACCCACTTATAGCCTGACTGCTGCTGCTGCTACCGGAGAGTCGGAGGCTCCAACGACGGGTCTGTGGACGACGGCACCGGGAGCCCACGGCTCCCTGGAGGGAGACCGCTTTTCGGGGCTCCTGCAACGGCGACTTCTCCCGCCCGAGTTGCGGGGTTGAAGAGCTCCTGGAGCGGGGCCTAACATCACTGCCCCGCGCGGCTGGAATGGCCGCGGACTCTGCGAGCGCACGCCGGGGGCTCTAACACCAAGACCCGGTGTGCGACCTCGCACCACCCGGCGTGGCTTTAATGGCCGTGGGACAATCGCCATCGCCAGCCGGGGGCTATGACTTTGACTCTGACATCGGGGGGGGGGGAGAGTGCAGTGGAGAGATAAGTTTATTTGGCCTTCCATCACAGCTATGTGATGGATGTTTATGTTAAATGTAATTATGTTGTGTCCGGGGTCTATTTGTGTGTAATGTATGGCTGCAGAAACGGCATTTCGTTTGGACCTCCAGGGGTCCAAATGACAATTAAATTGACTCTTGACTCTTGACTCTTGTCTGCAAAGACTGGGCCCTCGTCCACTACCCACCCCCTCCTTGCTGCCCATCATCACTCTGGCCACTTCTCCATCACTAACAATAGAAATTGAGGAAGTGGAGAAGCTATTCATGAGACAGAAAATCCGGAAATCTCTAGGACCGTTTCCCCCTCTACCCTCAAGCTCTGTGCCGAACAACTGGCACCAGTCTACACAGACATTTTCAACCAGTCCCTGCAAACATGTACTGTCCCTGCCTGCTTCAAAGTCTCCACTATTGTTCCTGCACCCAAAAAGCCAAGGATTACTGGTCTTAATGACTACAGGCCTGTCGCACTGACCTCTGTAATCTTGCAGACCGTTGAAAGACGTGCTGGGCCAGCTGAAAAATATCACAAATCCCCTGCTGGACCCTCTGCAGTTTGCATATCAGGCCAATAGATCAGTGGATGATGCAGTCAACCTGGGCCTGCACTTCAACCTCCAGCAACTAGACTGCCAGGGGACCTATGCAAGGATCCTGTTTGTTGATTTTAGCTCTGCATTCAACACCATTGTGCCAGAGCTACTACACTACAAACTCTCCCAGTTGACAGTACCTGAACCCCTCTGTCAGTGGATCACCAGCTTCCTGACAGACAGGAAGCAGCATGTGAGGCTGGGAAAGTACATCTCGGACCCGCTGACTCTCAGTATAGGAGCACCGCAAGGCTGCGTACTCTCTCCTCTCCTTTACTCTCTCTACACCAATGACTGCACCTCCACAGACTCCTCTGTCAAGCTTCTCAAGTTTGCAGATGACACAACCCTGATTGGACTGATCCAGGATGAGGAGGAATCAGCCTCCAGACAGGAAGTGGCACAGCTAGCGTCCTGGTGCCATTGCAACAACCTGGAGCTCAATGCTCTTAAGACAGTGGAACTGACTGCCGACTTTAGGAGAGCTCCCCCTCCCTTCCCCCCACTCACCATCAACAACACCACAGTCGCATCTGTGGAGTCATTTAAGTTCCTTGGAACCATCAAAAGACAATAGGTGCAGGAGTAGGCCATTCGGCCCCTCGAGCCAGCACCGTCATTCAATGTGATCATGGCTGATCATTCAAAATCATTACCCCGTTCCTGCCTTCTCCCCATATCCCTTGACTACGCTATCTTTAAGAGCCCTATCTAGCTCTCTCTTGAAAGTATCCAGAGAACTGGCCTCCACCGCCCTCTGAGGCAGAGAATTCCACAGACTCACAACTCTGTGTGAAGAAAGTGTTTCCTCATCTCCGTTCTAAATGGCTCACCTCTTATTCTTAAACTGTGGCCCCTGGTTCTGGATTCCCCCAACATCAGGAATATGTTTCCTGCCTCTAGCCTGTCCAAACCCTTAATAATCTTATATGTTTCAATAAGATACCCTCTCATCCTTCTAAATTCCAGAGTATACAAGCCCAGCCGCCCCAATCTCTCAACAGTCCCGCCATCCCGGGAATTAACCTTGTAAACCTACGCTGCACTCCCTCAATAGCAAGAATGTCCTTCCTCAAATTATGGGACCAAAACTACACACAATACTGTAGGTGTGGTCTCACCAGGGCCCTGTACAACTGCAGAAGGACCTCTTTGCTCCTATACTCTTCTTATGAAGGCCAGCATGCCATTCGCTTTCTTCACTGCATGCTGTATCTGCATGCTTCCTTTCATTGACTGATGAACAAAGACCCCCGGATCCCATTGTACTTCCCCTTTTCCCAACTTGACACCATTTAGATAATAATCTGCCTTCCTGTTTTTGCTACCAAAGTGGATAACCTCATATTTGTCCACATTAAACTCCCACTGCCCACTCCCCCAACCTGTCCAAGTCACCCTGCATTGTCATGGCATCCTGCTCCCACTTCACACTGCCATCCAGCTTTGTGTCATCTGCAAATTTGCTAATGTTACCTTGAATCCCTTCATATAAATCATTGATATATATTGTAAATAGCTGCGGCCCCAGCACCGAGCCTTGCGGTACCCCACTTGTCACTGCAGGGACCTGAAATGGGAGGCCACCATCGGTCCACAGTCAAAAAGGCCCAACAGAGGATGTACTTCCTGCAGCAGCTGAGAAAACACAATCTGCCACAGGCAATGATGGTCCAGTTTTATACTGCCATCATAGAGTATGTCCTCACCTTCTCCATCATGGTCTGGTTTGGCTCAGCCACCAAGCACGACATCCGGAGGCTGCAGCGCATCGGTCGATCAGCCGAGAACGCTATTAGCTGCAACCTTCCCACCATCGACAAACTACACTGCAAGGACCAGGAAGCGAGCGGATAAGATCATCTCCGACCACTTTCACCCTGACCACAAACTCTTTGAAGCATTTCCCTCTGGAAGGCAACTCCGGACTGTCAAAGCCAGACATAAAAACTGCTTTTTGCCACGAGCAGTAGCTCTACTCAATAGCCAAAAGTATGTAGCCTCCATTTGCTCTGGTATTTTATTTCATTCTTCACACGTTTAAATTATAATATTTTATTCTTAATTGTTTACTGTATATCGTGTTGTTACTTGCGAGCAAAGCACCAAGGCAAAATCCTTGTATGTATACATACATGGATAATAAAATGTATTCAATCCAAAATGTATTCAATTCCCAACTCTTCCATCCTTATCTCACATCTTTTTTAAAAAAAATCTTTTGCCTTTGTCCACACATCTACCTATCCTGCATCAACCTTTCACTTACATAGAAACATAGAAATTAGGTGCAGGAGTAGGCCATTCGGCCCTTCGAGCCTGCACCGCCATTCAATATGATCATGGCTGATCATCCAACTCAGTATCCCGTACCTGCCTTCTCTCCATACCCCCTGATCCCCTTAGCCACAAGGGCCACATCTAACTCCCTCTTAAATATAGCCAGGCTTTGGCTTGCCCATCCTCTCTTCCAGCTTTCTTCTCTCTCACCACAATCAATCCTAACCCGAAACGTCACCTATCCATGTTCTCCACAGATGCTGCCTGGCCCCAGCACTTTGTATCTTTCTTTCTCTGATTGAACTTATTTTGCTCATGGATCCTTTATATAAAACATTTGCTGAACACACTTGGCAACTTCCAAACAAAACTGCTTTAGTGGGTGCATTGAATGACATGGATTTCCAATTTATAATGTGCCTATCAAAAACTTGAAAATATTAAAGAAAAATTGAAGAATGCACTGAATAAAAATCATCAAATGATTTATACACCATTTGATTAAAAAAAAACCCAAGGAATCACAGAAGTGCCAAATACTGGGAGCAAACCTATTGCTCCCATATTCTGCATAGGCTATCACAATAATTAACAATTATCTGAAAAAGATCAGCAATATTACTAATTACAATTGGCAAATTCAATTATTAGGTCTGGCATTTCTCATACTTTAAACCCCTGTGTCACCACCCCATCATTCAAGTTACAACCAGGGTTTTTTTTTTAATTATTTGCCTTAAATCAGCAAATTTAATTTGTATTTAACATATGATAGATTTGTAAAATGCGGGTATGATGATTGATAATGAAAAAACAATAATCATATTTTTTCTGCAGCTCCCATTGAATTCAATGCTCAGGGGGAATGATGTGATAATATGGCTGTTTTCAGTATGCTTTGAAATATTTACAACAATAACACTTTACTGATGGAATTAAACTCCATTTCAATGTATAGAAGCCAAATCAATCTTTAGACGTACACAAATTTACCCAGTCTTGGAAATTTCGATTTTGCATTGCTCTGGAAGATAATAGGATTTGCAATAGCTCAATGATTTATTGATTCTGTGCTATTATTTTAATATGTCCAGTGTACTTCAGTTCAGAAAGAGAATGAGAGCTTCCCTTTCACTCATGTTATCATGAATCATGCAGAAATACAAAAGCAATAAATCATTAAAATAATACTTACTAAAAATGTTGTAAGCAGAGCATGAATTGATTTTTAATAAAACCCCACGGACAATACTTTGCAGATATTATCTAAAGTCAGGAATTCAATTATAGAAATGTTGTGTATTGTAGCAAATAATAGTACCAGCAACTGCAACAAAGGAGATGAAAGGGCAACATTCTCTGTTTACATTGTGTCTAAATAGAAAAGCCACTGAAAATAAGTGACGACTGAGACTCGACAATGATAAAGCAATGAAATATCCATACAAAGTCTGTTCAAATATATATAAATAATATGATGGTGATTACACTCTCTTTCAGTGGTAGTTGCTGACTGGATTAATTTGAGTTAAGTGAATTCTCAATAGCTCCAGTCTAGAACTGTAATGTTACCTTTTTATTTTAAATTTCAATTCTACATTTGGAGAATTTTCTTGAAGACCAAAAAAAAGCTACTTTTGAAACAAAATATCAAACTTATATTTCTGACATTTTTAAAAATAATTTTGCGGCGTATCACTGCAGGAAAAGAGTTAAATAACGTAAGGGTGTAAAAAAAAACTGCTGAAAGAATTCAGCAGGTCAAGCAATATCTGTGGAGGAAAGTGAATGGATATATTTCAGGTCAGGACCCTTCTTCAAACCGATCAATCCATTTCCCTCCAAAATGTTGCCTGATTTGCTGAGTTCCTCCAGCATTGTTTTTTTACTCATGATTCCAGCAGCTGCAGTCTCTTTTGACTCCAAATTAAGGATGTATGTCAACTGAATTTACTGCTATGAATGAAAAAGTTGGTGCAAGTCCAAGTGTCTGCAGTTTATTGTGTAAACACCGACATTTCCATTTGATTCTGTTTGATGAATATTTTGATGACCCTTCCAACCAGCGAAAATGCATCCATTACTATTAGCATTTTCTATTCGGACAATTATCAACAAGCTAAGTTACTGATCTTTGAGAAGACCCTTTGCACCTCCATTCCCCCACAAAATTACAAACCTAAACTAAATGGTACATTGACCACAGTGGGATTTCATGTTTAGTCAATGTTCAGGAAGATCCAGATACCTACATACCAGTGGTGCAATAACAGATGTATTGGATCTGGCCAGTTGGTGAGGGGACTGATCACAGAGCCATCTGCATCAAGCAGATAGTGCTAAATGTTGAAATGCTGGTTCCCATCCACATGAAACCAGATTGCACAATGAAGCTGGCTTTTTTTCAGAGCTTTAAAGATTCAAGTGGGTTTCCTGTTTGTGGTGTTATGGCTGTGTGTTGAGAATCATGAAAGGATGGATGACTGACTGAGAAAGTTAAAAGGAAGAGAGCTGTTAAGTCCTCCCACAGATCCTGACAGTGCGTAGATCGAAGTTCCTGCCGTCAGACTGTAAGACATAATTGTACCCTAGATATCACATTCATCTGCCCTTCCAAGAATATGATGAGCATGTTTATGTGGCTTTAAGTAGTAAAAACGTGGAGTCACCATCTACCAAAATTTAAAAAAAAAACATTTCTTGAAAGTAATTTGACTATCCTGTGAACTCCAGATGTTTTTAGCAATAAGAAAGGAACTACCTCAATCTGGACCTTAGACGTTTTCTCTGTAAATCTGTGGGCGGCACAGTGGCACAGTGGTAGAGTTGCTGCCTAATAGCATGAGAAACCAGAGTTTGGTTGCTGTTTCTGCTGTACTATGCAGCTCCCTTTATGTGGCTATGTGGGCTTAGCCAGGTGCTTCGTTGTCCTCCCACACTCCAAAGAATTACAGGTTACTATTTCCCTGGTCATGAACATTTACAGTATACATGAAGAAAGTACTTTGGCTCATCTAGGTCATTCTTGCTTCAAAAGTAACAGATCTATCAACTGAACATTCAGATATTTCAAAATTAATACCAATCCCATTCATGTGAAGTTCTGTTCCTATACTGGATTAAACAAAAACATAGTACTGCACAGGAACAGGCCATTTGGTTCACAATATCCATGCCTAACATAATAAAATAAATCTCCTCTGCCTGCACTTGATCTATATCCTCCATTCCCTACATATCCACCTGCCTAACCAAAAGCCTTTTAAGTGCCACTATTGTATTAGCCTCCACCACCACCCCTGGCAATGCATACCAGGCACCCACCACTCTGTGTAAACAACTTGCCCTGCACATCTCCCTGAAACTTTCCCCCTCTCAGCTTAAAGCTGAGTCTTTAGACTCCTGTAGTCTTTGACATTTTCATGCTAGGAAAAGGGTTTTGATTGTTTACCCTATCTATGCCTCATGAATTCTACGATTTGTTAAATAAAGGCACAGCAAATGCCAAAGAAAAACTTGCATTTGAAATTACTATGCAGCTCCCTTTATATGAAACTGGTGGACTGGAGCTGTACGGCCACACAGAAGCAAAACATTTGCCCTACACCTCTTGCATCTTCCCCATAAGACAAATTTAATAAAATGCATTAACTGAACAAATAAAGTAGTTGGGTGCATAGTCGACAGACAAGCATTGAGCATCCATTGCAGAGGAGGTTGGAGAGGATAATGACTATTGGGGAAGATGGTGGAAAGTAATCCCAATTCAACTGATTATATCACTGAGTATAAAAGAAAAAACACTGAAATATTCCAGAAATCGATCCAAAGGGATGAAATATTTTGGCTGTGTACAGTTGCGGTGAGTAATTCTGTAGCTGTTCTTTTTACTCATTTCTGATGGTTCCATAAATAATTGTCCCTAACTTACTGACTGAAGATGAATATCTCTATCCAGGTGTCAGAGCTAAGGCCTCAGGTGTTGAGGGCGTGCAGTGCCACCAGCTCTCCCTCCAGGGGTAATCCACAACGTCTACGCTTGGAAACCGTACACATTGATATCATCTTCTACACCAGGTCCACAAGAAAACAACAGTAATCATTTATGGGAAAACCTTGTCAATAAAGTGCATTCTCTTCACAGCAACCAGCAGCCCTACCTTGCATCCTTCACAGGCACTGACTCCATAATGATAGCCTGATGACTTGTCCTGACAGACAAAGCAAGGTTTGTACACTCGTGGGGGTGGAATTGGCGATGGTGGACTTGGTACAATCTCTTCAGAACTGGTACTCTGTGTTTCAATTGCTGAAAAATAAAACACAATATATGTATACATGGTGAACAGGAAACATGCTTTAGCTAATCAGACAATTATTTTCCTCAAGATCCTTTTCCTTTTAATGTGGAAATATCATATTAAGAGATAGAGGAACAGGATAATCATTCTCACAAGATTAATTAGGCAAAATGCCAGGATTCAATGATTTAATGTATAGTTTTGCTATTCTACAATGGTGGAACAGCTCCTTTGGCAACTCCTTGAGTGCATTCCAAGAAAATTGCTCTGTATTCTGTATGTTCCAATACGGTGAACCTGAATTAGTTTCTGAGGCCGTTTGATCATATTCCTTTATCAAACCCCAGCATTCATCACATTGTAAGCCCGACAGTTAGTCAGTAAACCCACTGCAGCTGAGCCACTACTTGATCTTCAAACATAGAAAATGAATCCAATGGCATTTTTATATTTAATAGGTAGAATTCAGTTGTTATACGATACGATAAAACTTTATTCATCCCCAGGGAGAAATTGGTCTGCCGACAGTCACAACACACAAGGTACACAAAAACTTGAAATTAAAAGAGAAAACAAAAACAAAAAGTCAAGCGACTGTTGACTGGCTGCCGTGTGTACAGCGATTTCACCAGAACAAATGAACAAACAAACAAACAAAAACACATCCCCTGGGCAGAGGATTCTAAACTAGAGTGCTCTCCCCCTCCCCCATGCCGGTCCCCCTTTGTTCTCCCACAGTCCCTAATGGCGGTCCCCCACTGCAGGTCCCCATTGTCTTCCCCTCATGCTCATCGTCCGCGAGGCACCACCACCACCGAGGCTGCTGCTGCCGTTGAGGCCCCTGATGCCGCAGCCGCTTCGTCTCCCGCTGCTGTCGCTGAGACTCCCATCGCCGCCACCGCTGAGGCTCCTTCCGCCCCGACAGGCCTTGCCACCCGACTTCACCACAGTCGCCTGGGAGGCCAGTGGGGCGAGTCGGGCCTACGGGGGCATGTTCTGGTCTTCGGTTGTCGTTCCAGTCAGCGGCAGCGTGGTTGTTCGGTGGGAGGATCTGGCCCGCGCGGCTCCCCTGGACACTCCCGCTGTGCGCGCGACCCCGGGACACTTACTCGTATTATTATTCTGTTGAAGAGTATTCCAGTCTATGTCACCTAATATTCTAATTATTTTCCCTAACCACACATTCCGGAGAAGGAAGAGATCATCACATATTCCAACTGTAATTGTTTTCATTGGACTCTCTTCTCAGTGTCCTAAGAGAGCTGAATAAAATATGTGAACTTTATCTTCTCTAGACCTTTAATTAAATTTACAGTGAACCACCCAAATCTGCAAAGTTCTTTGCAGCCAGAATGAGCAACTTAGTCCACTGTACTGGCTGTACTATCACCGGCTTGCTATTAGAGGTTGGCAGCGATCTCAGACTCCATACCCAGTGACATGGAAACCATACACAATTACACTTGGATGCTGCATATTTGAAATGCTGCAATTATTGGTTTGGTTAAAGATTTCAAGTTGTCAATGAAAAGGAATTGATTGGCTAGGCAAAGTTGCACACAATCCATTCACCTCTCCCACCAATGTGTTAAATTCAGTTGTGATAGATATGGCAGATGACAGTCAGATTACTCTGCAAATATATTTATGTTTTCAGCTGGCGTTACTACAAGTCAGTGTGCAGCACACACCAACTTACAATTTAGCAGTAAATGGTGTTATACAATGCTCTCCATAATGTTTGGGACAAAGACCCATCATTTATTTATTTGCCTCTGTACTCCACAATTTGAGATTTCTATTAGAAAAAAATCGCGTGTCGTTAAAGTGCATATTGTCAGATTTTAATAAAGGCCATTTTTATACATTTTGGTTTCATCATGTAGAACAGGGGTCGGCAACCTTGTTCTGCAGAGGGGCCGGGACACATGGCTGTGAGTGGATGACGGGCCATATCTATCATGTGTACACATGGATCCCGCCCCAGTTGGCAGGCATCGATTCACGTGTTCACATAGATCCCGCCCCTTCGAGGACGCCACTCGGAGCACTGGCCCTTAGTTACGGGCGCTCACGAACATGGCGCACCTACGGACCATTGCCTTGGCTCTGTCCTGAAGGTGGTGGTTCAAATATTCATACTCAGTCGTCCCCGGCCTATTGGCAACCCTGATCCCGACAGTGTGTTTAAGAAAGAACTACAGATGCTGGAAAAATCGAAGTTAAACAAAAAAGCTGGAGAAACTCAGCGGGTGAGGCAGCATCTATGGAGCGAAGGAATAGGTCAAGACCCTTCTTCAGACTGATCTCAGAGCAACGTCAGCCGTCTCGACCCAAATCGTCGACCCATTCCATTACTCCATTGATGCTGCCTCACCCGCTGAATTTCTCCAGCTTTTTTGTCTCCCTCCGATCCAGACAGTGAAGCCCAGACACAGAAGGTGCGCGGCCATGCCGGAGGCTTTGCGCAGGATGCGGTACAGCCAGAGCTTGGCGCTCCTTCACAGCTTGGCGCTGCTCGGCAGTTCGGCGCTGCTTGGAACTCCGCCATTGCGCATGCGTCCTTGAGTCACCAAGTGTGGGCGCCGCGGCCTCTGGAGATACTGGAGATGAAGGAAGTCGGCGGGCCGGATAAACACGGGAATAAATATACACCTGCGGGCCAGATGATTTCGGGTTACGGGCCTAATTCGGCCCGGGGGCCGAAGGTTGCCGACCCCTGATGCAGAAATTACAGCAGTGTTTATACATAGTCCCCCCATTTCAGGGCACCATCTTCTGCGGACAGTGGTCATTGACAATCCATACCTGACTCCTGAAGAGTGTTTCTGATCTGTCGAACAGGTGTTTGGGGATTTTTCTTTATTATAGAGAGAATTCTTCTGTCATCAACTGTGGATGTCTTCCTTTGCCTGCCAGTCCCTTTGTGATTGGTAAGCTCACCAGTCCTCTCTTTCTTCTTAATGATGTTCCAAACTGTTGATTTTGGTAAGCCTAAGGCTTGGCTGATGTCTCTAACAGTCTTATTCTTTTCTCAGTCTCACAATGGCTTATTTGACTTTCATTAGCACAACTTTGGTTCTCATGTTGATAAACAGCAATAAAAGTTTCTAAATGTGATGGAAAGACTGGAGGAAAGACTAGGTGCTGCGAGCTCTCTTATACCTGCATTATGGAGGCATTTAACACACCTGAGCAATTATAAACACCTGTGAAGCCATGTGTCCCAAATATTATGGTGCCCTGAAATGGGAGTACAATGTATAAACACAGCTGTAATTTCTACATGGTGAAACCAAAATGTATAAAAATACCCTTTAATAAAATCTCACAATGTGCACTTTAACCACATGTGATTTTCTTCTATTACAAATCTCAAATTGTGGAGTACAGAGGGAAATAAATAAATGATGTGTCTTTGCCCCAAACATTATGGAGGATTATCATAATGGCTGATGTGGAAAATTCAAAGTTGGTGCAGACAGTTAAAGGTAAGTTGGAAAATACATTATCGTATTACTATTATAGTAATGCATTAGTACTCAATTTTTGGTGTACCAGTACTAGGCATGGTTGACTCTCTGCATTGGCTCTAAACGAGAAAAATATTCTGCTGTCCAATTCTGTTTTGCTTCCAATATTACTAACATAATTAGGGTTTCAATAAAATCATATGTGATTAGTCACAGATAAATATGAATGTTAAAAGTGCAGATGATAAATAAAGATCGGTACCATAACGGCATAATGTGTTTTAACATGGAGTAAAGATAGTTTAAATAAAACATAAAATAATTTGTGTGAAATAGGTCACTGATAAAAATAATGTTATTACATTTTACTTTTGATACTCTAGTTCAAATAATTAAATAAAACTGTATTGGCAGCTTATATCACATTTTAGAAATCACAGGTGGATTGTACAGACATATATGTCTCCTGTCGACCATATTTCAATGCATTTACTTTCATTTAAAAGTAATGACATTTAGAAAATATAATTAAAAGGAATGAATGGGCATTGGAGAATAGATTACATGGATAGTGCTGGATCTACAAGGTACTTGAATGATTTGAAATTTGATGGTAATGTAGTTTTACTAGCAAGAAACTTACAACATCCAACCGGTAATTTCAACCACATTTCAAAAGTCTATTGGATTATACATCAAAAGCGGGACAGGAACTAAGAAATGTGGTGTACCACCTAATCTCATTGCTTAATTCATTGGTCAGTTGTCAGTACTCAATCTAGATTTATCCAGTTAGACCTGCACAGTTGCAGAAAGAGGGAAGTGGATGGATTTTCTTTAAGTTTTTGTTGAGCTTTATTGCTGCAATATGGGAGAATAAAGATGGAAAATCAATAGCATGAACAAGAGGATAGTTGACATGATTGAGTCGTAGGAAGGTCAAATGTAGTTACAGACAAAACTGACTGATCAGCGTGACCTGGCAGCCCAGTCACTAGATCTAGTTTTGGCTTGATACAGTGGGGAAAAGTGGAATTAACAATTTGAATTAACAATGAATCAACAGCAATAAAGGATTACAAACATTATGTGACCTATTGTTGAATTAGATGATATAAAAACAAATGAAATGGTAATATCGTTTACACCAAGATAGGGTCCTGACACATTTCTACCTATAACAGACTGAAACCGAATTGCAGAATGGTTGCAACATGGTGGGAAGTCGATCAGCTGAAGTCCATACTGATTCTATGTAAGAGCAATTCAGCATGTTCCATTGCTTTGCTCTCTCCCCAGAGCTCTGCAAATTCTTTCCTTTCAGACAAAATGCTGTAATGTATCTACCTCCAGTTACAACCCCATGGTACAGCATGGAAATTTGCCCCTCAGCTCAACTCATCCATGCCGATTAAGATGTCTGTCAACATTAATTCCAATTGGAAGGGGATCCGACTGAGGTATCAAAAATTGTATGGATATTTACAGCAGAATAGAGAAAAGCTATTTCTATTAAAGGAGAGGTTCAAAAATTAAATCATAGAATGAAGGTGATTGACCAAAAAACACAAGGCAAGGAATTTTTTATTTTTACATTAGCAATTGTTAAAGATTGGGATGTATCCCAATCCTTAACAATTCCTCTTGTAAAAATAAAAAAAACCTTGTGTTTTTTGGTCAATCATCTTCATTCTATGACTTAATGACCAATCACCTTCATTCTATGACTTAATTTTGGAACCTCTCCTTTAATAGAAATAGCTTTTCTCTATTTCTGCTGTAAATATCCATACCATTTTCGATACTTCTGTCGGATCCCCTTTCAAATTGAATTAATGTTGACAGACATCTTAATCGGCATGGATGAGTTGAGCTGAAGGGCAAATTTCCATGCTGTACAACTCAATAAATCTAAAATAAACTAGAGGTCACAATTCTAAAAGGGACACAAATTGTAAAATGACAACAGATTCTCAAGTTTATCTACATAACTGAAGTCCCTCATCTTTGCAATTGTTTTGTTTTAAATGTTTTCTGCACCATCTCCAAAGCCTTCACACCTTCCCTAGGATGTGGCATCCAGAAATGGCACAATACTACAGTTGTGGTTTCATAATGATTCATAAATTACTTGCACTTGTATGCCATGCCTTTATTTATAAACCTATGATCTGTCTGCTTTTTTTTAATTCTTTATCTACTCGCCCTCCTATTTTCAACAAACGGCATTCGGTTTTGGTTTATTATTGTCACGTTTACCGAGGTACATAAAAAAGCTTTATTTTTTCATGCTATCATATCAGACCATGTAATACTATACACAAATACAATCAAGCCAAACTCAAATAAATTAGGTAGAGCAAAGGGGAAGGTACAGAATACAGAATGTAGTTTCCAGCACTGCAGTGCACCTATTCTATTGACAAAGTTCAATGTCCGCAATGGGGTAGAGGTGAATTGGACAGTATCCAAGCTTATGGAAGGACCGTTCAAAGCCAGATAATAGAGGGCAAGAAGCTGTTCCCGAGTCTGGTGGTGCATGCTTTCAAGCTTCTATATCTTCTCCCTGATGGGAGTGGGAAGAAGGAATGACCAGGGTGTGACAAGCTTTGAGTTATGTTGGCTGCTTTCCCGAGGCAGCATGAAATGCAGATGGTGTCAATGGTGGGGAGTCTGGTCTGTATGATTGACAGGGCTACATTCATAACTCTTGCAATTGCTTGCAGTCTTGGACAGATCTGTTCCTAAACCAAGCTGTGATGCAACGTAACAGTATGTTTTCTATGGAGCATCTATAGAAGTTTGTAAGTCATTGGAGACGTGCCAAATTTGCTCAGTCTCCTGAGAATGTAGAGGCTCCTGAGGATATGGTCTGCTTCATTGGCCGCTTCAATGTGGTTGGTCCATGACGGATCATTGGTGACATTAACGCCAAGGAACTTGTTGGTCAGAAAGACAAGAATCCAGTGGCATACGGGGGGGGGGACTGATTCCTAGCTCCAGGAATTTGGAGACGAGTTTGGATGGGAATATGGTATTGAAGGCAGAGCCACAGTTGATAAAGAGGAGTCTAACATAAGTGTCCTTGCTGTCTTGGTGTTCCAGAGATGCGTTTAGAACCAGGAAGATGGCATCTACTGTGGACATGTTGTGACAGTAAGCAGGCTGCAATGGATCAATATCTGTCTTGGAGGCTGGAGTTAATGTGCGCCATCACCAGTCTCTCATAGATGATGGACGTCAGAGCCACTGCATGGTACAGTAAGCCCTCATTATAACGGACCATGTAGGGGGGGATTACCATTTTGTCTGCAATAACTGAGTAAGGAGGTCTAAATATTAACTAGTTTAACTCAAGGCCGGGGGGTGAAGAAGGCATTGGGATGATTAAATCAGGAGGAATTCACAGGCTGGCGAGGCTCAGAGCCCCCGGCCCCAAATGTGGTGCACCAGGGACAGTCCCGGTACACGCGCCACTTTCATGCTGCTCGCTATCCCGGCTCCCACAATCAGAAACACGCCACTTGGCGCCTGCTCACTGGGTAACTTGGTGGCAGTGGGGGACGGTGTGATGGGAGCCCCGCACCGTGACCGAGGCACGCATTGCCAAGGCGACGCAGGTGTAGTGGCACACACTGTGTCTGCATCCAACACTCCGAGACCTTCCTATGTTGCAGCTGCTGCAGAACCATGCCCAATGCAACGCACTTCAAGACTGTTTTACTGTTTACTCTCTTTCTATCTCTCTCTCTCCTCACTGCTGCCTTTCCACCTCCCAACACTCCACTGCACGTCACCCACCAACTACCACCACGAGCGGACGTCTTAAAAAAGTCTTTAATAACTAGGGTGGACTGTACTCATTAAGGAGCATTATCTTACTTTCCTTTAGCACCCGAATAATAGTGGTCTTTCACCGATCCAGCATGAAAACAGGTCCTTCAGCATAATTCATCTGCGCCGACCAAGATCCAATTTGCTAGTGTTTGGTCCATATCTCTCTACATCTTTCCTGTCCAAGTAGCTGTCTAAAACTGTCTAAATTTTTAATGTTATTTTATGCCTTTTTAAAATACAATACAAAAAAATAGTATAAACACTCAAGAAGTCGGGCAGCAATGGTGCAAAAAGAAACAAAGCTAACATCTCAGGTAATCAGAATGAAGAAAGACAGAAAATAAGTATGTTTTCAATTGCAGAGAAGGTGTGGGAAGGGTGGACAGGACAAAGGTAGTATCTCTAGTTTATGTTCCCTCTGTTCATTCTTACTACCAAACTATAATCTTTCACCTTTCTCAGCATTAGATTTCAGCATCACGCTTAGGATCATGCTGGAGTACCAGACGTTGCTAATGTTACACCATCAACCAATCCATCAACCTGTCTATATGAACTTGAATTTTATTACTCTCGTCCTCACAGTTCACACACCTCCAGATTTTGTATCAAAATTGCACATTTGGAAATTGTGCCCAATTCTGCCTAATATTCAGAGCATTTCCTACAGTTTTTCCCATTTCTCAGTGGCACAGCTGGTAGAGCCGCCACTTCACAGTGCCAGAGACCCAGGTTCAGCCCTGACCACTGTCTGGTGGAGTTTGCACGTTCTCCCTCTGATCTCATGGGTTTTCTCCGGGTGCTCCTGTTTCTTCCCACATCCCCAAGATGTGTGGGTTTTTAGGTTAATTGGCCACTGTAAATTGTCACTAATAGGGAATGGATGCAAAAGTGGGATAAATTAAAGCTAATGTGTAGGGGTGATCAATGGTCGAAATGGACTCAGTGGGCAGAAGGGCCTGTTTCCATGCTGTATCTCTAAATTAAACTTAAACTAAACTCGGCTTTCATGTGTAACATTAATCTATCAACTATATAAATTAATTAACAGCTTACCACCATGGCAACCACAGCCTCACACTATCAGAGATATTCCCTCTATCCAATCCAACCACCTCACTGCTCCCTCTGCTATTAAAAGTAAACTTATTTTCTTGCTCTCCAAGTTCTAATGGGGTCTTCAACCAGAAACAATAATTCAAGCATTATTCTTTTTATCACTGCTGCATAACCCGCTGAGAGTTTCCAACATTTTCCATTGTTTTATTCTTTCACTTTCAAGAGTGTTTTATTGTAATTTGCAACAAAATGGAACACAAAAATTATTTTTTACAGCAGCGACGCAGGTTTGTAAACAGTACTTAATAGATAATATAATGGTCAAACAAAAAAAGTTCAATTAAAAAAACCCAATATAGTGCAAAACAAAACAACGCCCAAAGTCCCTAGTGCAACCAAAGCAGTTAGTAATTTGGAGATTAGTTGGAGTTCGCAGTGTTCAATAACCTGGTGTTTATTGGGAAGAAGCTGTTCCTGAACTTGGACTTTATAGTTTTCAGACTCCTATCTCTTCTACCCGACGGCAAGAGTGAAATGGGGGCGTGGCCACGGTAGTATGGATCCTTGATGCTGGCTGCCTTTTAGCGACAGCGTCTCCTATAGATCCCTTCAATGGTGGGGAGGTCAGTGCCCATGATGGACCACTACTGCTACTGTCAATGTACTGTATCCTAGCCAATTTTGCATCCATGATACTGCAGACTCTTTCATTCCAAGGCCTTCAAACTTGATATCAAACCAATGACATGGCACCTTATAATATTCCTTTGGAAATATATATCTATCATGTCAACTACATTTCCCTCGTCAATCCTTCATCAAAAAATGTTGTGAAGATAATTGGACATGATTCGTCTTTAACAGATCAGTGCTGGCTTTCACCAATCAGCCTTCGTTTGTCCAAAGGATGGCTAATTCTGTCCATCATTATTATTTTGAGATTTTTCCAACCTGCAAGATCAAAATGATTGTCTTGAAGTAAGGGTATAATGTCAATGCTCATTATTGAATGCATGTGTGATGTTTGCTGTATCTAGTCCTTTGGCACCATTCATGAGTCTATTAATGCTTGGATGATTATGGTCAGGGATTCTGCATTTCCACCTTTACCTCCCTCAGGAATCAAGTATGCATTCCATTTGGACCAAGTGATGTACTTGATGGTCTTTATTGTGCTTCCTTTTTTTAATGCTCATTCAGAATGCCAACTATATCTACCTTTGCCGAGATTTCAGGAGCATCTTTTTGCTTTTTGAAGAATGGTGTTAGATATTAATTTAGCATTTCAGACATGCTGTCTAGCGCCATGAGTAAAATGACGTTGGCCTATAATCATAGACCTTATTCTTGTAAAACTGACAGATTCTAATAGTTACCAGATCCAAATACATTAACACTGTGAGAAATTTAACCAGATATTAACAGAGATACAACCTAGATGAAAATAACATTTCCAAAGGATTTGATCCGACTAAACTTTACTTGCCCATCTGGTGCTTCTTGCCTCTCTACATGCACACATGTATTCCAAGTGTCTCAATAGAGTTTTTATCATTGATCTCAAATACAACCCATGTAATGGGATGAAAGGCTTCGACCGCTGACTAAAGTATTCTTATGCTTCTCATTTTCATAACATGAAAATTATCTTCAAATTGGTACATTTTGTTCTAAGAGAGGTGCGGGAATTGAAAAAATTGCAGTGGTATGCTATTGCGAAATTAGATCAGCCCTGATCTAATTCAATAATGGGTGGGGCTTGCTTATTCCTGTTCCAATGCTACCATACACCTTGTCGCAATCACATGACCAGCATTGGCACCCCCCCCCTCCCCCTTCATTTGTGCTTTGAGGTTACATTAGCTTTATGTAGTGCCACTGAGATTTCCTTGTTTATGTTTGCATAAGTGCAGTAGCATGTTGCACCTAGTTAGTCTCTAAGTATAGGTTCGAGAGCTTGAGTACTTGCAGAACCAATATACAGGACAGAATGAATGCAGTCATACTGTTAAGGGACACTATATTTGGAATGCTTATTGACTAGTTCCTCACAGAAGCTAAGGGAGCAATTCTCTGGCAATAAGCCATCTATCTGGTCACTCAGATGTAGCTGTTTGCTACATTTAATGTTAAAGCAATTTTCATGTTAACTTTATAAAAATGGTTTGTGTTATTTTGAACAAAAGTTATAGTAGAGTAAAGGAATCTTCCCTATTTGACAAATAAGAGATTCTCTCTGGATCTGGTCGTGTTGCGCAGTGGTGCAGCGGTAGAGTTGCTGCCTTACACCGTCAGAGACCCGGGTTCCATCCTGACTATGGATGCTGTCTGTACATTGTATGTTTTCCCTGTGACTGTGTGGATTTTCTCTGGAGGCTCTGGTTACCTTCCATGCTCCAAAGATGTAGAGGTTTGTAGGTTAATTGGCTTCTGTAAATTGTAAATTGTTCCTAGCCTGGGATGTAGGATAGTGCGATTATACGTGGTGATCGTTGACCGGCGTGGACTTGGTGGACCGAAGGGTCTGTTTCAATGCTGTGGCGCTAAATCTACATTTTAAAGTTTGCCATTAACAAAGGAACCTCGCCTATCCATGTTCTCCAGAGATGCTGCCTAACCCACTGAGTTACTCCAGCACTTTGTGTCTTTTATTGTAAACCAGCATATGTAGTTCCTTGTGTCAACAATGAAACAATGGAAATTGCTCCATTTAGTACTGACATCCTTCACTTCAATATCTAATTCATTGTCTTAAAACGATTTGACCTAATATAACCATAATGAGAATTCCCCTGTACAACAATCACAGAACAGTTTATACAAACACAAACAATATTCTGACATGTTCACAGATTACAGAAAGTTTATATGCCACTGCTTGGTTCAATATTCAGAAAATGTTTAAATTTCCACACTAGGATTTATTTTATTCTTCCTGAAGTGGTTTGTATCAACTTAAAATGTTAGTTTAAGCATGCACTTTTAAAAAGCTTGGTGGAAGTAGATTCAATAATATTATTCAAATAGAGTTTTCAAAATACACTTGAAAGGAAAATAAAACAGTTTTTTTTAACTCACGGGGTAGCAAACATAGAATAACAGATTAATTAGTATGTAATTATGATTATAGATATCACAAGTTTTACAGATTCTATAAATTATGGATTTGTAAATCCTAATAAGACCTTAGTTATTGGACCCCATAAAGTAGACATAACGACTTTTTTTAGGGAACATATTGTTTATTTATACATAATGCAATCTGGCTTAAATTAGTACAAATATTTGTTTATTTTACGGGAAGCCAATTATGAGATGATATTAAAGAGTGAGGACCGCAGACTTGATTAGCAAAACTATTAGATTTGAGAGAGCTGGGCATAAGCTAAGGCGAATAGTTTCCTGTTTTCCATCCAGCCTTACAGTTGATTAATTAATAATAATAATAATAATAATAATAATAAATGTTATTATTATTGCACAGAGGTGCAACGAGATTTGGTATGCAGCTTCCATCCGATGTCATAATTTAATCAACTAAAAATTTAGATACCCAGAGAAACATGATTTATAAAAAAAACAGTAAAACAGTATAAAGTGTAAATATGTCTGTGCCGGGTCGATGTGCGACGTGACCATCCGAGGGAGACAGTTCATTGGGGGGTGGGGGGCACTCAGCAGGGCCGGTTCAGAACAGCTATTGCTCTGGGGATGAAGCTGTTCCTGAGTCTGGAGGTGCGGCCGTGGAAGGCCTTGTAACGTTTGCGGGAAGGTACAAGTTCGAACAGACTATTACAAGGGTGTGAGGAGTCTTTGTGGATGCTGACGGCCTTCCTGAGGCACCGTGTATAGTAGATGCCCTCCAAGGCTGGTAGCTGTGTCCCAATGATCCTCTGTGCTCTGTGGATGACGCGCTGAAGAGCTCTCCTCTCCGCCTCCGTGCAGCTGAGATACCACACAGAGATGCCATACGTTAATATGCTCTCTGTGGTGCAGCGGTAGAAGATTGTCAGCAGCTGTTGGGGCAGACCAGTCTTTTTCAGTGTTCTCAGGAAGAACAGTTGTTGCTGTGCCTTCTTGACCAGCGCAGCGGTGTTGGTGGACCATGTGAGGTCCTCTGAAATGCATGTGCCCTGAAACCTAAAGCTGGACACTCTCTCCACACTGTCCCCGTTGATAGAGATTGGAGCGTATTCTCCATTATGGGACCTCCTGAAGTTGATAATCAGCTCCTTGGTCTTAGAGGTGTTTAGGGACAGGTTGTTGTCTGAGCACCAGTCCGCCAGGTTCTGCACCTCCGCTCTGTAGTGTGTTTCATCACCGTTGGTGATCAGCCAGATCACCGTTGTGTCGTCTGCAAACTTGACAATGGTGTTGATGTCGAATGCAGGAACACAGTTGTGTCTGAAGAGGGAGTAGAGCATGGGGCTCAGTACACAGCCCTGTGGTGTGCTGGTACTCAGGGTGATAGTGGAGGACAGGTGCGGGCCCAGTCTCACTGCCTGCGGTCGCTCTGTCAGGAAGTTCAGGATCCAGTCGCATATCGACGAGCTGAAGCCTAGCTGGTGGAGTTTGGTGGTGAGCTTGGTGGGGGTGACCGTGTTGGAGGCAGAGCTGTAGTCTATGAAAAGCATCCTCACGTACGTGCCCTGTCTGTCCAGGTGAGTCAGGACAGTGTGAAGAGCCAGAGAGATGGCATCCTCTGTGGATCTATTTGCCCTGTATGCAAATTGATGCGAGTCCAGTGAGGCTGGGATGCTGCCTCACTGGACTCACATCAATTGGATAACTGGTCTGGACTGGACTGGATAATCGTATAACCACTGATCTTTTTCGGGCCCCTCTGAACATTCTGGCAATTTTCTTGATTACTAGCCCTTAACAGATGTAAATACAAGATTCTGAGACCAGAAGGCAAGAGAAACCCTTTCATGCACAATCATTCTGTAACTGTGAAATTAATTTTCTTGATAAGTATTGAAGGCAGAAACTATGTCAACATTCAAGATTATAATCAATGGGTGCATGAAGAAAATGGAGACGCACAGGTAGTAGATAAACATAACTAAGAACATTTACTGGTATGAAAAATAAAATACAAGCTGATAAAGATTGTTTCAGCAAAATTATCTGTTTCCATTCTTTAATTGCCATAAATGTACTTGTGTGTAAACGTACTACAAGGTACCACTAAGTGCTGTACAAGGAAATGCAGCCAAAAAGATTTATACACATCATGCAATTTTTCAAACAAAATAGATTTCCCAATTCAAAGAAACACAGAACGAAGATGCCTTTACTTTCTGAATGCAAAGGGAGGGACCAATTTATCCTCCGTTTATAAAGCTCCATTTACACCTCAATTATATCAATCCAAAATCGAAATTAATTCCTTTTAAAAGCAATATTCTTTTGACATTGCTATTATGACAATGTGCACTATCAACGTGCAATTTGTTCAATTAAATACACCTGAATACTTTTAAACCACATATCAAATGAAACAATAGCTCTGTAAAGAAAACACTACCCACGCATGGTCTCTTTGAAAGGTCATATATGTTATTAGATGGAGATTTTGCTACAGTAAGATATCCTATCAGAAAACAGGTTATTGTTGTTGACAACCATCAGATAAACATTGCTTCATTTAATTTTCTCCTTCACTTTTCTTTTTTCTCAAATAAAGCATTTTTTCTGCAACAAGAGTTTCAAAAGGACCAATTGTTTATTCATCAAAGTGGTCACACTTCAAATATGAGCCAAAACCGCCATCAGACTAAGGTAGTGAGTGGAGGGGTCAGTGATGATTGGAGCAGGCAAATGGTGGGTACTATGGTTGTCAAGTAATATCCACAGACACAGTTTTAATAGTAGTCATTGGACAGCAATCAGGATCTGGAACTCATTATTCAATGAATGGTGTGACCAAGTGGAACTCCCCAGCATTGAGGTATAATGCTGTCCGGCAGTTCCTCATGTCCATAGAATTGCACTCATCAAGAGCTAGCAGTTCTTGGAAGGAAGAACAAAATGGGGAAAAAAGGAACAAAGAAAGGAGAAAGCAATATAGTCTCCAGAAAAGAAAGAAGTTGTAAAGCAATAGGCATTTCCTGTACAGACCCAGGGGGAGTTTGCAGTACGAAGCTGCAAGCCTCATGTGGAATAGAGCAATTTTATTTAATTAGAGTATAGAAAGTGTTGCATTTCATCAAAACATTCTGATATACCTCGTTTTTGTTGGCACAGAAAGAAGTCAGACAGGATTTTTTTATGAATTCACTGTTGAAGACATGTAGTTCGCATACATTAGGCACTATGTCAAAGGAAACGCTAAAGTTCAACTAAAGTACAAGTAATTAGGAACAGATTTGCGACATACCTCAGTGTATATTCAATACTGGTTTTATTTATAAGACACCTAAAGTTGGGAAACAAAAGCAGCTCTATTTTAATTCTAGACAAATATGTTTTTTATCAATCCAGGAAAAAAAAAACTTTAGCAATTCTCCGTTTTAATTTGAATGTAAGTTGTGTTTTTCCCATGATGCAACTTTTCAATCCGAGCTAAAAACGAATGGTCACTTTTTAAGGAAATTCCAAATTTATTTATCTATAATTATTAGCTTAAGAGAAATTCAAAGCAAGTTCAGATTCTGAATATGTTCTTCCGGTGGCCTAGTTCAGCTTTGTATTTTGAAGACAGATTTGGCCTGAAGTTTAGTTCAACAATGTACATTCTTTGGATACAAAAATAGAGTTATATAAATCAGACATTTGAAGGCGAGTTGTTGTGAATAACAAAGGACGAACATTGAACACTTATAGAATAAGTAGATTATGACAGCAATCGGAAGACAACATTGATTTAATGGCAACAGTATCATTGTGGAGCTCAATGCTTCAGCTCAGGCAGTTTAACAGACAGAGTGCAGTCAATAGTATGATGGAGCTTATGTAACACTATTTTAAGGGATCAACAAATACTTGCAAGGTAGTTACTGTTAGTTATTTTTCCTGACTGTTGCTGTGTTTCAACAAGCACAACATATTGGGTACTTTCTACAGTTGTTTAATATTATAGAAGTCTATAGAGAATTGGATGGTTCCAAAGCATGCATCTTATAGTGGATATTACCCTCTGGAAGAGAGAGAAAATGGGCAAGTGCACTCAGCAGGCAATCATATCTACCTAGAACAAATCTGCTGCTTGTACCTCATACGGAAACAATATTTAATTATACTTAAATAAGGAATCCACACCCAAATTTGCCACTCTGCAGTTACAAGTGCAATGTCAAAGGAAAGCAAGAACTGTATTGTCAGCAGCCGTGCAGGTATTATTTCCAGGCTGGAAATGGAGATATTTGCACTATCCAACAATTGCTGTGAACAATTTTGGTTTCCATATCTAAAAGAGGATATGTTTACCTTATAGTTCTCCAATACTATACTGACTCCTTGGTTGCCCAACAAGGAGAGATTGACTTTAACTCACTAGAGTTTAGAAGGCAGAGAAGTGATCTGATTGAGACATACCAAATTCTGAGAGGAACTGATAAGATAGGTCCTGAGAGGCTCCCAGAACAAAACATCAACCACCTAGAATGAGAAGAAGTTGTAGATCTTTGTAGATCTTTAATCAGAAGGCTGTGGATGCTTACTATATGAGTGTATTCAAAGTTGAGAGTGAAAGGTTTTGGACATCAGAGTCAGAGGATATGGAATGAGATCACTTCTCTTCCTTCTAAATTCTAGTGACAACCATTTTCGGACAGCCATCTTATTCCAAGGAGTCAGAGGATATGGATGTTGAGCTACAAAAATGCACAAGATACGCAATCAGCTGTGATCTTAATAGGTGGCAGAGCAGGCTCAAAGGGACAAATGGCCTGTTCATACTTCCTTTTATTATGTTCTTATGACCTGAAAATTATGGTGTACAGTTATAGTCAACTTTCATTTTCTTTACTTTTATTATTTTTTAAATTTAGTTTGTGCCCCTGTACTTTTCCTTACTTCTGACAATTTCATTTAGACATTATTCCACTTTTAAAGTATTTAATCCTGCAATGACCTTCGATGTGACAGGCTCTGATGTGACAGCTTCCTTCATCAATTTCATAACTAGCTCAGCCCACTTACAGTACATTTCTAAGCACATTAAATAATATTTTTGTCCATGTCTTCTACTCAATTATGTGTTATCCTACTGTTACCATTGTGTTGCCAGAGAGCACACAAATTTGCATATTAATAGCAAGTATATTATAAAGATAATAATTTCAATCCCATTTAAAGCATTTGTACCATAGGGATCAAATTCACTTTCATCCATCTAGCCATTTCTTTGCAGAATTATTTAAAAATCAAAGTTATCTTGTGATTTACTATCTGCAGGTGGAATGAACAGAAAAACATTGGAATCACTCTACTTTCTTATTTCACAATAAGACGGAAGCATTCATTTTATTAATAAAGAATAAATTTATGACAAAACGCTTCAATTTTCTGATTAAACATTTTGGGTCACATCATGCTCACTGATCAGTGATGATTCGGACCATCTCTCAATGTAATTCAGTACTCTTTCTGTGCTTGGTAAAAGGCCAAATTCAGCCACGATTTGGCACTCAGATGCCACACGACTGAATTTCCACTCTGCTGTAGAACTCATAATTATAGATAGAGTTGTGCATGCTCGGGTTAAACGATGGTCTGTATATGGTCATTGACCCTGTGGAAAAAGCTAAGGAGATGCAATTGCTAGACCTAATTTATTTTATTGTTTAACTATTTGTCAGAATTCAATATTTTCATGTAAATTTATTCTTCTTTTAGTTTTCAATTGTTTTAATTATTTGACTATCAAAAACATTTACATAATGCTGAAAAAGCCTTTGAGAACTGATGTTATCAATGGCTTTCAGGGCATTGTTGGAATGGCGTCTTAGGACCTGAAGCCTGTTCCTAAATGGAGCCTGTCCTACCTCGCATGACGGCTATCATAATCAGAGGTTTAGCTTGTTTAACTGTCTGCATCCAGAAAAATGAACTATGGGTGGGTGTGTACTGGCATTCAACGTGTGCCAGCAAAGTACTGGCATTCAACGTGTACCAGCAAAGTACTGGCACTCAACGTGTACCAGCAAAGTACTGGCATTCAACATCTGTGGCAATCAAATTCAAATACACATGTTAATTTTGTTTTGAGCAAGAGGGACAAGGAAGAAGAGAATGGTATGTCAGCTTTATAATAAATTATCTGTTGTAAAAATATATCACACACTAACAGACTACCAAAACTTTGAAATTTATGAATATTGTTCTTTCCACCTGAAGGCTGAAGTTTGCAGCTTTATCGCAGTATAAAAGGTGTGGTAGTAGTATGCCCACTTAATTATGAGCCATATACCAGGCAATATTAAAACCTTAAAATATATTTCCCATTATAAATATGGAAACATTTAATTTCAATGTTAGTATCTATTGTTTCTTTGGCTTAATTTTTTAATGACAGAAGAAATAAGGTTTTTTGCTCATTAGTCTACCAAATGCAGGACTGAGCCAGTGGAAAGTTATGCAGCACATTAGTAATTCATTTTATATGTCCCTTCTTTAAACTCCAGCAGTATTGCTCTTTCGGGCAATGCTTTACACTGGGGGAAAATGTGTGGAGCGTACATTTACAGCAGTTGCCCCCATCAAGTTTTCATAGTTGGAAACACACTCAAATTCTGCAACAATAGGGAAGATCATGTGGGTGAGAAGCAAGAAACAACAGCATTATGCTCATCAAAACAATCCGGTTTATCTACACTGTCGAAAGAGATGTACTGGATTCCCGACACTGATTCAATATATTACTTCTGTCTTTCTCCCCTTATCTCTCCTTTCTTGAGTACTGCTGGGTCACTTTTCCAACTTAATGCCCTGGGATAAAACTAGTACTGTATTTTGGCTGTCCATTATAGAAACTATCTCATATCTATTTCCATCAAAATCAATGAAAATAAGATTTTAGCCAGTTTCTGATCTGTGTCTCCAGATTTGTGCCGAGGTGAAAAGCTGAAAATCTACTCAGTATCTTAGGACACAAACTTGTGCTCCAACCAGTTATCTTCTTCACCTATAAGCTTAGCTGATCAGCATCACTTCATTAGGTTGTGTGTCGGAAAGAACAGCAGATGCTGGTTAAAATCGAAGGTAGACACAACAGGCAGCATCTCTGGAGAGAAGGAATGGGTGACGTTTTGGGTCTGCAGAATAATATCAGGGGAGTGTGCGGGACAAAGATAGAATGTAGTCGGAGACAGTAATGGGCCTGTCCCACTTAAGCGATTTTTCAGCAGACTGCCGGTGACTGTCAAGTGAAACACTTCACTTCCTTCACCAGCCCATTATGCAGATGGGTATCAGGGCAAGCGGGGGGAGTGCTGTCTAAATGAAAAAATCATACGGTGCAAAGCCAAGGTGAAACAGACACACACCGCGATGAACAGGAAGGTTGGTGCTGTAATTAAGACAGCTAAAGCACAGTTACGGTAAGTCCTTTAAAAGGTGGGGGGGGGGGGGGGGGGGGGGGGGGGGGGGGGGGGGGTTGGGGAGAGAGGAGTGGAGACAACTTTTAAGAAGCCAGAGATACACGGCTGTGAAGCTCAGCGGACAATTAACATTACCGGTCGGTTATCCTTGGTTCTGAAAAGTACTGCTTACCTTTTTTTACCCCCAATGAGCCAATGAAATTCACTGGTCAGCACCAGCTACAACCTACGAGAACCTCCAAGAACCTTCGACCTTCTGGCAACCCATTAGGACCTCCTGGCGACCCACCTACGGCACGAGAATTCTTGCTTCTCTACATGGCAGCTTCATTCTAGTCAGTTGAAAAATTCACGGCGACCATAATGAGGCCGCGACTGGTTCCCAGATTGCAGGAACTCCTCACGACCATGAAAGCGACTCCCCGGCAACCACCCGCGAACATGTGGCAACCATGCGACGACTGCATAGTCTCCTGCAGCCGCCTAATAAGTCACCTAAGTGGGACAGGTCCATACGATTGATGGAGAACTGGAAAGGGGGAGGGGATGGAGAGAGTGGGAAAGCAAGGGCTATTTGAAGTTAGAGAAGCCAATGTTCATACCGCTGGGGTGTAAGCTGCCCAAGCAAAATATGAGGTGCTGTTCCTCCAATTTGTGCTGAGCCTCACTCTGACAATGAAGGAGGCCCAGGACAGAAAGGTCAGATTGGGAATGGGAGGGGAAGTTAAAATGCTGAGCAACCAGGAGATCAGGTAGGTTAAGGCGGACTGAGCAGAGGTGTTGAGCAAAACGATCAGCGAGGCTGCGCTTGGTTTCGCCAATGTACAGAAGTTGACACCTGGAACAGCAGATACAGTAGATAAGGTTGGAGGGGGAGGAAGTGAATCTCTGCCTCACCTGAAAAGACTGTCGGGGTCCTTAGACAGAAGGGGGGGGGGGGGGTAAAGGGACAGGTGTTTCATCTCCTGCAGTAGCAGGGGAAAGTACCTGGGGAGGGGGTGGTTTGGGTGGGAAGGGACGAGTTGACCAGGGAGTGACGGAGGAACGATCTCAGCGGAAAGCAGGAAGGGGTGGAGATGGGGAGATATGGCCAGTAATGGGACCCAGTTGGAGGTGGCGAAAGTATTGGAGGATTATATGTTGTATGCGATGGCTGATGGGGTGGAAGTTGAGGACAAGGGGGACTCTGTCCTTGTTGCGAATGGGGGGAGAAGCAAGAGCGGAGCTGCGGCATATTGAGGAGACCCTCGTGAGACCCTCATCTATAATGGAAGAGGGGAAGCCCCTTTTCCTAGAGAATGAGGACATAGAAACATAGACAATAGATGCAGGAGTAGGCCAATCGGCCCTTCGAGCCTGCACCGCCATTCAATATGATCATGGCTGATCATCCAACTCAGTATCCTAAACACCAGTACCCAGGTGTGGACTTCAATCTTTGTCCACACCTGGGGGAGCTGGATTGGTGAAAAACCTTCTCCTTAATGCTTCTTTGTAAAACTACTGCAGGTGTTCAGTAATGCCCTCCGACGTGCGTTCGGTAGAGGCTGTAGGTTAAACCAATTAATGAAATTTGTAAATCAGCAAGAAATTTCAGCTTTCCAGCATCTCCGATGTTAGGCATCTCCAATGATCTAACACGGAAAACCTCATCCTGGGCGCAGACAGAGGAATTGGTAGTAGGGGATAGTGCCTTTACTGGAAGCAGAGTGGGAAGAAGTGTAGCCTAGATAGCTATGAGAATCAATAGGTTTGTAATAGATGTCGGTCAATAGTCTGTTTCCTGTGCTGGAGACAGTGAGATCCAGAAATGTTAGAGAGATGTTGGAGATGGTCCAAGTGAATTTGAGTGCAGGATGGAAATTAGTTGTGAAGTTGATGAAGTCAGTGAGTTCTGCATGGGTGCAGGAGGTGGCACCAATGCAGTCGTCAATGTAGCGGAGATAGAATTTGGGGATAGGGCCAGTGTCCGCCTGGAACAATGATTGTTCGACACACCCTACGAAGAGGCAGGCATAGCTGGGGCCCATGCGAGTGCCCATAGCTATGCCTTGGATTTGGAGGAAGTGGGAGGAGTTGAAGGAGAAGTTGTTGAGGGTGAGGACCAGCTCTGCTAGGAGGAGCAGTTAGGTTATGATGACGTATTGTAATTTAACTTAACTATACCATTATTTTAACCAGTTCTCACTTTCCAAATCATCATTTGATACTTGTCTATACTTCCAATGAAATAAGAACAAATGTAGTGTTAATATGGTATCGCCAATGACCCCAGGACATCCAAAAGTACACTTAACAAATATCTTTTTTTATAGTTATTATAGTAACGTGTCAGCCAAAACAGGCGTAAATAAATGACTGAACTATATTTACGCCTGCGTGGTTGAGGGATAAATATATCAGCATAAAAGCAGGAAGACCTATATTTTTCAAATAGTGCAACGGAATCATTTATAAGTAGGCAGAGGTTCTGCTCAGCATCTCATTTGGCAATGACATGGCTGCACTCTTTCACTTGTGGCATTCCAGATTATATCTGGAATTGCTGCAGGGGGGCTTAGAATCACAGAATAGCATGCACAGGAGGCCGTTCAGTACTGAATTTCTGCCGGGTCTTTCAAGGAGTTATCCAAAGACAAATTGAATAGCTTGTGGCATCAGAGAGTGAGTGTTTTCATTAAAGTGATGTCAGTTGTTGACCCACTACAGCTCAGCCTGAGATCAGCTAATTCTATTCAGGCCAAAGATCAAACCTGAATCGTCCTAGTATGCGCAAAGTCAGAGAATGCTACAGCACAGAAAAGGACCCATCGACATACCATGTACATACTGGCCATCATACAGCTACCCATTTCCCAACACTTGGTGCATTGTGTTCTATGTTTTGGTGATTCAGAAGTTCATCTCGATACTTCTCACATGCTGTGAGAGTACCTGCCTTCATCACCCAATCAGGTAATGTGTTCTTGATTCTAACCATCTACTGGGTGAAGAAGTTCCTACTCAGATCTGCTCTAAATCTGTTATACCCTAAACCTGTGCCCTCTGGTTTTGGATATCTCTGCTATGAGGAAAAGTTTCCTATTATCTACACTCTCCATGCCCCTCATGATTTTATGTACCACCATCAGATTCCTTCAGCAAGGTGATATCCTGGTCAATCTGGAGATACATGGAACTGCAGATGGTAGAATCTTGAGTGAAACACAAAGTGCTGGGGAAACTGAGCTTTGATCCTGGTCAATCTCTTCTGCACCTCTCCAGTGCAATTGTATCCTTGCTATTGCATCACAATCACAATAGAACGCAGGTACTCCAGCTGTGGCCTAACCAACATTTTATAAAGTTTATAACATGTTTATAACTTTCCGCTCTTATATTCTAAGCCCCAGAATTACACAAATCAGTGCAATTCTGACAAAGGGCATGTGGTCCCTTTGGGGAATGGACATGCCTCAAAGAACTGAATGACAATGAAATCATGCAAAACAGATCTTCATTACCAAAATTTCATTTACACACAAAAGTCCACAGCTATTGTGTTTTTAAAATTGCTGATAGGTATTATCTTTTCTCTCAAATGTCCTTCAAAACGTTTTATAAACAATGTATTTGTTTTTTATTGTGGTTACTTTTATACAGACCCATTATAGCCCTTAGCCATTTACCAACAGATACATGTTAAATCAGTTTTTCAGTGATATTACATTCAGGGAGGACATCAAGAGAACCCCCACTCTTCTTCAAATAGCCTCTGGGGAACCTTTAACAACAACTAGAACAAGTAGACAGGAGCTCATGGAATGAATGTTGTCATCATATCATGGTCGTGTCAACCGATGTAAAAACCACTCTCAATAAATGTTGAATTTAAAGTGCATCTGATAATACAACACACTCTTTCAATGTGGCATCATTAGTGTTCAACTTAAGAGGCACTTGAACCCTTAACCTTTAGACATTGAGCTGATTAATATCAAATGTCAAAGCAACATAAAAAGGACAACAAAAGTTGAACAAAAATGTTTAACCTAAAATATTGAAAGAATCTTCAACTAATTAAAGCAGTCAGTTCTCACAACATACCTTCATTTATTATCCCCTATCACTGCATGAATCCTGTTAATTAATTCACTATACATTTCTTGTCTAAATGGCTTGATGGAGAACCATGCTTAATTCTGACACTGCAAACCAAGCTGGTAATTTCAAGAATAGTCCAAGTTACATTTTTCTTGGGAATATTTTTTTCTATGCAGGTAATGAGAAAGTATATGCTCTTAGAGGTAGGTATTTGCTAGTTGCCAGATCTGACAAAGTGAACTGCCAATGACCCTTCAGTCTGTGCTTTTGACCCAGGTCTGGCTGTTCAGTACTGCTGGGATCATGCTCTCTATGATATGAGACTCTGAACAGTTTATGGAACAGGTATCCATAACACAACACCAAAATTAACACTACTTGCAACTCAGAACTTTGATCAAAAATCTAACTGACAAAGAATGCCAACTGGCATCAGTGTCACAAAACCCCTACTAATTTCCAATTGTGCACGCATCAGTTAGATGTTAAATATTTACAACAAAATAAATCCAGGGAAGTTGATACAACAGAGTTGGCAAAAAATGATAGTCACTTGACACCTATGCTGTTGAACAAATATAATAATTACACAAATAAACAAGTTGCTGTAAACATCTGCAAAACTGACCAAGCTTTAGAAGGACATTAAGTTTTTCAAAAAAAGTCTTAGGGGATCATATCAACCAAATACCAGCTGAAAATAGTTCCATAATGGCTACAGCCTTCTTCTAAGAGAGAGAGTTTGAAATTCAGTATTGAAAATATTTGTGCTTAAACTTCCTAACGGCTACACATTTTCCAGGCTCTAATGGGACATTTGGATTTGGATTGGGATGGGAAATTGAATTAGGAGAAGAGGAAATGGTGGGGAGAATGATGTTTATAACAGCAAATTAAAAAATGGCTTCTTAAGAGATCTTTTTGAACATTGCTAAGTCCATCTTCTCAGAGAACGGGTGTTATACAATTAAATACTGTAAAGTCTGTGAAAATGTTTATGGTTCAGACCAACCCCAACAATTTGTACGGGTGGTTAACAAGGGAAAAAATAAAATTAAAAAATCAGAATTAAATTCAGAAAAAAAGTGGAAAGAACAAAGATGACATTTTGAGCTTTTGCAAGGAATTCCAAAGTGTGAGACTAGGGAGACTCTATTTCCATACACTGTGTATTGTGTACAGATGCCCATAGCTCTATGAATAATACTAGTGCTGGCATTGCTTGCTCTGCGCTGATTCAATTGGCAGTGTCAGTCTGTCAGTCCCCAAAAGAGCTCTGTTTGATCACACTTGTTATCCTGCTAGTAAGGCTAATTCCAAACAGGCATAGTCTGCAGCTTGAATTGATAAACATCAAAAGACAGGCATTGTACAAAAAATAAAAAATAAGTTATAATGCGAGTTACTCCTTGTCTTTCCGTTGCATGCTTACCTTTTTTAATTCATCAGTAAGAAATTATAATAGAAGTTAAAAAGCCAATCCATCTTTTCCTCATATAACTGCTGTCACTTTGTACAAGTATCATAAAAATGAATATGGAAATGAATGAATGAATGTTGGTCTTTATGCCTTGCAGAGATCTTGATTTTGGGACTTCTATTAAAAAGTATCTTGTTATCACACATTTGTACAGAATATTGGTGATCATGGCTGAACTAGGCACAGTTTAACTTTAAGATACAAGTTAAACATTTTTGGGTGCTTACTTTTTCAAACACAAGGTACATACAGTAAGTCCAAATTAACATGGCAAATAGCAAATCATCCATTTTGGTTTAAACAATCGTAACATGTTACTTCTATTTAAGATAACAGATTGCTACTATTGGACTGCATTGGAATACATAATATGTAATTAGCAAGTTCTATTAAGAATTTTTAGCACTTCAGAGGAAACCCATTACTTCAGAGGAAACCCATTCCATTTATCAAGAAGTCCCAACAATCTCTCTTCCCTGCAGAATACCACCCTGAAACTTTGAAAGCAGTAAATTCCTAATTCTAAAGCAGTTTTGATATATACCAAATGTTCATTTAGAAACGACAGCAAAAGAATCTTGCCTCAAGAAATTCCTGAACCTTTTACTTTAGTTCATCCTTTAAGGTTGTCAACAATGTATAAATAGTTACAGCAGCCATAAATATCCTGCTTATAATCTCAGTACAATCAGCCTACTTTATTCACTCTGAGAAATTTTATATGTTACAGTAAACTCTTGTTATTATGGGCTTCTTTATAAAGGATTTTGGTTATAGCAGACGGACCTACCAACCTTCACCTCCAGGCCAGGCTGCTAATGGCCACCTGGTCCGCACCGCCACCCTGGCCTCATCCAGCCGGGATCTACTGATCTTCATCACCAGCCTGGGCTACTGACGTCGGCCTGCACCATCTCCCCAGCTGCTTCCAGGCTAGACCTACTATCGCCACCATTGGCCCACACCGTTTCATTGGCTGCTTCCAGGTTGTGCCTGCTGCCGCCACCACAGACGACCCTTACCTGCACTCTGGCTGCCCGCAGGCCACAACCAATGACTCCGCCGATCCTCACCTCAACTCACCTGGATTCCAGGCCCAGATCCAGACCGAGAGTCCGAAGAATGGTCTCGACCTGAAACATCACCGATCCATGTTCTCCAGAGATGCTGCCTGACCTGCTGAGTTACTCCAGCACTTTGTGTCCTTTTGTGTATTAATCAGCATCTGCAGTTCTTTGATTCTACTAGTCAAGTCAAGTCAAGTTTATTTGTCACATACACATACGAGATGTGCAGTGAAATGAAAGTGGCAATGCTCGCGGATTTTTGTGCAAAAGACAAACAACAAAACAACCCAACAAATTATAAACACAATCATAACACACATATTCTTTTACATAATAAATAATAGAAGGAAAAACGTTCTGTAGAGTTAGTCACTGGTTATCCAATCCCTACTTATCCAATGATACTCCTTTACTTGGTTATAGCAGAATATCGGCAATAATGGACACCATTTCACTCCCATCCCCATCACCCTCCATGGTCCGTTGTAACGAAGGTTTACTACATTCCAATAACTGTCGAGAACGGTTCCATATGACCTCCAAACTGGCTCAATCTATGAACCTTCAGGGTACAAAAAGGATTCTAGAATAAGGTGCCTGGTAATAAAGTGAATGGCTCCCAGTATGTTTCCACAGTTATAGCATCAGAATTATAAACAATTTCAATAAGGCCAATTGTGGACCAGTCACATTTTCATGCTTTGCCCACTCAGCCATGGAGATTGTTCAGCTGTGCTGTAAAAAGCTTTGTTCTCCCAAATTTGGGTTTTGACTTTGTGCTAAATAACAGGAGGGTGAATTACTGGTGATTGCTATCCATAAATAGAGTCATTAGAGATAATGAAGTAAAAGTAGCATGGAGCATTCCGATTGTAACTATAGTACAGGTGCAAAGCGTAACCATCATGCTTTAGATCAGTGCTGTGATTGTGCAGATGCAGCCTGATTCTGTTGTCAATGAAGGAGGGAGTCTCATCCAGTTTAATTTTGGAATTAATTCCGTTTTTAACACCTAACATCCAATCCAACACATATAGCACAGTAATAAATTGCTCAGGTTTCAGAAAATTACAGAATTGTAACAAATTGTTCAGGTTTAACAACATTATAAAATTGTTATTGCACGTTAAATCTGGTCGCAACATTGCAGTAACTGCTTTAAAATAACAAACTACACGCCTTTATTCCTCTTTTGTCACCAGCCACATCTTCCCATCACCACCACTTTCCGCTTTCTGCAGTCCGCAACTGCCTGGTTAACTCGTCCTTTCCCACCCAATCCACCCCCTCCCCAGGTACTTTCCCCTGCAAACGCAGGAGTGCAACACCCATCTCTATAACTCCTCCCTTTACTCCATCCAAGGACCCCGACAGTATTTTCAAGTGAGGCAGAGCTTCACTTGCACCTCCTCCAACCTCATCTACTGTATCCGCTGTTCCAGGTGTAGACTCCTAAAAATTGGCGAGACTAAGGACAGGCTCAGCGATCGTTTCGCTGAACACCTCCACTCATTCCGCCTAAACCTACCTGATCTCCTGGTTGTTAAACACTTTACTTCCCCCTCCCATTTCCGCACTGGCCTTTCTGTCCTGGGCCTTCTCCATTGTCAGTGAGGCCCAGTGCAATTTGGAGGAACAGCGTTTCATATTTTGCTTGGGCAGCTTACACCCCAACGGTATGAATATTGACTTCTCTAACTTCAAGTAACCCTTGCTTTCCCTCTCTCTCCATCCTCCCCTTTCAATGTTCTCCAACCAATCTGACTGCCCCTCTGATTGCATTGTATCTCTGCCTGCTTTGTTGTCACCTTCTCTGAGCTAACAGTGGTCTATTCTACATTTTCTTTGAGCATCTTTTGATCTCTTACTCTTCCTTATCTCTGAAACTCCCTCTCCCATGACTTTCAGTAAGAAGAAGGGTCTTGACCCGAAATGTTACCCATTCCTTCTATCCAGAGATGCTGTCTGTCCCGCTGAGATACTCCAGCATTTTGTATCTATCTACAGCATCTACAGTTCCTTGTGTCCCTACATCAGCATCCGTTCTTTGATCCTGGTACTCCCTATGTAACAGCACGGTACATTCACCACAAGAACTGCGTGACTTGAAAAAAAAAATTACCGTTCCAGTTGCATTAGCAATTTGAAGAATAAAAGCCTTAGAATTTACTTAATATCTTTTAATTCATCTTTATTGCAATGTATATTGCTAATTTCTGTGGGAAACAATTGTTCCATGGCATTTTATACATCTGCTTTCGATATATCTTGTCAGAAAAAAAATCATGTTATGTGGTAGGTGGGTATGCTTGATAGTTATAGCTCTTACTGTCTAATTAGCAGACACAAATTCACAGCATTTTTATAATTAAATATCAATGCACTAACAGTGCCCCGAGTTTTTCAGTGTAAGTGGAACTAATATATTTATGTACAATGGTTGGCATGGACATGGTAAGCCAAAGGGTTGGTTTCTGTGCTGCACGACTCCATAACTTTATTGATCATGCCTTATTGGACATATTAACTAATGATTACAGCACATGCACGCCAGAACAGAAAGTGAGTCAATCATGACAATCACTTCTTACATTAATCCTACCTCGTTTCAGCTCGAGCAAAGCTACATTACTTAATTAAGCCTTTCTTTCAAAGTACTATTACAAGATATTGCACATCCTAAATTAAGTGCCGTGGGATGTGACATTGATGAATACCAAGTTGCTGTTACAATTACACAACATTGGAAATTGCTTCCTCATTCTGTTTTAAGGTTCCTATAATCATGGAACCAACAATTTGTCAGTCAGTATGACAACAATGAACTGATGAATTTAACTGAGTGTTGAAAACAGCTGTGATATAAACTTCAATCGTTATCTGTTAAATTAAGCTAAATGCTTATGTATTTCAAGATTATATTTTGAAATCTTTTTTATCTCAGTTTGTATTCTTAAATTGTTATTTCATTTGCCATGTCATGGTTAAAGTCATTGAGACTAATGTGCTTGTACAAATATGTTACAATGTTAATCAAAGTTATTAAAATGAACAAAATGAGATGATGAACTATGAAGTGGTTTTAAGTCTCAACAAATATAACAGATTATTCAAATCCATATTGACACGCTTGGTGTAGAAACCAACCGTCTCTGAATATTTGTTAATGCTTTTCACCACCCTACAAGATAAGATTTGATTTTTTTTAAGTTAGAAATAGGATGCCTATATTAATGATACTTCAGTCTTGACATGTGGATCCTTTAATTTAAAAAAAATCAAGATTTAAAAGTTCTAATAGTGAATGGAAATATAATTGCTCCATGTTATTCATCACAGCAATGATGAATGATTTATATCAGAACATGGAACTCATCACTGAAAACAGCTCCACATCTCCCTTTTCAAGATAAAATATGCTCATTATCAGTGGTGGATAACTATCAATTTAGGAAACATATTTTTCTTTAACATGTGTCTCATTCAATCAATCTGAATGCTAATTTAATTTAATTCATCTATCGACGATGACATATGACTGTTACCCATCTGCACCCAAAATTAACCACATAAATCAGGATGACCTCTTACATGGTTAAAAATAGTTAGACTAAATACTTAAACATTCTGTCACAAAATTAAATCTAATGCAACACTCTTATTCTTAAGCACTTCAAGTTGATGAAGCCACAAGCAGACAAAATCAGGGATTCACGAAGCTGTCAACTGTCCGTGAGATAAATACTTGATCTCAACTTTGATACTCAGGGACGTTATTGGGCAGAAATTAAACACTTACCTGCCAACAATGAGGGAGTGTCACATTGGCTGTATCAAACACCTCCTAGTGGAGATATTCTGAGCAACATTGAAAAGTTCGGAGACAAAAATGCACAGCTTCCTTTTGGACAACTTTATATAAACTCTATTTATTTCTCAATAATTAATGATTAAATCACAATGCTTCTAGAGAAAGGTACAGAACTATAGATAAAATAATGCAGATTAAAAAGTTGATATTGTCTTCCCTGTAATGTACAACAGTCTTGATAGCCCTCCTACAACCTACTTGTTTACTTAAATCTTAACAGATGGGGTTTCATTTATATAAGATGCCACTGTCATCGTTGTTATAAACTGCACTTAATAGGTGAATAATCATGCTTAAGTTGTTATAAAAGCACAATGAATTAATAACTTGACCTGAGGAGCCTCACAATATAAGCAAAGGCTGCTTCTGCACTAAAAACCATGACGGAATTGAGTTATATTTGCATCAGTTTTCATTGTAATAACTTAATTAAACCCCAAAGACATTGAGATTTGCCCATAAAACTTTGAAGTGAAAAGTGCTTAAGAAAAGCAGTGTACAGCTGTTAGCAGCACACAGGGGACAATTTACTGTACCATGGATTGATTTTTTTTCCCTTTAACAGCTGAAATTGCTGAATGTACATCAAACAGGTAATTTAAGTGTCTCTTACAACATTATTACATTACTAAAACCTTAGTATTGTCAGCTCTCTCAATCTCCTTTTCATTACACTGGCACAATGAAAAAAAAGGTTTTCAGATATGTGGCAGGTCAATGCAATCAATCTGCAGTCTCTGCTAGCCATTAATAAACATAGAGCCACAAAGTGCTTAATGAGGAACAGCAGACCAGGAAATACTAAGGTCTGTGGTCACTGTTATTCCGGGGCAATATTACCTCCAGATTTACCCTCTATAATCTGCTTTTGTACTATAGCTGTTCCTCATGCGTGGCTCCAATAAAACCATTATTTAACAGCCCAGCTTTTCCACGAATGCTATAGATATTACGTAAATGATATAATTTTGTTTTCTCAATTTACATTAAAACAGATTAAAATTTAATCAGGACGAAACAGAAAATACTCTAAAGACGACGAGGGGCTTTGTTTTGGCATATGAAATTAAAATTGTAATAATAACTTGGATATCATGGCATAAAATTTCGCAAAGAAAGTCTAATGATGAATACTTCGATATGAATACGCGAGGTATTTGCATAATGAAAGTATCATTCGTCTAAATTAAGGCTATGCGCAACTGTTTAATCTTAACGAAAATATCTCCCTTGAGCAAAGGAAAGCCGAGCTAAAAAGGGGAATAATTTTAAAAATCGATTTTCTCACGTTTAAAGTGATGTTACAGGTTTGACAATTTCTATGATTGTTTTGTGCTAATCTTCTATCTGCAATTCTCCGTTTACGAAACCAGAAACGACGTCATGTTTCTGATAAGGTAAAGTCTTTATTTTATTTTGTTTTCGAATAGCAATTAATATGTTATTTGCTTTTAAAAAAATACAACAATGTTTGATGTTTACAAGGGAGGCAGCACGATCGCGAAAAGCCACTTAACCTCAATGAAAATAATAAAAAATAAAACTCCCACACACCGCGAACAGAGCCAAACGTGTACTTATTGTGCTGAAATACCATTCAGGCGATCACATTAAAGGTGGGAATAACAACTGGTGGAAACGAATAAACGAAAGTGATACTTGGAAAAGAACCGCTGTAAATTTTCTGCTTGCTGCATATGGACAGCTAAGGAGGAACTGATGGAGATTTATTGGAAACATTGTCCACCCAGAGACGGAGCAACATCTCAAATCCCGGCTTGCTCACAACCCTCAAACGGAGAAATTGAGAGGGTGAGTGTTTCATTTCCAATTTTGTTCTCTCTCTCTCTCTCTCTCGCTTAACGCTTGTGTCACTGTTTACAAACTGCATTCCTCTGCACTCCATGTAAAGATGTGTACACCGGCGTTGAAGTGGCAAAAGTATCCAGTTACTTTCACTGCTGTCACACAGGACTCCTGTCTGCCATCCACTGCAAAGCACCGATGCCCATCAGAACAGATTAAACCCCAGTGCAATATCTGAGTGCAATGTAAGGAATAGAAGAAAAGGTTGTATGTCAGAACGGAGAGCGGAGAAGAAAAATAAACGAACATGCAACGTTGTTTATCATATGCATTATGAACAATAACGATAAAGAGAACCTACATTGAGTGCTGGGCTTCTGTTGCCAGTCCCCGTGTGTCAATCCATTGAAGCAGGCAGTCAGAGCTTTCTCTTGGAGCATGCAAGAAGACGGGCTCGGAGTGTAGAAATCCAGCATTTGCCCAGGGCTGACTGCGAGAACATCCATGCAGTCGAACATGACGAGAGGTTGGAGCCCACAACCTGCGAAGCCAAAGAGGTCTCTCCTCTCTCTCTAGGTGTGGGGAAATTTGCAAAAGAAAAAGTTGTCCGAACTCCCATCAAAACTCTGCCCTTATATTTTGTTTCTTTTTCCTCCCCTCTTTTTCTTGGCACGTCAAGCTGTTTTCCCAAAGGCAGAATCATGAATTATGACAGACAACACGGCTAAAAGCCTGTCACTGATCCAAATGATCATTTGCCATTTTCACCCCCAAGGCACTTTGCGGCGCTCGACTCGAACAAGAGGGGTGTCGAGAGGAAGAGTCAGATGCTCGGCTCCGGCCCCTCCGCTCGGCCGACGCCCACCGCTCTCCGGCCGGGTGCTGCGCTCAGGTCGCCCGATGCCCGGCCCGAATATAACCCGCCGCCCCCACCAACTCCGCGGCCGCCACCTAACCCCCGTTCCACCCCTCTCCGTTTGCCTGAAGTGGCTCGTCCTGCCTTTGCCCGTCTTTACTTCCTACTCCTTGTGTCAACCCAGCCCTGGTGAAAAGATTGCATTGCCTAATGTATGCAAGTGAACTTTCTCTGAACCCCAGCCAAGGCTGCTAACCTTCAAATGACCCAGCCTGCCTGACATCACCAGCTCCCAGGATTCCCACAGCACTCCGGAGCCGCACAAGCACAAGCACAAGCACAAGCCCCGAGCAAGCGAGAGGCAGGCAAGAGGCAGGCAAGCGAGAGGCAGGCGGGCGTGAGAGCGAACTGGGCGGGCGGGCGGGTGGACGGACAGGCGGGCGCAGGCTGCAGAGGATAAGAAGCAAGACAACAGTCCAGCGAGGGTGACACACACACAAATCCCACCACACAAGAGATGCTACCCTGGAAATGCAATTGTATGTGCCCCGCAACCTCGGGCGCGCAAAAACGTACAGCGTTTGCTCTTGATTTTTGTTTCGGTACCCCAGCGATTTGGGGGTGAAAATTAAAGACACTCCTAGTGAAATCTAATTTCAAAAGAAAACCCAGGCCTATTAATATTAATCATGATACATTCACTTGAACTGCTGTTTTCTATTGGTGAGTTTGATGTTTTATTTGACAATGCGTGGGTAAATTTATTTCGCACAGTAATGAAGGTAAATTGTCATCGAAAATAACGTGCCAGTTGTTTTAGGTACCCAGTTTTTGGCATTGCGGTGGATCAATTAAACCCAAATCAAAACTATCTTGGATAATATTTTGACACATTCTGGCAGACCAATTTGAATTCTACATGCCTTTCGGTAACATGGTGGAAATGGTACCTGCAAATACAAACTTTTACCGAATATTAACTAGAAGTAAAGATGCCAAAAATGAGCCATCACTGGCATCTATATGCCTTCACAAGAACAAACTCAACCAGCGTCACACTTACCGCTCAAAGTAAAAATTATTTTGACCATTAATTGCTTGAATGTTTTTGGCCATTAAGAGAAGGGATGGAAAATTACTTCACTTTGGAGAAAGTAGATGTAATAGCAGCGTGTTTTCCCACCTGCATGCAAACATTGTACATGCATCATAACCAAACAGTGAATGGACAAATTCAATGCTATTATTCCCCACCCATTTCCCGTGAGCAAACATTAAAGCAGAGTCAAATGGTAATTGATGAGTGATGTCCATTTGTTGTTAAAGTGGGGACAATGCCAGCCCAGCATTCTACAGCCGGGATAAGAAATGTCTCTGAGACCCTGTCGCTTTGCTGCCTGCTGCAAAACAGAAATGCCTTCGTGTCATTTGCTTGAGATTTAAAAGAAGGAACAAGAAAAACCTCTGTCACTCAAAGGCTTTCACTTCAAAGCATATTTTTTAGGTAAATGCAGAGAAACCCCCACCGTTTCAACTCTGCACCAAGACATATTTTTGAATGCAGATTTGAAATCAAGTAAAATCACAACCTTTAGTACCTGCATGCTGCAGAGATACAGAATTACAGCACATCTTACTGATATGACCTGCACATAAAAGAACACAGGCTTTTCCACTTTACTTCATATCGGGGCTCATACTAATGAAACTCCCAAAGTGTTGAGATAACTGTGGAATTTAACAGTATCTTATACTCTTTTATAAATGCTGCTGTGACTTGTGAAATAAATTGATGAACAGTTGAAGAAATAGCCCTGCAATATGAAATCATTATATACAATGTTTTAAAATTTGGATTATCTATCAGTCTAAATCGGTAATTTAGAATGAAAGGATAAATATGTTTGTAGGAATAATTAAACAGGTCACTGAATATAAAACACATTTTTTACAAATACTCATAAAAAATTAGGCTGAACTGTCCAGATTTGATGAAAAGAACCAAGTCATTTTTTGCAGAAGAATTATTTAAAATCTGTTTGTTGCCATCATTTACTCATAAATTATTCTAAATAAATAATACAATAGATAAATGCACTATTCGATTTACATGGGCAGGCATTGGATCTACCCTGTCTGAGCTTAGCACGAGCACTATTCAGTGGATCAAGCGGATGGAGAAAAAACCGATGGTTAATGATGAATTCATGAATAAATTGATTTTCATCAATTCCATTTCTCCATAACTATTCCGCATGCCTGCTTTGATGAGGTTGAGGCGTCATTTGAGCATCATTTCAAAGGATCTAAACCAAGTGGTTGTTTGTTCATGTCTGAATCTTGGCCTCCCCTCACCATTGTAGGAAGCTTGCAATTGCACATCAGCAAGTCTGACTTCATTTTATCCTGAATAACTTAATTGTGACACATCATCACAAAACAAAATCTGTATGTTGAATTTGGGAGGTGGTAATATATTCAGCTGACTTTCGACCAGCTCATCATACTTTTCATCATTCACATCCCTGCATTTTTCAGATCTTGCTTGTGGTGGGTGACTGGAGGTGAGGAATGAAGCCTGAAACAACTTGGCTATTAGTCCAACTATTTTCCTCTAGGCTCAAGATCCAAAGCTGAAACAAAATAATGGTAGGTACCACTGCAACTTCCTTCTTTGAACCAAAGCAAGCAAAGCTGCCATAGCAGAAACAGTGATGAAACCTGATAAAATATTACTTTGCTGCAACCCCAGGCAAGGGGCAGAGGCAAAAGAGAATTAGGCTGAAAATAAAATTATGATGAAGATAAATTTCACCGCCAAAATTTGTACTTTTAAGCTATTTCATAATGAAAGTTCAAGTAATTTTATTTCCTCATTAGAAATTGCTCACATTTGCTTGACAAGCCAATAATATAATGACAAAAGAATCAATCCAAATTGGATCAAACTCTGGTGGTAATGTTATGCATTAATCCCATACTGCTGAAAACCATGGAACATGTTTTTCATATCTCTGGCCATACAATCACATAAAACATAACCATAATTAAATATTATATTTGAATCAAATTGTGTAAATAAAGCAAAGCCAAGATGCGAATACTTCTCTCCTCTGTGATATTCAGCATTCATGACATTCTCTCAAAGTTATCTGTTCAAACATACATGTTACATTGTTTATTGTGTTTCACTGCTGTGGATGATAAAATATCCTTATTTGCATTATCTATGATTGTAAGGTTTCATCTTCATTAAATATGATTGTCATTTTGACTCTCTTGATTAATAACCTCCGACTACTGGTTGTCCTTTTTAAAAGTACTGGATCTTGATTCCAAATCTTTTTGAACTACGTTTAATTTGATACAAAAGGTTATGCATTATATTCTGTTATAATTTTCATATTGCTTGAGAATTTGATAACAATGCTGGTAGAATGTGCTTGAATTTAGTAGTAATATTACCATATGCAGTTCACATAATGCAAATTAATACCTAGACTTGGCTTTGTGGGTCTTGAAAACCCACAAAGCCAAAGGTATCAAAATTACAAGTTCCTTTTGGTCTTTAAACAAGTTCATGAATACCATAGAGAACGGTTAGCTGTATGACTGCATATAAAAATGGGATGTGTGATGTGCTGTTACAATTCCTATTAGAAATTGTTTAGAAACAAATAGCACACTTGGCATTTCAGCTCTACATATAAGTACAATTTTAATTTGGCAATAGTTGTAATCAAAATGCAATTCCAGTAGGTGATATGTTTGATGACAATTCTCTTTCCATTACATCTGCCATCACTTCAGGATGGAGAGAGGGGGACAATAAAATGTCCCTATTTTCTCCCACACTTTTTTATACCTTAAAAGTAGTTCCCATTTTATTTGTTTTATTTGTTGGTCCCTTTTGTTTCCATTCCATGCTTGGCTGAGAATATCTGAAGGGCTTTTTCGGTATCAATTGCACAGATATCCGAAACCTTCAAGAATCAGCACACTTATCTAGAATATTCTAGGAGCTGTTCCCACTATGCTGCCTTGATCCTAGTGATCCACGAAACACTAGTTGATATATGTTCACCAAAGTAAAAACTCCAAGTAGATGTACACCCATGGTGTGGGATGGAATCAAATATGGCATACACTAAATTGGGGTGATATAATTCTCTAAACAGTTTTAGTTACTGACCTGTTGGTTTACATGCCCCGATTCAAAATCATTACAGTGACACTTGTGCTTCATAACAAGAAACTGCAGGATTATGATAATCTAGGAATTAATGCCACTAATAACATGTAGAATTAACAGTTCACATAGTGGCCTCCTCATACTGAAGTAACTAAATGCGGAGCAGATGATCACGCTGCAGAGCACCTGTGACAGTCGACAGAAGTAACCCTGGACCTCTGGTTGCCTGCTACTTAAATTCACCATTCACCTCCACTCTGATCTGTCTTTTGGGCGTGGCCAAGCTGGCCATCCGCGAGTCACGGCGCCAGGCGGAAGAGTGCTCTGCCCGAGCCAGCTGCCTGCCCCTTTTTCGGGGTTACGTCTGCGCCCGCGTGGTACTAAAAAGGGACTACGCGCGGTCCACGGGCACCCTGGGGGATTTCCGGGACCGTTGGGCACTGAGGGGGGTTGAATGAATCCTGGACAAGGATTGTAATATAGTTGTTTAGTTGTATATTTGTATTGTCTTGTACTATGGTGGTGGGTTCTGTTTTGTTTTATTGTGTTGTAAATACTATTTTAATATTTGAATAAATATTTTTGAAAATTAAATAAAAAACTAAAAAAACTCTGATCTGTCTGTGGCCTCCTGCATTATTACATGAGGCCTAAGGCAAGCTTGAGGAACAGCAACCCATCTTCCATCTGGATGCATGACAACCTTCAAGACTCAATATCGAATTCTCTAACTTTAGGTAACTCATTCTTTCTTTCTGTCTAAATCAGAACTGGCCATTTCTGCCTGTCATCATTTCTGGCCCAGCTTTTCCTCTTTTGCTTGCATGTTCTAGCTTGCAGGGTATGTCTCATCAATCTTGACATTAGGAATAGATGACCCAGACAACAACGTTCATTCTGATTTTAACTTTTACTTAACTCACGTTTAATAATTTGGTCTCACTTTATCAGAGCTGTTCTCCTTGTTCTACCCATCCCGCCACCACCTTATCTGCTACATTAAACTAACCTGTTTTCCCACTTTCCCACTTGTAATGAAGAGTCCAGGATCTGAAACATTAATTATTTCATTTTGCTGGCACTGACTGCCTTTTGAATATTTCCAGCATTTTCTGTTTATATTTCAGATTTGCAGCATTTGCTTATACTGTGAGAATTATTTATGATGTAACCAACAATGCAAATTGAGAGTAGAAGCATGGAAAAGCAGATGCTGGTCTGCAAAAAAAGACACAAAGTGCTGGAGTGACTTTGCGGGTCAAACTGAGAACATGGTTTGGGTCGGGATCCTTTGACATCTCAGCCTGAAGTCATTCAATATTTTTGTTTCTTAACTAAGGCTGATTAATCTGATTGTAGTAATTTAAAATATTGATTTTCCAGAATTAAGTTGCATTGATAAATAATAAATACTCGACTAAGTGGTACCTGTTGGGTCCCATGTTCACATGGGAGGGCTGGTCCCCCAACGCAATATTCCACCTCTCCACCAATTCCAATATTGGTGGCCAGTGGGGCGGGGGGAGCCTTTCTAGAGCGTTAGAATGGGTGTTGTGGGCCGAAAGGGTCTGGTTTCCCATGGGCTAGTATGGACATTGTGGGCCAAATGGATTCTTGGGCTGGCAGCTCTGTCACTCAAGCTTGGTGGGCTGGCAGCTCAGTCATTCAGGCCTGGTGGGCTGGCAGCTCAGTCACTCAGGCCTGGTGGGCTGGCAGCTCAGTCACTCAGGCCTGGTATGCTGGCAGCCCAGTCACTCAGGCCTGGTGGGCTGACGGCTAAATCACTCAGACCGGTTGGGCTGGCAGCTCAGTCATGGGCTAATATGGGCATTTTGGGCAAAAGGGGCTGGTTTCTCAGCTAATAGGGGCCTTGTGGGCCGAAATAAGAGGTTTCAAGCAGGCCAAACAACTCATTTCATTTCCGTTTCCATTTCAATTGCAAGCACAGGGCAGTCCAAACAACTAATTTCATTTTCATTTCATTTCCATTTCCATTTCGGTTTCAAGCACAAGGCAGGCCAAACAACTCATTGCATTTTCATTTCATTTCCATTTCCATTGCAGATTCCAGCACAGGGCAGGCTAAACAGCTCATTGCATTTTCATTTCATTTCCATTTTCATTGCAGTTTCAAGCACAAGGCAAGCCAAACAGCTCATTGCATTTTTTCATTTCCATTTCCATTGCAGTTTCAAGCACAGGGCAGGCCAAACGACTCATTGCATTTTCATTTCATTTCCATTGCAGTTTCAAGCACAGGGCAGACCAGACAGCTAATTGCATTTTCATCTCATTTGCATTTGCATTGCAGTTTCAAGCATGGGGCAGGTCAAACAGCTAATTGCATTTTCATCTCATTTGCATTTGCATTGCAGTTTCAAGCATGGGGCAGGTTAAACAGCTCATTGCATTTTCAATTCATTTCTATTTCCATTGCAGTTTCAAGCACAGGGCAGGCCAAATAGCTCATTGCCTTTTCATTTCCACTTCCATTGCAGTTTTAAGTTCAGGGCCGGCCAAATTGCATTTTCACTTCATTTCCATTTCCATTGCAGTTTCTAGCACAGGCCAGGCCAAACAGCTCATTGCATTTTCATTTCTTTTCCATTTCCATTGCAGTTTCAAGCACAGGGCAGGCCAAACAGCTCATTGCATTTTCATTTCATCTCCATTTCCATTGCAGTTTCAAGCACAGGGATAGCCAAACAGCCCATTGCATTTTCATTTCATTTCCATCTCCATTGCAGTTTCAAGCAAAGGGCAGGCCAAACAACTCATTTCATTTTAATTAAGGGCTAACAAGTAATTTATTGCAAGTACATTGCAGACTCACAGTCAAGTTGATTCACAGCTTGGAATCACAGGTGTAGCCTGACCCTCGCGATCTTCCAGAGTGACAGACTCACGACCAGGCATCCGGGGTTTTATAGTCCTTCCCCCCCGGAAGGGGCGTTACCTTCATCGTGGTGATTGATAGGCGAGAGGACCAATCAGCTGCTCTCAACATTTTGTAAACACTCATAACTTTTTTATTTTTCATCGATCGGAAAAATCCTCGGGGCTGCCTAAGTGGAGGAGGATTTCGAGTAAGTTGGCCAAAAATCATAGCGATATAAGTTAGCGTTTTTTCTAAAATCAATATACGACACAGACATGAAGTGGTCAAGATGAGACTTTTAGTTATATAGATTTTATAAGTACATTTTATATAAATTGAATTGTTTGAAACCATTTGTCATACGCATAAATGTCAGGAATTAATTTATTGTTTTGCTGGATTACTAGAACTAGAGTTATAATGAATTAGAATAGTTTCCTAAATGTAATATTTTTAAAATGATGTTATGTTATACACAAAGAACAAAGTTTTAGCCAATTAGCACAGTTGAGACTGATTGGAGTATGGAACTGTTTCTCCAGATCTTGGAATACTGCAGCAGCCGCACCCTCTGTATTTCCAGAAAACCTCCAAAAGCTGCACAGTTCATCTGAGTGAAATTGGACCACCCACTCACAAGGAAGACTGATGGCGAGATATTAACGTTGACCTTTTTTAACATTCACCTGCGGAGATGAATAGCTCCAAGTCTTGTACAAATGTATAACTACAAATAGAAAGTCCATAAATCCAGCTGACCTAACCAACAATTGCTAGAACTGGAACTCGGAATGCATATCCCTACAGAAATGTGTTCTTGGGCCCATCCCCTAGCAGACAATAATAGAGTTAAGATAAACTTTCAAGTTCCTAAACCTAATTATATGCCTACTCAACTTGCAATCTGTGCTGCATAGTGTTGACACTGCCCAGTGGTTTACACAAATCCTTGCTTTAGCATAAATGGCAGATGTTATGCCCCTGGTCACTACAACTGTTGCTGAAGTGCTGACATCTGATAGCATTTCTTGATATTAAGGTCTTCCTGGCTGTGATTACTTTCATAATTTGAAACCCTCATGTCCACCTTTTGGAATAAATATTTGTCATATACCAACTATTTCTGCCAACATGAATGGGCCAATTGGCCGATCTGTTTGTTAATTTGCATGTGTAATTATTGCAGTTGAGCTTTGATTGTTCATTTTAACTGTGCAATGTACTGAAATATGTAATGTTGATTGCTAGATGTTGCAGCAGAATATTGTTTAATGTATCTGAATAACTGAAACTACATTTATTTTTATACCAACACTTATTTGTTCCGGTAGGCGGCGCGGCTCTGGCCAGCAGCGGCCTCTGCAGCCTGTCCGCGTTTTTATTATTTTTTGTCTGTGTTTTTATGTAGTTTTTGTTATTTTATGTTGGGGTGTGTGTGTGGGGGGGCAGGAGTGGGGTGGGAGGGGGAGGAAACTTTTTGAATCTCTCCCTGCACTGGAGACCCGACCTTTTCTCGTCGGGTCTCAGGTGTCGTTGAGGCCGCAACGAGGAGCGGCCTCCAACAGGAAGAAGCCGGGGACTCAGGTGTCGACTCACCGTTGCCGTCGCGGAGCTGGCCGAGTCCGGAGCGGGTGGAGCGGTGGAGGAGCGCTACTGCTGCTGCTGCTGCTGCTGCTGCCGCTGCTGCTGCTACCGGAGAGTCGGAGGCTCCAGCGACGGGTCTCTGGACGACGGCACCGGGAGCCCGCGGCTCCCTGGAGAGAGACCGCTTTTCGGGGCTCCTGCAACGGCGACTTCTCCCGCCCGAGTTGCGGGGTTGAAGAGCTCCTGGAGCGGGGCCTACATCACTGCCCCGCGCGGCTGGAATGGCCGCGGACTCTGCGAGCGCACACCGAGGGCTCCAACACCAAGACCCGGTGTGCGACCTCGCACCACCCGGCGTGGCTTTAATGGCCGCGGGACAATCGCCATCGCCAGCCGGGGGCTATGACTTTGACTCTGACATCGGGGGGGGGGGGGGGAGAGTGCAGTGGAGAGATAAGTTTATTTGGCCTTCCATCACAGCTATGTGATGGATGTTTATGTTAAATGTAATTATGTTGTGTCTGGGGTCTATTTGTGTGTAATGTATGGCTGCAGAAACGGCATTTCGTTTGGACCTCCAGGGGTCCAAATGACAATTAAATTGACTCTTGACTCTTGACTCTTGATTTTGTTAATTGAGTGATTTTCAATTCTTATAAATGTTGCTTCTAAATGCAGAATCACGTTTCATCTGATTCATATCACCCAATAAAATTATTTATCTTAAATCACAAACAAACACAATAACTTGCCTGTCAAAAGATATTTTTTTAATATTCATGGAGCCATACAGAGTGGAAACAGGCCCTTCGGCCCAACTAGCCCACGCCGGCCAACATGTCCCAACTATGTTGTTCAAGAAGGAACTGCAGATGCTGGAAAATCGAAGGTACACACAAATGCTGGAGAAACTCAGCGGGTGCAGCCGCATCTATGGAGCGAAGGAAATAGATGACGTTTCCGGCCGAAACCCTTCTTCAGACTGATAGGGGGTGGGGGGGGAGAAGGAATGAAAAAGGGGAGGAGGAGGAGCCGAAGGCAGGGGGATGGGAGGAGACAGCTTGAGGGTTAAGGAAGGGGAGGAGACAGCAAGGGCTAGCAAAATTGGGAGAATTCAATGTTCATGCCCGCCGGCCGCAGGCTACCCAGGCAGAATATGAGGTGCTATTCCTCCAATTTCCGGTGTTGCCCATTATGGCAATGGAGGAGACCCAGGACAGAGAGGTCGGATTGGGAATGGGAGGGGGAGTTGAAGTGCTGAGCCACCGGGAGTTCAGGTAGGTTCTTGCGGACTGAGCGGACGTGATCGGCGAAACGATTGCCCAATCGCCTCACCTGCACCTCCTCCAACCTCATCTATTGCATCCGCTGCTCTAGATGTCAGCTGATCTACATCGGTGAGACCAAGCGCAGGCTTGGCGATCATTTCGCCGAACACCTCCACTCAGTCCGCAAGAACCTACCTGAACTCCCGGTGGCTCAGCACTTCAACTCCCCCTCCCATTCCCAATCCGACCTCTCTGACCTGGGTCTCCTCCATTGCCAGAGTGGGCAACACCGGAAATTGGAGGAACAGCACCTCATATTCCGCCTGGGCAGCTTGCGGCCGGCAGGCATGAACATTGAATTCTCCCAATTTTGCTAGCCCTTGCTGTCTCCTCCCCTTTCTTAACCCTCAAGCTGTCGCCTCCCATCGTCCTGCCCTCGGGCTCCTCCTCCCCTTTTTCATTCCTTCTCCCCCACCCCCTATCAGTCTGAAGAAGGGTTTCGGCCCGAAACGTCACCTATTTTCTTCGCTCCATAGATGCTGCTGCACTCGCTGAGTTTCTCCAGCAATTTTGTGTGCCCCAACTATACTAGTCCCACCTGCCTGCTTTTAGCCCATATCCCTCTAAACCTGTCTTAACCATATACCAGTCTAAATTTTTCTTAATGACCTATGTCCCCTGGTTCTTGATTCTCCTACTCTGGGCAAAAGATTGCATTTACCTAATCTATTCCTCTCATGATTTTGTACACCTTTATAAGATCATCCCTCAGCCACTTGCGCTCCAAGGAATGGAGCCCCAGCCTGCTCAACCTCTCCTTATAGCACAGTCCCTCGAGTCCTGGTAAATCTTCCGTGAACTCTTTCAAGCTTGACACATCTTTTGGATAATATGGTGATCAAAACTGACATAATCCTGAAGTACGGGCTCACCAACTTCTTATATAACTGTAACATGACTTCTCAACTATACTTAATATTCTGATGAAGGCCACTGTGCCGAAAGCCTTCTTGATCACCCAATCCACCTGTGACGCCACTTTCAAGGAACTATGCACCTGCACTTCTAGATCCCTCTGCTCCACAACATTCCCCAGAGACCTATCATTCACAGTGTAGGTCTTGCCCATGTTAGACTTCGCAAAATACAATACTTCACATTTCTCTGTATTACATTCCATTCATAATAATTGATTAAAAAATGCGGTTAGATTGCATTTTTTCAGGGAAATTGAACTCTAGGTCCATGCATTGTCCTGATCTCTTAGTTTTGTGATTTTTTTCATTATTGCTTCTTACATCCTGTTACTGCCACATTGTACTTAGGATATCAGTATGGGGGGAATAATATTATATGTCTGCTATACAATTCAGCTTTTAACAATAAAAATGTATCAAATATGAAATCTGTATATTTTCTGTTTTTCTGTTGATACAGAAAACATTTATTGTTTCAATAAGTCTTGTGTGTATCTTTTAATTACATGCCAGTCAAAATGATCTAATAACTATTTAAAAGATCTAGCAATACTATATTTTTCTCCACAATAAAAAATGAGGAACAACAACTATCTCCATCAACCTTGCATAATGCCAAACAATGCCACAGTTGGAGAATCATACTGCTCACAATTTGACATGACCAATTCCAAAATAATATGCACAGATTTTCATATTGTATTTTCTATATTAGATTATTTGAAATATATTTTCTCAAAGTTAGGACAGTTATAATCGTATTTATTATTGTCAGTTTTGCAAATGTTTTTCAGATGCATATTGAAAGGGTTTTATCCGGAATGATTGCCATTTTACAAGATAATTAGTTTTAATGTCAATGGTTGTATCACATGGGATCCAGGGAGAACCAACTAACCAGATACAAAATTAACAATGGTAGGCAGCAGAGGGTGGTGGTGAAAGTTTGTTTTTTCAGATTGGAGTCCTGTGACTAGTGGTGCACCTCAGGGATCAGAGCGTATTCCATTACTGTTTGCCATTCATATCAATGATTTGGATGAGAATGTATAAGGCATGATTAGTAAGTTGTATGTGACACTAAAATAGGTGGTATTGTAGGGAGTGAAGATAATTATCAAGAATTACCGCTGCATCTTGATCAGCGAGGCAAGTGGACCAAGTAATGACTAATGGAGTTTAATTCAGATAAGTATAACGTGTTGCATTTTTGGGAAGTGAAATAGGCGAGGGCCTTCAGATTGAATGGTAGAGCTCTAGGAATGTTGTATAGGAGAGAGCTCTACGAGTACATAGTTCCCTGAAAGTAGCATCGTGGATAGGTAGGGTGTTGAGTAAGTCAGGGTAATATAACCTTTCAATGTAGGGACATTATGATACAGTTGTACTGGACATTGGTGAGGCTGCACCTAGAGTATTGTGTTCACTTTTGGTCATCCGACTATAGGAAAAAGTACACAGAAGATTTACAAGGAATCGGCCAGGACTTGATGGCTGCTGAGCTCTGGGGAAAGATTGGGCAGGCTAGGATTATAATTGGAACACAGAAGGTTGAAGGATGATCTTATTGTTGTATATAAAATCATGAGGAGTATTGATAGAGTGAATGCACATTGTCTGTTTCCCAGGGTTGGGGAAGTGAGAACTAGAGGGCAAAGGATTAATGTGAGAGAGGAAAGATTTAATAGGAACTTGAGTGGCAACTTTTTCACACTGAGGATTTGGAACAAGCTCCCAGAGGAGGCAGTTGAGGCAGGTACTATAAAAGCACATAAACAACATTTGGACAGGTACATGGAGGAAAAGTTCTAAGAGCTATGAGTCAAACGCAGGCAAACAGAACTAATGTAAATGGACATCTTGGTCAGCATAGATGAGAAGGGCAGATGGGCCTGTTTCCATGCTGCATGACTCTCGATTAATATTTCCTGAACATTCCTGGGATGTCGGGACTTTTTTATGAAGAAAGACTGGATAGACTTGGATTGTACTCGCTAGAATTTAGGAGATTGAGGGGGGATCTTATAGAAACTTACAACATTCTTAAGGGATTCAACAGGCTAATAATAATAATAACTTTATTTGTTAAGCACCTTAAAAACAACCAAAGCTGACCAAAGTGCTGTACAGAAAAAAGAAAACAAGCAAGACATCATAAAACAGGCAGAACAACAGAACATACAACTAACACGAGGCGCATAAATTACATACAAAAATCCAAACAATAAATTAAAAAAACATAAAACACAAGTACGAACAACGCAGCAAAACCAAGCAAATAAAGTTAATAAACAATTATTAATTAACTAGATGCAGGAAGATTGTTCCCGATGTTGGGGAAGTCCAGGACAAGGGGTCACAGCTTAAGGATAGAGGGGAAATCCTTTAGAACCGAGATGAGAAAAACATTGTTCTCGCAGAGTGGTGAATATCTGGAACTCTCTGCCACAGAAGGTAGTTGAGGTCAGTTCATTGGCTATATTTAAGAGGGTTAGATGTGGCCCTTGTGGCTAGAGGGATCAGGAGGTATGGAGAGAAGGCAGGTACGGGATACTGAGTTGGATGATCAGCCGTGATCATATTGAATGGCGGTGCAGGCTCGAAGGGCCGAATGACCTACTCCTGCACCTAATTTCTATGTTTCTATTAGCATCATTATCAACTTTGCAATCCCATGGTTATTTGGTGATTAATGAGCCTCGGTATTGACAATTCAGAGCTATAATTCAGAGTGGTGGGCACACATTCCACTGTTGGATTGAACAGGGATTGCAATATTTGCCTACAAGAGAAAGTAAATTGTGGAAGGTTATTCCATCCAGGTGATGCTAAATACGTCTTGGCAGCAAAAGGCATCAACAGAATCGCACAGTAGTAACATGCACTGAAGAAGGGTCTGAAGAAGGGTTTTGGCAATAAAAGTTTCCTATTTCCTTTGCTCCATAAATGCTGCTGCACCCGCTGAGTTTCTCCTGCACTTTTGTCTACCAGTAACATGCACTGGTTCTCTCAATCACTCAGGATTCAGACCAGATGAAAAAATAAATGAAGTTGAAATAAATTATTAAAAAAATGAAAAACGTAGCATCCCCTAAAATATATCATAAACTGAAATATATTTATTCTTTAGTGGCGATGTCAGAGCCATGGCACATTGTGATTTCATGTAGGTCAGTCATTTGATTCAATCAGATGTTGCAGATTAACGAGATGACATTGCTGAAAAAAACTCTGAAGGATCTGTTCTCCTTCACCAAGCTGTCTCTGTTCACGAATGTTTCAACACTCATCACTTACAGTCCAGCACCCTTCACCATCTGCAAATCACGACAATATCCTTCCCATTGAGGTACCATAACCTTGACTCTTCCCCTTCTAAATTAAAAGGCATTGAGTAGATCTTGATGGTATCTTCAAATTTCATCAGACAAAAATGTTATTAAAAATGCTTGTGAGCTGATAAATGCAGAAATTGAATATCATGTTCCTCCCAGCCCTGCCTGTGTAACGCAATGTTTATGTATTTTTAATCTGATATTTTTCAGCTTTTCCTTTTCCTGACTGTATTTACATGTATATTCACCAAGCCGTTAGTTGCTATGAATAGCCACATTCAATAGAAGCACATATAAGAGATACGGCTACAGAATTCTAGCTCCAACTCTCTCATTCTCATTCCTTTGAAACCATTAGCAGAACTGATGTAAATATTCTGTAGGGCTGCAAAAAGCATTAATAATCTGTAACATTGTATTTTCCTGAGATGCGCATAGTCAAAGATAAACAAAGATAAATCATTATACCATGTTTATATTGAACCATTGGACTACCTATTATGTTCACCGGATGTTTTCTAGAGAAAGTTTCTAGAGATTTAGCTCTTAGGGCTAAAGGAATCAAGGTATATGGGGAAAAAGCAGGAACGGGGTACAGATTTTGGATGATCAGCCATTGAATGGTGGTGCTGGCTCGAAGGGCCGAATGGCCTACTCCTGCACCTATTTTCTAGGTTTCTATATTTCTATGTTATTGCTCCCCAAGTTGGAGATGCTGGCAATGATACATGATAATACAATAACGTGTATGGGACGTGGGTTAGGTATACAAAGTGCTTATTATTCCTCTTGGGCCTGTCCAACTTTGTCCGTCAGTTACGCGACAGGCCGGTGGCGTGCGAAGATTTCATTCAGGACGAAGTCCACACTCCTCCACGCCACTCCACACTCCTCCACACAACTCCATGCGCCCGTCCTGCGCTACCCACACGCTACCCACACGCTAGCAGGTCGCGTAAATGGCATGCGAATGACAGCCAAGTGGGACAGGTCCTTTAGAGTGGAACATTGTGTTCCAATGCTGGTTCAATAGTGAAATGCAGTGATGTACTTTTACCTACGGACCAGATTTTTTAAATGTCGTGAATTCTTGTATAAAACAAAAACAATACATATTGGAAGTAAGAGTCAGGCCATGCAGGATCTATGGAGCGAGAAACTGAGTTAACATTTCAGGTCAAAGTCCTATGTGTAAGCAAGATGACAAGCAGAAAATCTGAATCTGAATCTGAATCTGAATCACAAAGAATCTGAATCTGAATCTGAATCTGAATCTGAGATACACGTGAAATGACGATAAAATGAGCATTCAATTGCCTTGCCCATAGCTTCTGCGTTCCATGCTATGTGCAGTACCAGTTGTCCAACTCACTACTCGCCCATCTTGCTTTATATACTCCTGTGTACAGCACCCCTCAGCGACATCAATTATTTCTTCAGCCACATGTATTTATTCATTAAGAAAAATATGTCCTTATTTCTAAATCATTCTGAGGTCACTCCTTGCTGATAAATTCAAAATGTCCAGTCCTACATGACATTACAATACAGGTACCAGTTTCCACCCTGAATTTTGCTGCAACTTTACCCACTTTAAAAACTTGCTTCAGTGTAGTTTTGTGCCACTATTAAAAGGCACTGTATAAATGAAGTCAGCTTTATTTTCCAGTGATTTAGATCATTAAACTCCACAAACAGCATTGATCAGCCACCCTAATACTGAAAATAAATTGCTATTTTGTTCCAGAATCTGCAATTAAAATAGATAAATGGGACAAATTGACGAGGCCTTGTAACAGTGTTTTAAGAGACAGGGGGAAAATTACTGCAGGTCTGCAATAGGTCCTGTGTTCCAAGCCTGATTATGTGTTTTTTTTGTTTTGCAGGTTTGACTTTACCCATAACGAATGGGAAAAGGTGAGATGTTTTAGTTCATCTTCAGCATTTGTTTACTTGACAGACCACTTTGTGTGATTCACAATTAATTAGCTACAATTAATACAATATTGATTCCAATTTATTTTTGCTTCTGGACATAAAGTTAAGTCAGTTTTCTATTGCCATACAATGGTATTACACTAAGAAAGAAAACATTATTTTCCAGGTAGAAATCACACTGCTCCAAACTTGCACAAATAGTTCAGGTTTTGAGCACCATCCCAGCAGTTGCAACAACAAATAACTCTCCAGACACCTCAGACACTCTCCGTCGTCTCCGCGCATTCCATTCTCTAGGCCCTCACCCCCTCATCTTCACCATGGACTCCAGTCACTCTACACCTTCATCCCCCACCACGATGGTCTCACAGCCCTCCGGTTCTTCCTCGACCAGAGAAGCAACCTATACCCAGCCACTGACACTCTCCTCCGCCTAGCGGAGCTGGTCCTTACCCTCAATAACTTCACGTTCGACTCCTCCCATTTCCTCCAAATACAAGGCGTAGCTATGGGCACACGCATGGGCCCCAGCTATGCCTGCCTATTTGTCGGTTACGTCGAGCAATCCTTGTTTAATACATACCAGGGCCCCATCCCCGACCTCTACCTCCGCTACATCGACGACTGCTTTGGTGCCACCTCCTGCACCCGCACACAACTGACTGACTTCATCCACTTCACCACTAACTTCCATCCGGCACTCAAATACACCTGGACCATTTCCGACACTTCCCTACCATTCCTTGACCTCACTATCTCCATTGCAGGTGATAGACTTCTGACCGACATACACTATAAACCCACTTACTCCCATGGCTATCTGGACTACACTTCTTCCCACCCTGCTTCCTGTAAGGACTCCATCCCCTACTCCCAATTCCTCCGTCTACGCCGCATCTGCTCCACGGATGAGGCGTTCCACACCAGGACATCTGAAATGTCCTCATTATTCAGGGAACGGGGGTTCCCCTCCTCCGCCATGAATGAGGCTCGCACCAGGGTCTCTTCCATACCCCGCAACACTGCTCTCTCTCCCCATCCCCCACTCGCAACAAGGGCCGAGTCCCCCTAGTCCTCACCTTTCACCCCATCAGCCGTCACATACAAAAAGTAATCCTCCGTCAGTTTCGCCACCTCCAACGTGAGCCCACCACTCGCCACATCTTCCCATCTCCCCCCATATCTGCCTTCTGCAAAGACCGCTCCCTCCATAACTCCCTTGTCAATTCTTCCTTCCCTCCCGTACCACCCCCTCCCCGGGCACTTTCCCTTGCAACCGCAAGAGATGCAACACTTGTCCCTTTACCTCCCTCCTCGACTCCGTTCAAGGACCCAAGCAATCGTTCCAGGTGCGACAGAGGTTTACCTGCATCTCTTCCAACCTCATCTATTGCGTCCGCTGCTCTAGATGTCAGCAGATCTATATTGGTGAGACCAAGCGGAGGTTGGGCGATCGTTTCGCCGAACACCTCCGCTCGGTCCGCAATAACCAAGCTGACCTCCTGGTGGCTCAGCACTTCAACTCCCCCTCCCACTCCGTCTCCGACCTCTCTGTCCTGGGCCTCCTCCATGGCCACAGCGAGCAGCACCGGAAATTGGAGGAACAGCACCTCATATTCCGTTTGGGGAGTCTGCATCCTGGGGGCATGAACATCGAATTCTCCCAATTTTGTTAGTCCTTGCTGTCTCCTCCCCTTCCTCAGTCGCCCTGCTGTCTCCTCCCATCCCCCAGCCTTCGGGCTCCTCCTCCTTTTTCCTTTCTTGTCCCCGCCCACCCTCGCCCCCGATCAGTCTGAAGAAGGGTTTCGGCCCGAAACGTTGCCTATTTCCTTCGCTCCATAGATGCTACTGCACCCGCTGAGTTTCTCCAGCTTTTTTGTGTACCTTCGATTCTCCAGCATCTGCAGTTCCTTCTTAAACACTCAATTATATCATATTTGGGACTTCCTCAGAGAACTGTGAAAAACCCCCAATGCTGCACTATTTGAGATATTTTTACCATATTTTCTGTATTATGCATGAAAGTAAATATTTACTTAGTGTGAGAAATGTGCATTTATACCTGCCTACCAAAAAAGTATAAAATGTATAAAGATTGTTTCTTGGTCCAGTTTCTAGCATCTGTAGTCCCTTGTGTCTCCAATAATGTATTATTGATGTAAAGAAACAAGTATGTATATTTCTCCTGTGACTACTATATCGTAAGAACTTATCAGCATGCCTCATTATTTTATTGGCTAATGTACTTCAATTCCAATGGTATCTTGGAAATATACCAGTTATTCTGATGCTTAATAACTTGAATAAAATACATACCATATAACAAAGCATTGTAAGACATAGAACTAACCTGAAGCAAAACGTAACTGCAGATGCTGATTTACAAACAAAGGTGCAAAGTGCTGGAGTAACTCAGTGGGTTAGGCAGTATCTATGGAGAACATGGATAAGTGATGTTTCAGGTCAGGACCCTTTTTCAGACTCAAACCAACTTGATACAGCCAGACCCAAAACAAAACCACTATCTACCATATGTCTTTGAATGTACCTATAAAGTACAACAGAACTAAGATAAATAATTAAGGACAATGTTATTTACCACTGTGAATATGTGTCCATTTCTTTCCTAAATTTATATAGCCAATGTTAAATTGTAAGCAACAAGGATACCTGTCTAAGAAGGAACTGCAGATGCTGGAAAATCGAAGGTACACAAAAATGCTGGAGAAACTCAGCGGGTGCAGTAGCATCTATGGAGCAAAGGAAATAGGCAACGTTTCGGGCCGAAACCCTTCTTCAGACTGATGGGGGGCGGGGAGAAGAAAGGAGAAAGGAGGAGGAGGAGCCCGAGGGCTGAGGGAGAGATAAGAAGGGGAGGAGACAGCAAGGGCTAACAAAATTGGGAGAATTCGATGTTCATGCCCCCAGGATGCAGACTCCCCAAGCGGAATATGATGTGCTGTTCCTCCAATTTCCGTTGGTGTTCGCTCTGGCCATGGAGGTGACCCAGGACAGAGAGGTCGGATACGGAATGGGAGGGGGAGTTGAAGTGCTGAGCCACCGGGAGGTCAGGTTGGTTAATGCGGACCGAGCGGAGGTGTTCGGCGAAACGATCGCCAAGCCTCCGCTTGGTCTCACCGATACCTGTCAGTGGAGTTATTTCCAAAATGCCAGATCAGCTCCTGACAATGGCATTTTCTATCATAAATTGAAGTCTGAACAAGTAAGCAATGGCTTGCATGACAGCCCAAACCACCAGGGATGGCAGCCAGAGTTAGCTACATAAATGTAAACTTATTTTTTCAAGCTTTTTGGGGACTGAGAGAAAAGGAATACTTTGCCATGTCCACAATGAAACTTTGAGCTTCCTCCATGCTGAGCTGCGCACTGATTAGAGTTCTCATTCTTGAAAATGTACTAGAAAGGACCAATTCTCCCAATTGTGATGACCTACTGCACAATTAATGACTCTTGTTTAAGTGCTGTCGGCAAGCAACATGCTAAAGAGCGTTGGCTGTTAAATTGCCAAGAGTTGCATGATAGTTTGCTAAATAGGCCAGTTGTTCCTTTTGCTACGTGCTTGCCTGTGATTAGTTCCATCAATTGAGCAATTGCTAATTTTGTCAAATCTCCTGAGCTAATTTGTATCATACAACATAAACGTTGAGTGCAAGAAATCAGTCAGACTTACTTGATAGTAACATGGTGATGTTTCCTTCCCTTTTCAGTGACTATTTCTTCAAGGTGAAACTGAAACCACCAACCTAAGGTATTGTGACAAAATATCCAGAGGAATGTCATCAAACCGGACTGACCAGGAGCAAGACTCTGCTTCCTGGTCTATTTTATGATGAATAATTAGACATTCACGTTGACACTGACATCCGTTTGGGGAAGCCGTGAGGGTCTTGTAGGTTCAAAATGGTATCAGTATTTCACGTGATTATTTGAGAGATTAAATTGAACCAGGCCTAATGTTATTGATGGATCATCCACTGGAAGATTGGTGATAGTGGAGAGGTCGGTGCGGTGGTCGATCAGGGCGCCGACGGCCGGACGAGGATAGACCACGTGAGAGTGAGCTGCCTGGGGGAGGAACAAAGAAGGGCCGGCACTGCCGTGAGGGGGAGGGAAAACAATGGAGGACCTAGCGTGGGGGGACCGCGGGGAGGAGGGGGAAACAAAGGAGGACCTGGAGCGGGATACTTTGTTAGCGCCCTTTATGTGGCAACTATTGCATACCTTGTGAATGCAAGCAAATAATTTCACTGTGACTTGTCACATGTGACTATAAAGCATTCATTAATTCATTTAAGTATGCAGTGTCCTGCAGTCAAGAAAGACCCAGCAACCAACTGTTTTATGAGAGCAAACAAGTAATAATAATAGTAGTGATACAAGAAACAGCAGATGCTTAAATTTTGATTAAAACACAAAGAGCTAGAGTAACCAGCAGGTCAGGCAATATCTGTGGAAAAAATGGATAGACATTTGTGTTAGGATGCTTCTTTAGTCTTGAGTCTGAAGCCAAAATGTTACTTATCCATTATTTCCACAGATGCTGCCCGACCCACTGAGTTCCTCCTGGTAATAATAATGCCTCCTTCTTGATGCCACAGACTGCATCCCTCTTGGAGGTTGAAAATCAACAGCAGATGCTCAAATCCTGCATAAAATTAATAAATAAAACATCCCTGAACATTTGGTTGGCGTGTGAGCAGAGACAGAGATTCATAGACTCAGAGGCTGATACATTATCAACCATGATAACTTTATTTTGAGCTAGTTACAGTTACAGCACCAAGCCAAAGTGTTGTCAAAAGGTTAGAAGATTGAGCTGCTGTTGAAATCTCTTATGAGACAACCAAACTAAGGTGGGCTCCATGCAATTAATGAAAGCCACACAAAAGCAATGACCATGGGTCAATGCTCCCACTGGCTAGAATTGTATTCGGCACTAATGTCTCATTTCTTTGCACAGTCTTCTTTGTTTTAGAAATATTGTGTAATTTTTTGTCTAATTTATATATAACTTATATTTCTCTGTGTTTATCTGAGTCCAAGTGCTTGTGATGCTGCTGTAAGGAAGTTTTTCATTGTATCTGTACCTCACTGTACTTGTGTATATGACAATAAACTAGACTTCACTTGAGTTGTTAGGCAAGTAATCTGATCACACAATGCATGAGCATTAGGATGGTTAAAGTCACAAAAAAATCAGTTACCACAGCTTTGGGTGGGACAGTGGTGTAGCCATTGGGTCCTGACCACCATGCTCTATTTGTGGAACATGCATTCTCTCCCTGTAACTGTGTAAGGTTCCTCTGGGAGCCTCACTTCATGCCATATCTTAGTACATACTATATTGTGGGTTAATTTGTTACTGCAAATTACTCCAAGTGTAGGTGGGAGGAGACTGCCATAGAGTCTGTGGAAAAACTCATAGTTATACATCATGGCAACACGTATTTTGACTCCCCAAGTCATTGCTGATCACAAAGCATAAATTTACTCTAATCTAATTTTATTCTCCTCAACTCCCCCCTTGGATTCTATCACTCACTGGAGGCTATTTGCAGTGGCTAATTAGCCTACCGCTCGCTTGTCCTTGAGAAATGGGGGGAAACTGAAGCACATGGTCACAGACAGAAGCCAAAGTCAAGAATAAACCTAAATACGCCAAGCTATGTGGCAGCATGTCCAATAGCTGTGCCTCTGTGCAACTTCAGTGCAAATTTTACACAAGCAATTAGTATTGTAAGAGAGTATAGCCTGCAGGCAAATAGGTGGGAAAATGGATTTGATGGGATTATTCTGAAAGCAAGAATAGGCTCAATATGGTGAATGGCCTTATATGTCATGAAGTTAGTTGGAGAATTTTGGCAGAAAGTCATTTTACACACATTAACCAAGCCTTCTGCCCAAGTTACAGTGTCTGATTGGAAGGGTCCCAGTGTTAATTCAAATTAAATTTAACATGACTGGAAGGGCTATTGAACCTGAAAGTTAACACAGAACATACTGAAAATATGCAGCAGGCAAGGCAGCATCTGGAGAGAGAAAAACAGGGTTATTGTCACTGGTTATTTTATCAGAATGGTCCTGAAACATTGATTCTGTCTCCATCCACAGACGAGGCCTGCCTGACCTGTTGGTCATGTATAGCATTTTCTGTCATTACTTTAGATTTACAATGGTTAAAAAAAATGTTTAGTTTAGATTTGTTTTATTAGATCAACAATTCACAGTGCATAAATTCAAATCCACCCTGGCAAGTTAAAAACACAATTGAAATTGGTTACTTGTAAGCTATGTGAATGACTTTCAATGGCCTTAAGCCATCTAGTGATTGGCTATTAATGCAGTTTGGCCAATGTTATCAAGATCCCAAGAGCAAATAAAATAATGGCCTGGAAGCTAATTGTTATTTAAACTGTCAAGATATAAGCTAGAATTGCTATCTGTCTAGTGTGCTTCAACCAGACCTAAGATAGTCCGTTGACTTGCCAGCAAAATTCCACTGAACTAGTCTGAATCCACTTTTATTTCACTGCATAACCATCTTATTTATAATAAATAGATATCTTCTAATATGGATTTTAACATTTGAAATTATGTTCGTACTTTAGTATCATTTTGAATACATTTAAATGATCTTCTGACCAAGATTCAATTGCATCGCACTATCTTAAAACCTACAAATGAACAAGACACGACAAAGACCAGAAATACTGTAAGCTTGTTGACAAATTCGTATTTTCTCAACATGTCTCGACAGTGTCAGTACTTGTCACAGTCTTGTGTTGTTCAAATAGCTATCTCTAAGACTTTCAGAAAGTGTGTTGAAACAGGTCATTAATCATCTTACGAATTCTGCAAAGCACAGTTGGTATTTTCCAGAATAACAACAGCTGAAGCTCAAATACTGATTGCAGTATGTTATAAAAATTGCTCTTTGAACCTCCTCCTTCATTACCATCATAATTACACTGGCGGCGAGATGGAGATTCTAGTACACCTCAACCAAGTCTGACTGTGAAGAGGGGCAATCTGGGTGGTCCTCAGTGCAGAGTCAAGTTATGTACATTCGAGCACACAGCATGTAGCAAGACATTCCCTGTAAGACAATGGTTAAAAGTTTTTTTTAATTTTAATTTATTTTATTAGACCAACAATTCACAGCGCTTAAATTCAAAGCCACCCAGGCAAGTTAAAAACATAATTGAAATTGGCTACTTGTAAGCGATGTGAATGACTTTCAATGGCCTCAAGCCACCCGGTCTGAAGAAGGGTCTTGACCTGAAAAGTCACCCATTTCTTCGCTCCATAGATGCTGCTTCATCCACTGAGTTTCTCCAGCATTTTTGTCTACATTCCCTGCAAGACATGTTGATGTAAGGCTCCAGATCTGACCATGTTTCTAAAAGGCCCAATTCTTCCATGGCTGGCTTATAGCTTTGCACTCAACATTTACACTCAACATTTGCCTGCCTGCTCGAGGCTGTAGTTTTATCTGGGGTGAGTGTGGAGCTGCTCAGAAGAGCTAACATATAGTTAACTGGTGAGGTCCAGCACACTGGTAGTGCGAGAGTAACTCAGTGAGTCAGGCTGCATCCCTGGAGACATGGATGACTTCTGAAGAGACTTCTGAAGAAGTGTCACGATCCGAAACGTCACATATCACCTGTTCTCCAGAGATGCTGTCTGACCCACTGAGTAATTCCACGACTCCGTGTCTTTCTCCATAAACCAGCATCTGCAGTTCCTTGCTTCAATATTTGATGTATCTTTAACATTCATGTATATTCATGAAGTATTAAAAATTGTAATAAGATTGTAAAACTGTACCTTATGGAAGGCTGCTCTAGATTCTAGAAGGTTGGAATTAAAAGATGTAAATTACCTATTTTCACCTTTCTTTTTGATAACCAATCCTCCACGTTCAATGAAAGGGTTTACTGTTCTTGGTTCATCGATGAAACGTTGCTGTCCACTTCAGGATATCATGAAGAAAACAATATGGGAGCAAACAAACCTGACGATCAAATCTGCTGAAGTTGGAAACCCGCAATATCCGCACAATTATGAAGGTAAGTGCTGACACTTCTGCTCAGAATTACCAACATTTCAATGGAAAATGTAGGTTCTTTTTTTATAGGCCTTGATGGTCTGCATAATACGTTTCCTTTACAACTATTGATTGTAGAGGTGTCCCTCTACTTAATGCGAGTTTCTGTAATGCACCGTTCAACAGGCTTGTGAGTGATATTTATCAATTATCAGCTACCAAGCAGCAACCAAATAAGCTCATTGAACAAAAGCAGATCATAGAGAAGTTGCCACAATGTAAAATTGTGGGAAAGCTCAGGGAAAGCAGGCACTTTCATATTTTGTCAGCCAACGTCTTCTCCACTTTGTTCTTGAAACCTGCTCGATGTGCTCCTTCCTGATCAACATGTTTGCTCTGTATTTGTGAAATGGTATATTTATGTTACAGAAAGATAGTCACATTGTGAGAAGATTGTGGCCTCTGGAATTTTTTGAGGATGTGACAAGTAAAATGGATGAAGGGGTGCCAGTGGATGTAGTGTATCTAGACTTTCAGAAAGCCTTTGATAAGGTCCCGCACGGGAGACTGGTGACTAAATTTAGAGCACATGGTAGGGTGTTGACATGGATAGAAAATTGGTTGGCAGACCGGAAGCAAAGAGTAGGAGTGAACAGATCCTTTTCAGAATAGCAGGCAGTGACGAGTGGAGTGCCGCAAGGCTCGGTGTTGGGGTCACAACTGTTTACCATATATATTAATGATTTGGAAGAGGGAATTAGGTACAACACTAGCAGGTTTGCGAATGACACAAAGCTGGGTGGCAGTGCGAGCTGTGAAGAGGATGTTAGCAGGTTGCAGGGTGACCTGGACAGGTTGAGTGAGTGGGCAGATGCGTGGCAGATGCAGTATAATATAGATAAATGTGAGGTTATCCACTTTGGTGGCAAAAACAAGGGGGCAGATTATTATCTCAATGGGGTTAGGTTAGGTAAGGGGAGGTGCAGCGAGACCTGGGCGTCCTTGTACACCGGTCACTGAAAGTTGGCTTACAGGTACAGCAGGCAGTGAAGAAAGTTAATGGAATATTGGCCTTCATAACAAGAGGATTTCAGCATAGGAGTAAAGAGGTTCTTCTGTAGTAGTATAGGGCTCTGCTGAGACCACATCTGGAGTATTGTGTCCAGTTTTGGTCTCCTAATTTGAGGAAGGACATCCTTGTGATTGAGGCAGTGCAGCGTAGGTTCATGAGATTAATCCCTGGGATGGCGGGACTGTCATATGAGGAAAGATAGAAAAGGCTAGGCTTGTATTCACTGGAGTTTAGAAGGATGAGGGGCTATCTTATAGAAACATATAAAATTATAACAGGACTGGACAAGCTAGATGCAGGAAAAATGTTCCCAATGTTGGGCGAGTCCTGAACCAGGGGCCACAATCTTAGAATAAAGGGGAAGCCATTTAAGACTGAGGTGAGAAAAAACATTTTCACCCAGAGAGTTGCGAATTTGTGGAATTCCATGCCACAGAGGGCAGTGGAGGCCAAGTCACTGGATGGATTTAAGAGAGAGTTGGATAGAGCACTAGGGGGTAGTGGAATCAAGGGATATGGGGAGAAGGTAGGCACGGGTTATTGATTGGGAACGATCAGCCATGATCACAATAAATGGCGGTGTTGGCTCGAAGGGCCGAATGGCCTCCTCCTGCACCTATTTTCTATGTGTCTATGTTTCTAAGATGCCTGTGAACTGTTGTGGACGTCATCTATTACACAACTTCTGGACTCAAGGTAATCCTGAAATCACTGAGAATCCCAGACCACTATTGTGCTGTCTTCTAATACCCATAGAGAAAATGATGAATGCATTTTCGATAGCAATAAAAAGGCCTAGTCATCTCCTTAATACAAATATATACTGCAGGTTAAATACGAATGTTGTAATTACAACTGGTAGTTTGGCAGGAGCTGGAGGCAAAGTGTTAAGGGCGGCAGCGTCCATGACTGCAACAGATAATGCTGTGCTAGCTACAAGTTTTCTTGCAGGACCTGACACGTCTCCAGAGAAACACATCCTTCATTTTACATTTCAGAGAACTAGAGAGATGTTCTCATGAACCTAGTAAATCTAGTTGGGATGGTAGGCATCTCTCAAAATCGCCATGTTAAATGTGCTCTGGTTCATCTTGTCGCTAAATTTATTCCCTGAACCTATGATAGGATTCTAAACGGTTCGACTTTGATAAAATCCTTTCATGCTCAGAGCTGCAACAGCTAATAGGAAGTGTTCTGACAATTTTATGACATTCATTTACAAGCCAGTACCAGAAATATATTCAAGTGGGAAGTATTTACAGAAACAATTGAATAGACTGTCCATTGGAGAAATGGAGTGAGAAATATTTTGCAAGAAAATTAAACAAATTAGTTAAGCATTCCATGTGAATTTATTTTTGCAGAATATCAGAAGAGATACCCAAATTAGGTTCTCAGTAAAGACAGTACCACACTGCCTTCATATTTTTTTCTTTGTTACCTCCTCAAATAAACACATTTAGATTTGCGTGACATAATGTTTCCTGCACAGAAATCACACTGACTTTCTAAGTGAATATAACCCTATCCCTCAGAACCGGCTCCAACAATTTCCCAACAATTTGTGTAAAGTTCACAAGCCTGTAGTTCCAGGCATATACCCACTATCCTTTTAAATTAGGGAACAACTATATTTATCTTCTAATCTTGTGGTACCTCACAAATATACAAAGTTCTCTGTTGTATCCCCAACAATCACCTTCCTTGCTTCCCTTAGCAACCTGGGATGGTTCCTATCCGGTCCTACAAATGTAACCACCTTAATGTGCTCCAATATTTTTATTATTTCCACTTTCCTGATACAGACATGTTCCAGCATATCAAACACAACCTCCTGCTGGAAGTTATCTCAATAAGTGATCTGGTGTATGTGATTTTAAATTTGGTCATGATAATATGTGTATTTGAATTTACAATGCTCTCCATTATGTTTGGGACAAAGACCATCATTTATTTATTTGCCTCTGTACTCCCCAATTTGAGATTTGTAAAAGAAAAAAATCACATGCGGTTGAAGTGCACATTGTCAGATTTTAATAAAGGCCATTTTTATACATTTTGGTTCAACATGTAGAAATTACAGCTGTGTTTATACATATTCTCCCTATTTCTGCGCATCCCTCTGGAATTGGATCCTCGACTTCCTCATCCATAGACCACAGTCTGTCCGTATTGGTGGAAATGTGTCATCCTCGATACCAATCAGCACGTGAGCACCTCAAGGCTGCATGCTCAGCCCCCTGCTTTATACTCATGACTGCATAGCCGGACATAGTGCGAACTCCATCATCAAGTTCGCCGACGACACCACCGTTGTGGGACGAATCACTGATGGGGACGAGTCAGAGTATAGAAGTGAGATCGACCGATTGACCAAATGGTGCCAGCACAATAACCTGGCTCTCAACAGCAGCAAAACCAAGGAACTGATTGTGGACTTTGAAAGGGGTAGGATGGGGACCCACAGTCCCGTTTATATCAACGGGAGGATAGTGGAAAGGGTTAAGAACTTCAAATTCCTGGGCGTGCATATTTCCGAAGATCTTTCCTGGTCCCAGCACACTGATGCAATTATAAAGAAAGCACATCAGCGCCTCTACTTCCTGAGAAGATTACGGAGAGTCGGTATGTCAAAGAGGACTCTCTCGAACTTCTACAGGTGCACAGTAGAGAGCATGCTGACTGGTTGCATCATGGCTTGGTTCGGCAACTTGAGCGTCCAGGAGCAGTAAAGAATGCAGAAAGTTGTGACCACTGCCCAGTCCATCATCGGTTCTGACCTCCCCACCATCGAAAGGAGCTATTGCAGTCGCTGCCTCAAAAAGGCTGCCAACATCATCAAGGACCCACACCATCCTGGCCACACACTCATCTCTCCGCTGCCATCAGGTAGAAGGTACAGGAGCCTGAAATCTGGTACATCAGGCTATTAAACACGACATCAAACAAACTCTGAACTATAACAGCCTATTGCACTTTATCTGTTTATTTATGTGTGTGTATATATATATGGTCTATGGTATATAGACACAATGAACTATTCTGTATTTATGCTTACAATATTCTGTTGTGCTGCAGCAAGCAAAAATTTCATTGTTCTATCTGGGACACATGACAATAAAACTCTCTTGACTTGACTCTTGACTCTTCAGGAGTCAGGTGTGGATTTGTCAATGACCACTGTCCGCAGAAGACTTCATGAACAGAAATACAGAGGCTACACTGCAAGATACAAACCACTGGTTAGCCGCAAATATAGGATGGCCAGGTGACAGTTTGGCAAGAAGTACTTAAAAGAGCAACCACAGTTCTGAAAAAAGGTCTTGTGGACAGATGAGATGAAGATTAATTTATGTCAGAGTGATGGCAAGAGCAAAGTATGGAGGAGAGAAGGAACTGCCCAAGATCCAAAGCATACCACCTTATCTGTGAACCATGGTGGTGGGATTGTTATGGTCTGGGCATGTATGGCTGCTGAAGGTACTGGATCACATATCTTCATTGATGATACAACTGCTGATGCCAGTAGCATAATGAATTCTGACGTGTATAGACACATCCCATCTGCTCAAGGTCAAACCAATGCCTCAAAACCCATTGGCCAGCGTTTCATTCTACAGCAAGACAATGATCCCAAACATACTGCTGAAGCAACAAGGGAGTTTTTCAAAGTTTTCTTGAGTTAATTCGTGAGTGGCCAAGTCAATCATCCGATCTGAACCCAATTGAGCATGCCTTTTATATGCTGAAGAGAAAACTGAAGGGGACTAGCCCCCACAAAAAGCATACGCTAAAGTTGGCTGCAATACAGGCCTGGCAGAGCATCACCAGAGAAGACACCCAGCAACTGGTGATGTCCATGAATCGCAGACTTGAAGCAGAGATTGCATGCAAAGGATATGCAACAAAATACTAAACATGACTACTTTCATTTACATGGCATTGCTGTGCCCCAACCTTATGGTGCCCTGAAATGTGGGCACTATGTATAAACACAGCTGTAATTTCTACATGGTGAAACCAAAATGTATAAAAATGGCCTTCATTAAAATCTGACAATGTGCACTTTAACCACATGTGATTTTTTTCTATTACAAATCTCAAATTGTGGAGTACAGAGGCAAATAAATCAACGATGGGTCTTTGTCCAAAACATTATGGAGGGCATTGTACTTTATACAAGCTGATATCAATAAAAGTGAACACGAGGCTCCTTTTCAAAGGAGAACTTTGGAGAATCCCATGAAACACGGTTGCCATTTCAAATCTTGAGAATCTCTTTGTGGAGCATGTGCCGGGTGGACTAGTGGCAGACATTGGTTCTACGCATTCCCAGCATCCTGACCTGTGATCTATCCACCTTCTGCAGATGATTGAATGGGAGTGTTTGACTGAGATCAGATCAGACACAAGGTGACGAGGAGCACTAAGAGCAACATTCAGCAAAGATAGAAAATTTAAAAAAATCTTCCTGAAAGATGTTGCATGTCCAGGACACTGCAGGAGTAGTGCAAAAGCCTTTTAACTAATGCAGAAACCACCTTTGTATTTGCACAGTATTTGCAGGTGTTTTCAAATGATTTCTCTTGCCATTTGAAATTATTGCACACACTCTATGGCCTCTGTGTGCCACCACACCATGTACATAGGACTGCTGGAAAAAATGATGGCCCACAGTGAGCGGCACAATGGTGCAGCGGTGGAGCTGTTGCCTTCAGCATGAGAGACCCAGGTTTGATCTTGACTATGGGTGCTATCTGTGTGGAGTTTGTATGTTCTCCCTGTGACCGCGTGAGTTTTCTCCAGGCTCCAGTTTCCTCCTACATCCTAAAGATGTGCAGGTTTGATAGTTATTTAGCTTCTGTAAATTCTGTGATTGTGGACTTGGTGGGCTGAATAGCCCATTTCCATGTGGTATCTGTAAACTAAACTGATCTACGGTGCTCAGCTGCAACCTGAAAATAGCTCTGCAAGAAAAGTGTGAACTGTGCTATTTGCCTCATCTATCTTTTATTATGTGTTTTAGCTGGGCTGCCAACTCTCACGCTTTGAGCGTGACACTCACGCATTTCAGCCAATTCTCACGCCCTCACGCTGAAGACAGAATTCTCACGCTGACCTATAGGATCTATAGCGGAGCTATAGGATCTTTGCTGCACAGTTTGTCTCTTTGCGCCGCATGACTGCGATCTTCACGGATTGGGGAAGCGAGTCAGTCCCAGGCAGCAGGTGTCAGCGCTTTTGTGAGCCGTCTACAAGCGCTGTGCTTCCGGCTGCCACGGCAACCTCGCTCCCTCCCTCCCTCCTGCCCTTCAACTCACACGGCAGTGCCAACGCTGCCAATCCACGCTACACCGTGCCCGCCAGACTCCCCATTGGGCGGCCGGGAGAGAGAGAGGGAGGGGAGAAAGAGAGAGAGAGAAAGAAAAAAAAGGGAGGGATGGAGGCAAAGAGAGACAGGGGGAGGGAATGTAGAAAGGGGATGAAGGAAGGGAAGGAGAAAAGGGAGAAAGAGGAAGTGTGAGGAAAAAGAGGGAGGGGAGGAAAGAGGGAGGGGGGGGTGGGAGGGGGGAAGGAAAGGTGTGTCTGTTTCCCTGTGTGTGTGTGTGTGTGTGTCTCCCTGTATGTGTGTGTCTCCATGTGTGTATGTGTGTGTGTGTGTCTCCCCGTGTGTGTGTGTGTCTCCCCATGTGTGTGTGTGTGTGTGTGTGTCTCCCTGTGTGTGTGTGTGTGTGTCCCTGTGTGTGTGTGTGTGTTTGCTCTGTTAACAGCGTTAAAGTACTTATGAGGTAGAGTCAGGAAAGGGAACATGTTATTTATTTTTAGTTTGCTTTAATTTGTTAGATGATTGTTTGTTGAGTGCCATCATTTCTGAAATGGTCTTAAAGTAACAACTGTTATAAAGCAGTAATAAGTGATTTTTGTCCAAACAATTGGAACTTGCATAAAATGTTTGCATTATTAGCAGGGCTGCCAACTCTCACGCATTGAGCGTGAGACTCACGCATTTCACAAAATTCTCACGCTCTCACGCTGATCACAAAATTTCTCACGCTCAAATATCTGCTGGTGCTGAAAGTTCAAAATAAAGCAAAAATTGTTTTAGAGGTGAGTAAAAACCATGAGGGGAATATCAGGTGAATGCATAGTCTTTTTCCCAGGATATGTGATTCAAGCACTAGAGGGGATTGGTTTAAAGCAGGACTGTCAAACTACCGGACTGACGGGATGATTATTATCTAAACGGTGGCCGATTGGGAAAGGGGGAGATGCAGCGAGACCTGGGTGTCATGGTACACCAGTCATTGAAGGTGGGCATGCAGGTGCAGCAGGCAGTAAAGAAAGCGAATGGTATGTTGGCTTTCATAGCAAGAGGATTTGAGTATAGGAGCAGGGAGGTTCTACTGCAGTTGTACAGGGTCTTGGTGAGACCACACCTGGAGTATTGCATGCAGTTTTGATCTCCAAATCTGAGGAAGGACATTATTGCCATAGAGGGAGTACAGAGAAGGTTCACCAGACTGATTCCTGGGATGTCAGGACTGTCTTATGAAGAAAGACTGGATAGACTTGGTTTATACTCTCTAGAATTTAGGAGATTGAGAGGGGATCTTATAGAAACTTACAAAATTCTTAAGGGGTTGGACAGGCTAGATGCAGGAAGATTGTTCCCGATGTTGGGGAAGTCCAGGATAAGGGGTCACAGCTTAAGGTTAAGGGGGAAATCCTTTAAAACCGAGATGAGGAGAACTTTTTTTCACACAGAGAGTGGTGAATCTCTGGAACTCTCTGCCACAGAGGGTAGTTGAGGCCAGTTCATTGGCTATATTTAAGAGGGAGTTAGATGTGGCCCTTGTGGCCAAGGGGATCAGAGGGTATGGAGAGAAGGCAGGTACGGGATACTGAGTTGGATGATCAGCCATGATCATATTAAATGGCGGTGCAGGCTCGAAGGGCCGAATGGCCTACTCCTGCACCTAATTTCTATGTTTCTATGTTTCTATGATTTTGGGGGAAAAAAAGTAGTTTACTTTCTCCCATGCAGATGGTGTGATAGGTGAGACACGGCGGCGGTGGTCCCAGCACCGACCCCCCTCCCCCCCTGAGGCACGACACACACCTCCCACCCTCACCTCCGGCAGCTCTATGTCCGTCGGCCGCACTGTCCACACCCCATGGAGTTTTAACCCCGGCCCGGAGCCAGGAGCTGACTGGGTGAGTGGGGGCATTGGTGCTGCCTCCAGAGCCTACAATGGGATGGGGAACACCCCCTCCCACACCCTCCCCCCCTCGGTCGTTACGCTCCCTCGTAATTTCTCACTCTCAACTCTCACCCAATGTTGGCAGCCCTGGTTTTAGTCACTTTAAGATTCTGGTGTACAACATTTTTTTCCAAGTTCTTTGGAATGCCACATAAGTATTCAATGCATTCATGCTATATGCAAAACTATGTACAAAGTAGTTTCAGTGCTGCAGGCACTGGTTCTCAAAGCTCAAAATAATCAACTCACATTGTCTGGCTGCTGGTGCCATTTTGTAGGATTCTTAGCGATTAAAATAGTTACACAATTGCTACCAATCAGATGATCAGAAACCAAAACAGGTGATAAATCATCTCTCGGATTCTCAGCAGAGAGAATTGGTTTACCAATTAAAATGTTGCTGTACCAGTTTGCTTTGCTAACATAAAGATAAAACCAATGCATCCAAGGTGTTTTATTGGCCCGTGTTTTTCATTTTTTTAAGTTTATTACTGACACAGAATTTAACCCTACATTGTCTGTGCTGGTGTTTACATTCTCTGCATATATTTTCTCCTCCAACATCTCTCTTTATATCCATATTTACATATCCAATACCTGCAAAAAAAACAATAATGTGAAAAGTCCCAGCCTGAAATGTCACCGATCCATGTTCTCCAGCGATGCTGCCTGACCAGCTGAGTTACTCCGTTTTTTTTAATATACACCAGCATCTGTAGTTCCTTATGTCTACTTGTTTAAAATCGCTAGTTTTGGAAGAATAACACCTTCATACGACTGAGTAAATAGGCAGCAGCTACCAATCCCTGCCTGGCTGTTAGTCCCAACATCAGTTGCCCTACTGTGGAAATGCTAAGAACACCTCAAACAATACACAGCGGATGGAGAATGAGAGGAGGATTGAACCATGTCTCTTTCTCAATCCCAACATCCTGCTCCATGCAGCGTGTAAGCATTGTGCGCTGGATCACTTACAAAAAAAATTGTTTTCATGCCTTCAGAGATAAACTAAAATTGACAACAGGTGGTTATCCAACTACAATACGTGTCACTGTAAGACATGGGCTATAAGTAGTTATTGTGGAATTTCTGTCAAATAGTAAGGCCGATTGATAAAAGAGGCAGAAATAAATCACTTGTGGTTTTTCCCTTGGGGTCTGCATATTCCGCTTTACACCAGAGTTTAATTTGAAAGGTAATTGTATACATCTGCAAATGAGTTGGTAATTAGGAGGTAATGATTCCATCCTTCAAGATAAGAAATTTGTTTGTTCAGCTCTGCGCACACAATGGATTTAAACCAACTTCAAATCAATTTAATTTAGGTGTATTCCACTCCCTCAGGGATAAAATCAGTTCAGACTAGTGAAGTTAACATGTTACTTTGCCAACGGAAAAGTATTTCAAATTAAACTCCTTGATTTGATTTAATATTGAGATGAACTCATCATACCATTTCACAAAGCATGACTACGAAGGAAAAGCAACCTCAATTAATTTCACTCTGAGAAAAGCTAATTGAGGAGTCGGAGTCACAGGCACAGCTGTAGTTATGATTCCAGTCATTAGTGGTGCACTTTAGTGTCAGGGTAAATACCAGGAATGGTAATACTTACCCTAGATAAGTCACAGCTGCTTTATTAGACTTGAAAAGAACAAAAGCAAATCTGGAATATTGAAAACAGAAAACCCACAAGGCTGCTTTAACATTTTGATGCCAGTGGAAGGTTCCACCCAGCATGTTGACCTTTTTCTTTCGGATGCTATTTGACCTGCTGTTCATTTTTAGCAGTTTTGTCTTCTTAGAGCAGCTGTTTAATTGTTTGGCTAGACCAATCAGTACTCTCATCTCTCACACTGGTGGCTATCCTTCTAATGAAAAGCTGCTTTTACTGGCACTGCTTCAATTATAAAACTGGGAGATCAGTGTCATTGTGCCAATGTTAATATGATCAAATGTACTTCTCTTACCCTGGTGCAGATTGCACTCTCTGTTGCCAAGAGTCTGGCCAACCTCTGCCATCCCTCCCCCTATATCCATTTGTAACAGTGGTGAAAGTAATCAGCAGCAAGTGCCTGGCTGTATGTCTGAAGAATTAGTTTGAAGAAGGGTCCCAACCCGAAATATCACCTAAACTAAATGTTCATGTCATAGGAGCAGAATAATGCCATTCGACCCATCAAGTCAGCTCCACCATTTAACCCATGGTTCGATTGTATGAATGGATGGCATGATTGTAATCGTACATTGTCTTCCCGCTGACTGGTTAGAACTTGACATTTAGATGGAAATCAAGAAGAAATCAGTTAATACCTTTAACAACCTCAGAAAACCTTGAAATTACTTACACAATAAAATTATTTGCAACAAAAGCTTTTAATTGTACCGCAGTAGACGAGCAATAGACTAAATTCAACTAAATCGATGAGTAGGAAAGAACTGCAGATACTGGAAAAATCGAAGGTAGACAAAAATGCTGGAGAAACTCAGGAGGTGAGGCAGCATCTATGGAACGAAGGAATAGGTGACGTTTCGAGTCGAGACCCTTCTTCCTAAACAGTACATCATAAGTTTATGATGTACTTCCTAGTTACATCATAATCAGATTATGATGTACTTTTGGAGAGTGGTTATTGCTATAATGTGGGAAGGTCATTAAACATGGTTAAAAAGGAAGAAAATCGTGCAAATTCTGAGCAATTCGCTCGGTAACTGAGAGGAGAAAGGATGTTAATGTTTCAAGTGTACAACATTCATCAGGGATTTTGTGAATTCTGACAAAGGAACACATCTGAAACAGTCTAAAGAAGGGTCTCAACCTGAAACGTCACCCATTCCTCTCCAGAAATGCTGCTGTCCCACTGAGATACTCCAGCTTTTTGTGTCTATATTTGGTTTAAACCAGCATCTGCAGTTCCTTCTTACACATCTGAAACAGTAAACAGTCTTCTCCTTTATCAGAGGGTCGGCAATGTATTTCCAACACTTTCTCTTTTGGTGTCAGAACCCATGTATTTTATCGCCTAGTTCATAGAGAGAAATTGGCATTAATTGTGCTTACTACCAGCTCAGCTAAAGTCTTTGGGTATTGGCAAACCTTCTGTGGCAAACTAACTTACCATTTCCACACTATTGGTAGAGTTTTCATTGCAATGCGCTTTCTCGCTGAGATACTATTCCTAACACACTTTATCTCTCCTCTGCTCACCTCTTGCCCTACCTCCAGGTGCATCTTCCAATTTTAGTATTTCACCCACATCTTCTAACTTCTCTTTTTCTCGATTCACTTTCTCCAAACTGCTCGTAAATCAGAAGATCCAGGGACTGATTTTCTTACATGGTATGTTTAAGAGGGAACTGCAGATGCTGGAAAAATTGAAGGTAAACAAAAATGCTGGAGAATCTCAGCAGGTGAGGCAGCATTTATGGAGCGAAGGAATAGGTGACGTTTCGGGTCGAGACCCTTCTTCAGACAGATGGTGTCAGACCTTACATGGTATATCAGTTTAAATAATTCAGTAAATTATAAAACTATTCTGTTCATCCTATAAGAAAATAAAACTACATGGAGCAATTTGACGCTCCATATATTACTAATTAACAATTTGACTGCAATATAATCTGCAAATGTATTTTATTACTACTTGGACCTGATATGTGAGTTACCTTTCAAGATTAGATGGCTTGCTGAGTGGTAAAATAATTGCTGCCCAGGTGTCCCCACACCCATACTTACCAGGTCTGCGTGAAGACGGCCTATTTTCCTGGCCCAAAGCGTTTTAGATTTCATAGGTATGGACTTTATCAGCATGCCTCTGGTAATCAAACTGAGCAGTCCTGACCACAAAATGCTTTGACAGCTGGAAAAGCCTCGATCCCTTGCTTGTTCAGCTACAAATGATGTATGTGTTATTTAGTTATCAGGCCCAGGTCTTAGGTCATTCTCGTTTCATCCGTAGTCGGGGTCGGGCCTGGGCCCGGGTCTCTGGCACTGTGGGTGCTGTTGAGTTGCGGTTGAGTTGCTGCTGGGCCGTCCTCGTCTCCTCCCGGGTGTCCCGTCCCTCTCCGGGGGCGTCTGGGTTGGCCCTGGGCTGGCGGCCCCGGATTTGCAGGAACATTGTGTTGGGGAGGCAAAGCTAGCCAAGCAAAGCAAAATGACAGCACTATTACTGCACTATATTAGTTAATTATTGAACTTTTTTTGTCTTTGCCCGTTATGTACTATATTTACATATTCACATATCCTGTTGTGCTGCAGCAAGCAATAATTTAATTGTCCCATCTGGGACATATGACAAGAAAACACTCTTGACTCTTGACAACAAGAATTGTGAATCAGCCAAGTCAGAATTAACCAGACTCATCAAAGTCTTAAATTATTTGTTTCTGAATGTTTCTGAACGTTTAAAATCTTATAAAACACTTAAAACAGCTTAAAAACTGGAATTAATTAAAAAACCTTAACAATCTAAAGCACTTTAAAATACTTTTGAACACTTCTAAACTTTTAATTACCTTAAAATACATATTTTTAAATGTCTATTTTACCAATCACTGAAAGATTTAAAAGCGATTCTTGGAATCATTTTCGAATATAATTTTAACCTTTAATAGATCTTACCGACAGCTCTTGTTATTGCTGGTGCTATTTGCTTCCATTGTTATCTCTGGGAAAGTATCCCTTGCACTTCCTTGTACCTGGTACAGGATTCCCTGGCATGCAGGCAAGGTAAGTGATTGGAACCCAGCCCAGGTTGATGTTCCCACACAGATCTCCATAAGGCTTCAAATGTTGGAGTGCAGCTTGCTTTCCATTTGCAAATTACTGGCAACTACTATTAGATTTCTGCTATCACAATACAAATCCACAGAAATGTTGATGTTGGTAATTTTGTGAGGCAATAACGGCGAGACTGATAATTCTGTTGTTGCACTGCAGCCCCTGAGCAGTGAGTGTGGTTTGAAAATGCTACGTCATGAAAAGCCAAGCTCTGTTCTCTCTCGCTCAGTGTTTCCAGACATCATCCTTTCAGACATCAGTACTTTGTGGTAAGAGTCATGGGGATATTGTATAGAGCAGAATGCTTGCTGTTTTTTCTCAATCCCTGCTTCTTTCCAGAGAGACCAAGGCCAGATGTAATCTTCCAATAGTTGATGAGACCAATTAACAGTATAGAACATGAATGAAATCTGCAGATTTCTGGCCTGCTTGATAGTATACTTTGAATGAAAGAAAGTATAATCCTAGATTTTCTTAGGAAATGCCAGTAATCCCATAGGGAACTAACACACTAAATTTGCCCCACACAGTTGCTAGGAAGGTTTGGACTTCTACGACAACATGGCAGTCCAAAGGCAGAAGTCCAAATTTAGACTGTCGAACCTGCCCACTGCTTTGATGACCTGCCCACTGCAACTCTGCATGTTTCTTTGGAGGGGAAAGCCTGTGAGAGGTCCAGGTATATCTATTTTTTATTGTAAATATGAATGAAGCTTATTTAAATATAGTAACATTATTTTTTTTGAAGTGATGTAGATAATTATTTGAAAAAAAACATTTCATTTTTTATTATATATAGAATGTTTCTGATAGCCAGGGAAATCCAAAGATATTCAAAGTTTTTGAATAGTTTTGGAAAGCTGACTGAGCTCATGAACAAAACTCGACCATCTTAAGAAGGATGCTCAACATTTATGTGGGAAGCATGAGAGAATGTATGTCAGCAGAACATTTTCAATTAGGGTTAGGAATACTTCTTCAAGAAGGTTCTCAAATGGAATCTGCATTAGATAAGTACAGATTTAGCCAATACTTAGCAAAAAAAATGGGTGACTCTTTGCTGCCTAACAATTTGTGGCCAAAGTTATATAATATCAGAACCTTAGTTATTTTCAAAGAGAAGTGGTGGCTATTCTATAGTTAAAATGGTCAGTCCGCATTTGAAATGCTCCACTAACCGGTTACCGATATTCAAGCATTATTTGATTATTAATGTAAGTTAACAGCATCTTTCTCAGTGTTTTATTTTCTTGGAGGATTGTTAAGGGCCTGTCCCACTTACGCAACCTTTTCGGCGACTGCCGGCACCTGTCATAGGTCGCCGAAAATGTTCAAAGTTGAAAATTCAGCGGCGACCAGAAAGACACTACGACTCTTTGGGTGTCTAGGAGACCTCTCATGACCATACAGGCGACCCCTGGTGACATGGCGCGGGGTGTCACCAGGGGGCATGTGGTTGTGAGAGGTGTTGAGAGGTCACCAGGGGTCATCTGTATGAACGTGAGGGGTCCCCTAGTCACCCGAAGAGTCATAGCGTCTTTCTGGTCGCCGTTGAATTTTCAACATGTTGCAAATTTTCGGCGACCTATGACGGGTGCCGGCAGTTGCCGAAAAGGTTGCGTAAGTGGGACAGGCCCTTTAGTGTCCAACTGCATCACTGGAACAAGCAGACAAGATTTTGGTTTAATATTATTTTGAAGGCACCGGAATCTTATCAATGTAGCATTCTATGCTAGAGTGTCAGTCAAGATCATGAACTTTTGTGCCAGAGTAAAACTTGAACACCCTCAACTTCTTGACCCAAAGATGAATGTGCAGAGTTGAGCTAAATCACTGGATTAATTGGGGAAGTTTAATTGCCACCTTGGAGTTGTCGATTATTTCAGATCATCAAAACAAAAACAATGACAATAAACTAGTAATTCGATTTGATTAATAAAACAAACTGCGAAAATTAGTTTCTGATTGTATGTTGAAAACACCATTTATCAAATTTCCATGGTTTCTCCTTAGAAACATAGAAACATAGAAAATAGGTGCAGGAGTAGGCCATTCGGCCCTTCGTGCCTGCACTGCCATTCAATATGATCATGGCTAATCATCCAGCTCCTTGGAACTCCTTGATCATCCTTGGAGCAGTAGGCACAAGTTTTCAGAAATTCAAAGAGTTGCAGTCAAATCAAATTAAAAGTAATGCATATTAAAAAGAGCTCCTTAACCACAGCTCAAAATTTCATCGGGTCATATGTCATAAGGTGAAAGACTGAAGCAAATGCAGAGTCATTGCAGAGTCTATCGCTGACTACATACTCAGCAGTTGTGGTGGGGTGGCGTGTGAGGTAGGGCTTTGTCGTGTCTCCATCATGACGCCAATGGAGCGTCGGGGTCACCAATGTGGTGCGTGGGTCTCAAAAGGAGGCACGAAGTCCAGTGTTTGAGAAGCACCTTTATTATATTCCTCCCGGTGAGGGGAAGACGAAACCAGAGGAAGATGGCACCCAAACCCTGCCTTTTAAACCCTCTGGCTGAGGGCCGCCTCCGGACTGCACCACTCCTGTGCCGAGGGGTTCGGCAGTATAATGGCACGACCCTTAGGAGCCGCCACACAGTGTTGATTTCAAATGGATGAATTTTCTGTCATTTTCCTAAAGGCCATGTGTCATCAGTTGTTCTGGTTTCCAAAAGTTAATTTGCATATACAGTGACATTCTGCTGTTGTTGCAATTCTGCAACAACAGCAGAATGTCACTGTATATGCAAATTAACTTTTGTCAGTACAGTTGTCAGTACAGTCAGTACAGTTTTGTTAAAGATTGCAGTAGATAATTCCAAGTTTTTCTTGTTCCTTCATGTCACACATTATTCTAAGTTATATTAAGAATAGCAATTTGCAGGTATTTTCCCTTGTGAAATGAAAACCTTTTCACTACTTTGGCCATCGCAGTAAAAACCAAGCAAACCTTTTCTTCACATACTTTCAATGCCTTTTGTTGCAGGAGTTCCAGAGATTCACCACTCTCTGGGAAGTCGGGGGGCACTGTTGGTGACTTCACTAACCACTACTCCAACCCCTGTAAGGGGGACTCTGTGTCTATCCAGTCTTTCTTCATGCAGCTATCTCAAGGACCGAGTTATGGGGAACTAGTCTCAGACCCTATACAACTGCAATTGGATGACTGCCTGCTGCACCTGCATGCCTACCCTGCTGGTCCATCCGGGAAGATGATAAAAGCTTCCTGCACAGGACCTGCAGTCAGGACGCTACTCCAAGCGTACAGGAGGTGCGACAGTTAGAGACGGAAAGGAAGGGGATGAAACGAGTGCAGGAGACCTCGTTGGAAGTATATCTTGAAAACGGGTACACCATCGGGAACATGTCTGGGCAGGCAACACTTCCAGTCCGAGCGGCTGACAGGTCTGTGACTCGAATGCTGGCGCTGAGGTTCGACAGGCGAGATCGACGTCAGGCAGAGCCATAGTGGTGAGCGAGTCGTGGTTGTCAGAAGTGCAGACAGGAGATTCTGTGGCGACAGGCGAGACTCGAGAAGGGTGTGTTGCCCTAGTGCGAGGGTCCAAGACATCTCAGACCGACTGCAGAACAGGAAGGTGAGCAGCCGGAAGTTGTTGTGCATGTAGGCACAAATGACGGGGGTAAGAAGAGGAAGGAGGTTATGCAACGTGAGTATAGAGAAGTAGGCTGAAAAGCAGGACTTCTATGGTGGTTATCTCTAGGTTGTTTTCAGTACCTCATGCTAGTGAGGGTAGGAACCATGAGATAGGGGATCTGAATGTGTGGCTGAGGAGTTGGTGCAGGGGACAAGGATTTAGATTTCTAGACCACTGGGGTCTCTTCTGGGGCAGTGGTGACCTGTACAAAAGGGAAGGGTTGCATCTTAATTGGAGGGGGTCCGACATTCTGACAGGCAGGTTTGCCAGTGCTCCTCAGTGGGTTTAAACTGAACAACGTAGGCCGTGGGCCAAGGTGCTTTTTTGAGTTTGTGACCCAAATCACGTATCTACCTGGATTTTTAACATATTGTGTAAAAATATTATAGAAATCACGCCTGAAACTCGTCAAGAACAAACCTGCACATATTTTGTTTTACAATTGATTTATCTTTGTAAACTGTTATGATGTGAACTGTTAAATAAAAATTATAAATAGGGTTAGGATTAGGATTAGGGGTCAGTCAGTCGGTCAGTCAATCGGTCAGACAGTCAGTCGATCAATCGGTACGTCGGTCGGCCAATCAGTCGGTCAGTCAGTCGGTCCGGCTATCGGTAGGCTGGTGGATACTGTGAAGGATTGGTCAGGCTGTCAGGCCTCCAGTGGGTGCTGTGAGGGGTCGGTCGGGCTGTCGGCGAGCAAGCGGGCGGACTGACGGAGCTGGTGCTATGGGGATGCTGAAGGCGGCCCGGGTGGCGTGCTCCCCACCATCATCACCATGATGATCCAGAAGGGCATGCTGGCCGAGGTGGATGCGCTGAGCGGCCACACGTATGAGCCTGCAGCCGGTCCCAAAGTGGCTCCAGCTCCAGCCATGGGCAGCTCTGGAAGGGGGGCAAGTTAGGGTTAGGGTTAGGCATTTTCCTCTCAGTGGAAGATGCCTTAGCCTTCCCCTAGCCTGAGCCTTCTTCAGTCTAATGTCAAGAGAGGGGGCAGGACAAAGATAGAATGTAGTCGGAGACAGTAAGATTAGTGGGAGAACTGGGAAGGGGAAGGGGATGGAGAAAGAAAGCAAGGACTATCTGAAGTTAGAGAAGTCAATGGCAGGACTGACATACGATGAAAGAATGGGTCGACTGGGCTTGTATTCACTGAAGTTTAGAAGGATAAGAGGGGATCTTATAGAAACATGCAAAATTCCTAATGGATTGGAGAGGCTAGATGCAGGAAAGATGTTCCCAATGTTGTGAGATGCCATAACCAGGGGTCACAGTTTAAGAATAAGGGGTAGTCTATTTAGGACTGAGATGAGGAAAAACATTTTCACCCAGAGAGTTGTGAATCTGTGGAATTCAATTCACTGGATGGTTTCAAGGGAGAGTTAGATTTAGCTCTTAGGGTTAAAGGAATCAAGGGATATGGAGGAAAAGCAGGAACAGGGTACTGATTTTAGATGATCAGCCATGATTTTTTCAGTTTCTTACTTTGCCGGAGATGCGATTGTTATCTGGATCATTTCTCCAGTCGCTCTGTGGTCTACCATCGATGGAGCTGGAGGCCTCCTCAGACTGACTTGAGCCCCACCGCGGGGCATGGACTTAACATTGGAGCAGATCCCTTGCCTGGGATCATTCCAACCATGGCCTGCGACTTACCATCAAGAGCTTGCAGTCTCGGGAGAGGTCGAGTCGGAAAGTTCCAACAATGCAGAGGGTCGACCAGCCCCGACCCAGGGTCCGATCGCTGGCGTGGGGGAGCTGACATCCCTCCGATGCAGGAGCTGATCGCACCGATATGGAGGGTCCAAACGCCACCGGCTACGGGAGCCAACGGAGGCCTCGAGGCCCCCAACCGCAGGAGAGCATAGAAGGGAAGAGATTTGAACTTTTTTCGCCTCCCATCACGGTGAGGAATGTGGAGGAGTCACTGTGCTGGATGTCACTGTGCTATGTAAAAATGTATTTTGTGTGTTCAATTGCTTTTTATTTGTTTGACTGGCTTGGCAAATTAACTTCCTCGTATGTTGCAAAGCACACTTGGCTAATAAAGCATTATTGTGATTGTAATTGTGATCATATTGAATGGCGGTGCTGGCTCAAAGGGCCGAATGGCCTAATCCCGCACCTATTTTTCTATGTTTCTATGTTTCTAAATTGAGGCAAAATGTGAAAATTGACAGCTGAAATGTAGTCTTAAAGGGTAAAAATTAAGAATATAGAAACAAGGAACTGCAGAAAAGGACACAAAGTGCTGGAGTAATTCAACGCATAAGACAGCATCTCTGGAGAACATAAGATAAGTGACGTTATCATAAGACCATAAGTGACGTTATCATAAGATCATAAGTGTTTTTTAAACTTTTCGCCCGGGCTCTGCACCAGCCACTCCAACTGCTCCTGGGCCAGTCGGAGTTCCCTCCACAGATGCTCCCTTCCCTGCTGATTTCTTCCAGCACTTTGTATTTTGTTCCGGGGTTCAGCATCTGCAGTTCCTTTTTGCACTCCCTGCATTTCCCCCTTAATTAAAGTAAGGAGGGAGTATGAGTTCCAGGGCAGTTTATTGTTCTGGATGTCAGCTGTGGGAAGTCATGGACTCTGATAGCCTTCCAGATGTCCACATCTGCGCCAGGTGCATCGAGATGGGGCTACTAAGGGACCGTACTAAGACCCTGGAGCAGCAGCTCGATGACCTCTGTCTGGGCAGTGTGTTGGTCACTCCAAGACCACGGGAGGCAGACACATGGGTCACGGTTAGGAGGGGCAAGGGGCAGAGGCAGGGACTAGAGAGTACCCCGGTGGCTGTACACCTTGACAATAAGTACTCCTGTTTGAGTACTGATGGGGGAGACAGCCTACCTGGGGGTAGCAACAGTGGCCGGGCCTCCAGTACAGAGATCGGTCCTGTTGCTCAGAAGGGTAGGGAAAGGAGGAGGAGGGCAATTGTAATAGGGGACTCTATAGTTAGGGGGTCAGATGAACGATTCTGTGGATGCAGTCAGGAGACCCGGATGTTAGTTTGCCTCCCTGGTGCCAGGGTCTGGGATGTGTCTGAACGTGTCCAAGATATCCTGAAATGGGAGGGAGAGGAGCCTGAGGTTGTGGTACATATAGGCACCAATTACATAGGTAGAAAAAGAGAAGAGGTCCTGAAAGTTATTTAGGGAGTTAGGAAGAGAGTTAAGGAGAAGGACCACAAAAGTAACAATCTCAGGATTACTGCCTGTGCCACGCGACAGTGAGAGTAGGAATGGAGTGAGGTGGAGGATAAATGCGTGGCTGAGGGACTGGTGCAGGGGGCAGGGATTCAAGTTTCTGGATCATTGGGACCTCATTTGGGGAAGGTGCGACCTGTACAGAAAGGATGGTTTGCACTTGAACTCGAGGGGACCCAATATCCTGGCGGGGAGATTTGCAAAGGCTACTGGGGAGACTTTAAACTAGAACGGTTGGGGGGAGGGACTCAAATAGGGAAAGCTAGCAGTCAGTGTGTGAGGTAGGAGGCAGAGAAGGGAAGCACTCAGACCCAACATGTAGGGGAGAAAGAAGAAAAAGATAATGAACAGAGAAAAAGAGGTGGTGGGTTTCTTAAATGTGTATATTTTAATGCTAGGAGCATTGTAAGAAAGGTGGATGAGCTTAGAGCCTGGATTGACACCTGGAAGTATGATGTTGTGGTGATCAGTGAAACATGGTTGCAGGATGGCTGTGATTGGAAACTAAATATTCCAGGATTTCGTTGCTTCAGGTGTGATAGAATTGGAGGAGCAAGAGGTGGAGGTGTTGCATTGCCTGTCAGGGAAGATATTACAGCAGTGCTTTGGCAGGATAGATTAGAGGGCCCGTCTAGGGAGGCTATTTGGGTGGAACTGAGAAATGGGAAAGGTGTAGCAACACTTATAGGGGTGTATTATGGACTGCCTAATGGGGAGCAAGAATTGGAAGAGCAAATATGTAAGGAGAAAGCAGATATTAGTAGTAAGCACAAGGTAGTGATTGTGGGAGATTTCAATTTTCAACACACAGACTGGGAAACACATTCTGTAAAAGGGCTGGATGGTTTGAAGTTTGTAAAATGTGTGCAGGATAGTTTTTTGCAGCAATACATAGAGGAACCTACTAGAGAAGGGGCAGTACTGGACCTCCTGTTTGGAAATGAGACAGGTCAGGTGACGGAGATACGTGTTGGGGAGCTCTTCGGGTCCAGTGATCACAATGCCATTAGTTTCAATATAATTATGGAGAAGGTCAGAACTGGACCTAGGGTTGAGATTTTTGATTGGAGAAAAGCTAACTTTGAGGAGATGCGAAAGAATTTAAAAGGAGTGAATTGGGACATTTTGGTTTATGGGAAGGATGTAGTAGAGAAATGGAAGACATTTAAAGGTGAAGAGTATAAAATCTTTATGTCCCTGTTCGGTTGAAAGGAAAGAGTAATAATTGGAAAGAGCCGTGGTTGTCAAGGGAAATTGGACACTTGGTTCGGGAAAATAGAGAAATCTACAATAAATATAGGCAGCATGGAGTAAATGAGGTGCTTGAGGAATATAAAGAATGTAAAAAGAATCTTAAGAAAGAAATTAGAAAAGTTAAAAGAAGAGTTTGAGGTTGCTTTGGCAAGTAAGGTGAAAGTAAATCCAAAGGGTTTCTACAGCTATATTAATAGCAAAAGGATAACGAGGGATAAAATTGGTCTATTAGATAGTCAGAGTGGACAGCTATGTGCAGAGCCAAAAGGGGAGATATTGAACAATTTGTTTTCTTCGGTATTCACCAAGGAGAAGGATATTAAATTATGTGAGGTAAGGGAAAGCAGGGTAGCTATGGAAACTGTGAGGATCAAAGAAGAGGAAGTACTGACACTTTTGAGAAATATAAAAGTGGATAAGTCTCCAGGTCCTGACAGGATGTTCCCTGGGACATTGAGGGAAGTTAGTGTAGAAATAGCAAGGGCTATGACAGAAATATTTCAAATGTCATTGGAAACGAGAATGGTGCCGGAGGATTGGCGTACTGCGCATGTTGTTCCATTGTTTAAAAAGGGTTCTAAGAGTAAACCTGGCAATTATGGACCTGTTAGTTTGAGATCAGTGGTGGGCAAATTAATGGGAAGGATACTTAGAGATAATGTATATAATCATCTGTATAAACAGGGTCTGATTAGGAATAGTCAACATGGATTTGTACCTGGAAGGTCATGTTTGACTAATCTTCTTGAATTTTTTGAAGAGGTTACTAGGGAAATTGATGAGGGTAAAGCAGTGGATGTTGTCTATATGGACTTCAGTAAGGCCTTTGACAAGGTTCCACATGGAAGCTTGGTTAAGTAGGTTCAATTGTTGGGTAGTAGGATGGATTCAACAGTGGCTGAATGGGAGAAACCAGAGAGTAATTGTGGATAACTATTTGTCAGGTTGGAGGCCGGTGACTAGTGGGGTGCCTCAGGGATCTGTGTTGGGTCCACTGTTGTTTGTCATATACATCAATGATCTGGATGATGGTGTGGTAAATTGGATTAGTAAGTATGCAGATGATACTAAGATAGGTGGTGTTGTGGATAATGAAGTAGATTTTCAAAGTCTACAGAGAGATTTAGGCCATTTGGAAGAGTGGGCTGAAAGATGGCAGATGGAGTTTAATGCTGATAAGTGTGAGGTGCTACCATCTTGGTAGGACAAATCAAAATAGGACACACATGGTAAATGGTAGCGAATTGAGGAATGCAGTAGAACAGAGGGATCTAGGAATAACTGTGCTGTGCACTGAAGGTGGAATCTCATGTGGATAGGGAGGTAAAGAAAGCTTTAGGTGCGCTGGCCTTTATAAATCAGAGCATTGAGTATAGAAGTTGGGATGTAATGTTAAAATTGTACAGGGCATTGGTGAGGCCAATTCTGGAATATGGTGTACAATTCTGGTCGCCAAATTATAGGAAAGATGTCAACAAAATAGAGAGAGTACAGAGGAGATTTACTAGAATGTTGCCTGGGTTTCAGCACCTAAGTTACAGAGAAAGGTTGAACAAGATAGGTCTTTATTCTTTGGAGCGCAGAAGGTTAAGGGGGGACTTGATAGAGGTCTTTAAAATGATGAGAGGGATAGACAGAGTTGACGTGGATAAGCTTTTTCCATTGAGAGTAGGGAAGATTCAAACAAGAGGACATGATTTGAGAATTAAGGGACAAAAGTAACATGAGGGGGAACTTCTTTACTCAGAGAGTGGTAGATGTGTGGAATGAGCTTCCAGTGGAAGTGGTGGAGGCAGGTTCGATTTTATCATTTAAAAATAAATTGGATAGTTATATGGACGGGAAAGGAATGGAGGGTTATGGTCTGAGTGCAGGTAGATGGGACTAGGTGAGAGTAAGTGTTCGGCACGGACTAGAAGGGCTGAGATGGCCTGTTTCTGTGCTGTAATTGTTATATGGTTATATGATAGGAGCCGAATTAGGCCATTTGGCCCATCAATGCTACTCCGCCATTCAATCATGGCTGATCTATCTCTCTCTCCTTACCCCATTCTCCTGCATACTCCCCATAACCTCTGACAGGTGTACTAATCAAGAATATATATATCTCCGCCTTAAATATAACCACTGACCTGGTCTCCACAGCCTTCTGTGGCAAAGAATTACACAAATTCACCACCCTCTTTGACTAAAGAAATTCCTCCTATGGGTTATGGGTCAGGAGCCGTCTGCAGACTTCTTCATGATGCCAACATGAAGCCTGAAGAAGGGTCCTGACCCATAATGTCACCTATCTATATTCTCCAGAGATGTTGCCTGGCCTGCTGAGTTACTTCACCACTTTATGTCATTTTAAGTTAGAAATAAACATAATTTATTGAAAGGTAAAACGGAATAATTGGATCAAAATCTAAAATTAATTATTTTCTATCCCATGTAAAATCCTGAAGATTTAGGTGGCAGATTAATGCCAAGTGTTGGAATACAGATGAAGGTCATCATAGTTTTGTGGGAATTATGTCATGTATATATTTATCTCTTTATAGCAACTACATCAAACCATTTATCTCACTGTTGCCTCGAGATCTTGCAACATGCAAAATGATCGGTGCATTTTCCAAGAATAGTGATTCAGCCTTGTTAGCGTGAAAAGCTCTGTGGCAATCTGATGGCATGCTGACAACAACCAGATGTTTCCAGGAAGCGAAAAACGATAATTTAGAAAGTATTGTTCTTTTTTAACTTCCCTTGCATGGTTCCATTGACTGGCCAAGGTACAGATTAGAAAGAATCTTGGGATTAAACCATCTATTTACGCAGTCTAATAAACAAAATCTGTTTTTTAACACTCTGGTTTGATCTCACCCCACAGCAAAAATTACTTTAGTTTCAGCCATTTCTCCTCCCACCTTCAGTGCTAACAAGAACTAACTTGTTTTCTCTCTTTTCTAGTTCTGACAAATGGTTTCGGACCTGAAATATTAACTATGTTTCTTATTTTTACCGTTGCTGCCCAACCTGCTGAGTGATTCCAGCTTTTTTCTGGTTGCTTGCCCGTCGGAAATGATATCCAAGAGAGACTTGAAAGAAATTTTCAAAGAATAAAAATAGAGCCACAAGCACACCTTAAAAAGGCTGCCTGAAATTACCTTAATTAAACTCACATCAGACTTTTATTTGTTTCTAGTTTAGTTTATTATTGTCACATGTGATTTTTTCATCATTCATTAATTTATTAGGAATCCAGCATATAGTAAACCAAAAATTTCTCGGTTTTTATTTCTCTATGCCTCATGTAAGCCAGCTGCATCATTTTCTTGGGGAACATGGTATTGACTATTGTATTTTAAAGCACCATTTTAATATACCAATAATTGCATTCAATATGGTTACAGTTCCATGTAATCAATCATTCTAACAATCCACGGCAAATAAAACACATTTACTAGCATATTAGGTCATTAATAATAATAATAACGATGAAAATCACCCAAAGGAACCCCAGCAATTTTTTCACCTAACAAAACCATTTATATTTAAAAATATATATCTAGAACTATTAATTGTATGTCAGTTAAAACCATCATTTATTTTTTTGTTTAATTCAAGATTAAGCTAAGAAACCCTACAACAGTTACCAATATCCCATTAAATAAACATAGGGACACATTACATTTTACATTGAGTAGCCTAATTAAAATAGATCTTTTAATATAGCTATTTTAGACAGACATCAGAATGGTAGGTTTATGGATAAATAAGAAATTTGATAAAAATCTTTACTCAGGAAGTTCAATTTGAAGATCATCCTGTAATTTTAATTACTGGTGCCTGTAAATATGTAAATACTAATCCAAATTATTTACTTTCAAAGGCAATATATTTATCGAGTTCCTTTGGGACTTTGGTAGTGTATAAAAAGTGTGTTATGAAGTGAGTTTTATGCAATATTTCATTTGGTGCATGGACCAGTAATACTGCAAGTTGCAATATGACTTGTAGTATATCAGTGTTCCCAAAAGGGCCTTATGTTTGGATATTTTTCTTTAAAGACTACAAACTGATTCATTGATACTTGGGTTAATGTATGGTGAGAAATATTTCATGATGTTCTGCTATATAAGGTCATTTGATTTTTATTACTACGAACAAAACACTGATATAATACATTGCTTGAAATCTATTCTTAAATATATTATTACTAGCATTACGTGCATTATTACTATAAATAAAAACAGAAATTATTTATGGTTTAAAAAGTGTCGAGTGGCAAATTCCTGAATGTGAGAAAATGACGAAATGTAGCCACCTAAGTAACAGGAGCACGGTGACTCTATTTGATTCAATGATACTTGAAATTAATATACCCTGTGTGTCTTACAGTTAACTAATCACCAGTCCACAATACTAACAAATGACATTATCACTGTGAACTTATAAACTTGTCCTCAGAGTCATTTTATGTTAACAATACCACAATGAAAGAAAAACAAAGTGTCTTAACCTGGGTGGAGTCACAGCTCAGTGAGAGAACATGCCTTTCTAATTTTAGTCCTATCGAAAGTACATTTGGTTTTCTCTTCTGGATGAAAATTTAATTAAACAAAAAATCTCAATTTACTTTTCAAACATTGAAAATAATTGTCAGTATTTTCCGAAGGATGTACTAAGTAAAACTAGATAAAGATTTATGGAACCGGAAATTTCTCTGACTCAGACATTACTGCCAATTTTTTTGACCAAAATGAATGAATGAATTAATCAATTAATTAAATAATTAATACGTTTATTGGCCAAGTATTCACATACAAGGAAATTGCCTTAATGCTCCGCCCACAAGTGACAACATGACATGCAGTGACAGTTAAGAATGATACATAAAACATTAAACATTAATAATAAAACATTATTGATTAAACATGTGTATTAAATAAAATACCAGAGCAAAAGGAGGCTACAGATTTTGTTTATTGAGTAGAGCTACTACTCATGGAAAAAAAGCTGTTCTTTTATGTTTGGCTGTGGCAGCTTTGACTGTCCGGAGTCGCCTTCCAGAGGGAAGTGATTCAAAGAGTTTGTGCCCAGGGTGAGAGGGGTCAGATATGATCTTACCCACTTGCTTCCTGGCCCTTGCAGTGTACAGTTCGTCAATGGAGGGAAGGTTGCAGCCAATAACCTTCTCAGCAGGTCGGACAATTAATTGCAGACTCCAGGTGTCGTGCTTGGTGGCTGAGCCAAACCAGACCATGATGGAGAAGGTGAGGGTAGACTCTACGATGGCCGTATATAATTCAAGTCAAGTCAAGTCAAGTTTATTTGTCACACACACAACGAGATGTGCAGTGAAATGAAAGTGGCAATGCTCGCGGACTTTTGTGCAAAAGACAAACAAAACAAACAACCAAACAAACTATAAACACAATCATAACACACATATTCTTTTACATAATAAATAATGGAAGGAAAAACGTTCAGTAGAGTTAGTCCCTGGTGAGATAGGCATTTACAGTCCGAATGGCCTCTGGGAAGAAACTCCTTCTCAACCTCTCCGTTCTCACCGCATGGCAACGGAGGCGTTTGCCTGACCGTAGCAGCTGGAACAGTCCGTTGCAGGGGTGGAAGGGGTCTCTCATGATATTGTTGGCTCTGGAGTTGCACCTCCTGATGTATAGTTCCTGCAGGGGGGCAAGTGAAGTTCCCATAGTGCGTTCGGCCGAACGCACTACTCTCTGCAGAGCCTACTTGTCCTTGGCAGAGCAATTCCCAAACCAGATGGTAATGTTCCTGGACAAGATGCTTTCCACCGCCGCTGCGTAGAAGCACTGGAGGATCCTCGGAGACACTCTGAATTTCCTCAATTGCCTGAGGTAGTAAAGGCGCTGCCTTGCCTTACTCACGAGTGCTGAGGCGTGTTATGCCCATGTCATATCCTCGGAGATGTGGACTCCCAGATATTTAAAACAGTTCACCCTATCCACAGTATCCCCATTTATCCTCAATGGTCACCTGCCCCACCAGAGGGGAGAGAACACTTGACCACTGTTACACATCAATCAAGAACGCACATCGCTCTGTTCCCCGGGTGGGTCTGGGTCTCTCTGATCATTGTCTAGTTCACCTTATTCCGACCTACAGGCAGAAACTAAAAGCTGCTAAGCCTGTGGTCAGAACAACGAAAAGGTGGACAAGCGAGTGCATTGAGAACCTATAATCCTGCTTTGACTGCACGGATTGGAATGTGTTCATGGAAGCAACCACAAGTCTCGATGAGTATACGGACACTGTATCATCATATGTCAGCTTTAGCAAGGACAGTTGCATTCCAACTAAGACCCGGACATAGTTCAACAACAACAAGCCCTGGTTCACTGCAGAACTCAGACAGATCCGACGGTCTAAAGAGGAGGCCTACAGGAGTGGGGATGCAGACCTCTACAGGTGGGCCAAGTACAAGCTGAGAAGAGGAATCAGAGCTGCCAAGGAAAGGTACTCTGAGAAGTTGAGGAGCAAGTTCTCAGTGAGTGACTTCTTCAGTTTGGAAAGGCTTGCAAGAAATTACCAGCTACAAGAGAAAAGCCCCCGCTCTTTGGACAATCGTCAGCTGTCCAACGAACTGAATGAGTTTTACTGCAGGTTGACAAGCAGAAACGCAACCCTGGTCCCCCCCCCCTCCCCAACAAACCCCAGCCTGACCTCAGCCTGCGAAGACTGGGCCCTTCTACACCCACTCCTCCCCATTCACCACTTCACACATACTTAAAGCAAGACTCCAGTCTGAAAAGACTGGACCCTTTCTCACCCACCCCCTCTCCAATCACCACTTCATAACCAATTACCCACACCCTCTGTGCTGCACAACATCACTTCAATCAGTCCCTGCAAACATGTACTGTCCCTGCCTGCTTCAAAGTCTCCACTATTGTCCCTGTACCCAAAAAGGCAAGGATTACTGGTCTTAATAACTACAGGCCTGATAAAGACCCTTGAAAGGCTTGTGCTGGCCAAGTTGAAAAATATCACAAACCCCCTGCTGGACCCACTGCAGTTTGCATAACGGGCCAATATATCTGTGAATGACGCAGTCAACCTGGGTCTTGCACTTCATCCTCCAGCACCTAGACCACCAGGGAACCTATGCGAGGATTTTGTTTGTTGATTTTAGCTCTGCATTCAACACCACTGTGCCAGAGCTACTACACTCCAAACTTTGCGAGTTGACTGTGCCTGAACCCCTCTGTCGGTGGATCACCAGCTTCCTGATGGACAGGAAGCAGGATGTGAGGCTGGGAAAGCACATCTCAGACCCACAGACCTTCAGCATAGGAACACCACAAGGCTACGTACTCTCCCCTCTCCTCTACTCTCTCTACACCAATGACTGCACCTCCACTGACTTCTCTGTCAAGCTTCTTAAGTTTGCGGATTACACAACCCTGATTGGACTGATCCAGGATGGGGAGGAATCTGCCTCCAGACAGGAAGTGTCACAGCTGGCGTCCTGGTGCCATCGCAACAACCTGGAGCTCAAGGCTCTTAAGACAGTGGAATTGATTGTAGACTTTAGGGGAGCTCCCTCTCTCCTCATCCCACTCACCATCAACAACACCACAGTCACATCTGTGGGATATTTTAATTTCCTGGGAACCATCACCTCCAAGGACCTTAAGTGGGGGGCTACCATCAACTCCACAGTCAAAAATGCACAACAAAGGATGTACTTCCTGCGGCAGCTGAGGAAGCACAATCTGCCACAGGCAATGATGGTCCACGTTAGCTTTGTTAAAGTCTCCCAAAACAAAGACCATGGAGTCCGAGTACCCTCATTACCTGGTCAATGAGTTGCGTTTGCGCCTCACGTATGCAGGCATGGGGGAAGATATTATCTCCAGCGAGAATAAATGAGTTGAATTCCCTCGGGGAGTAGAAGGGTTTGCAGTTGATAAAGAAGGATTCTAGGTTGGGAGAGCAGAAATTTGACAGTACCGTGATGTCGCTGCACCAGTCCTGGTTGGTATAGAAACATATTCCACCGCCTCTTGATTTCCCCGCTGCCTCCACTTCGCGGTCCGCTCTGTGAAGATGGAAGCCAGCCAGTTGCTGCTCGCTGTCCGGGGTCGACTCACACAGCCAGGTCTCGGTGAAGCACAGGGCAGCGGCTCGAGGGAAATCCTTGTTTGTCCGGTGCAGGAGTTGCAGTTCGTCCACTTTGTTCTTGAGAGAACTTACGTTTGCCAATAATATGCTCGGGAGTGGTGTTCGTGATCCTCGTCGCCGGAGTCGGGTGAGTGCTCCAGAGCACTTTCCATGAGTCTTCCTCCATCTCAAGACCTTGAACGCAGCCGCAGCCCCACCGACGAGTATGTCCAAATAATCCAGCGAGTGAGGGAAATCCGGAACGATGTTTGGAGGTACTGTTTGTCCGATGTTTATGAGTACCTCTCTCGTGAAAGTAATCTTTGTAGGGTTTTCACAGACGACACAAACGAACAAAGACATACAAAACAGCAACGAGCAGTACACCGTGGCAGCCATCGTCGATGCCAGCAGCAGCTAGCAGCGGACGTTACAACGCAAGCAGCTACAGAAGTACACTTACTGAACAATAATCAAACATATCATGATATCAATCCCCAGGGCTATATCAGGTATGGTGTAAAAGATTTATGGAACTGGACCAGAAACTTTGAAATTGTTTCCACAATTATAATTCTGTGGGAGTTATAAGCAAAACTCTTCTAGATCAGATATTTTTGTTGACGTGTTCTTCCTGTCACTTTCTATCTTCCCTAGTTGCCTTCTCCAGCTGCTTCTGAGTTATAAAGATGCTTTCAAAACACTTTTGATAACACACATTTGCGCACATTTCCAATTAATATTTGTGCTGAAAACCTATTTTGTGTATATTAGACTACACCTGATCACTTACTGGTTGCAAAATTGGCCTCTGCATTTTCTGGCTGGATTTGTTTTTGCTGACTGACACTTACTCAGGATTAGGCACACGACCCAAGACATCATCCAGTGAAGAGAGGCCATTTCTGCATTCACTGGCAGAAATTGGTTGTTAAATGTGCAAGCTGTGACTTGCAGTAATAACTGACTATAAAACAAAGAGTAACCTGCATCAAATCAGCTAAGAGACACAAATAAAGGGATCCATACTGGGTTAATACCTATTTTTAGGCAAATATGTTCATTTTTGTTTCTTTCCCAAATAGGGCATCTTGTCTCTGTTCAAGTACATATTCAAAATAATCTGCGTAATCATATTACAATAAGTGACACTGAACTACATCTGAACCACACAGCTATGAGCACCACAGCCTCATATGCTGGTACTTCTAATCTGGAGAAGTCAGATGCCAGAAAATCAATATCTTTCAGTTATGCTCTTCCAGTGCAATTTTCTGCATGTAACAGGATCTTTTTTTTAAGTAATGAATTTCCAGGCTGCCCCCCAACCAGATGCATGAAGTCATCAATAACATATTACATGTAAACAGAAAAGGAACAAAAAAATCATTCAAGGCTTTTCAAATGCTCCTCTTTTCATCAGCCCTATTACAGGTCCCATTCACATTATCGGATTGAACCCATACTGCATAACCAAGGTGCTGACAACTCTTGATTACCCAATAACTCCTGTATTCCTTTTCAGGCAGGTTCACCAAAAGGACAGGAATGCAAGGCCTTCCTGTGGGGCAGGCTGCCTTCCACAGCTTTCTGTCAAAGAAACAAGTTGGTCTCTCTTCGTTCAAGCAGGCCCTGCATTTCCTGAAATTTAATTATGCCTTTTCCTCCTTGATTATCAACCGTTCCAGATAACAACAATTTATTGTACATCAGAGAGGCCAATCTAAACATTTTAAACAGTTTTCACAACACTTGAAGGGAATGGCTGAACCATCTATCTAGTAAATCTGTTGTCAGCCCTTTCCCATGCTGCAGAATCAACAAATCAGCTCCTTATTGAATGCAAGCGCTAGAAAAACAGTGGAAAATAACTGTAGGTCTGGAGCCAAAACCAAAGGAGTCCAAAACACTCAGCTGTACAACATTACACATAAACAAACTGTCCAGTCCTTACTCAGCTCAGTGCTGACAGACACATTGAAGAGGCCAATCAGTCTTCAACAGTATTTGAGATTTGCTCTGATTCTATTCGTTTTATGTTACATTTGGGCAGATATAAAAATAATCTATTTCTTTATGTGTGCTGCAATAGGTTGGTACCAGAGAAACCAGCGGATTACATTTATATATTTTTTTCCTTCATTTAGCTTATTCTAAGCATTAAACACATCTAAAATTAAAAATAATGAAGCTGACTAAAAAACTGAGCCTAATTAAACTGGACTTTAGTATCGACAAATACATGTATCTTTTCCACTATTGTTAATATGCTATGACTTTCTCTCCCAATTTTCTACTCAAATCCCTACCTCAGCCGAACCCACCCCTCCTCAAGGTTACAAACCTCCTTCCTCGGGGTGGGTTTTCTTTCCCCTGATAATCTTCTGCAAGTCAAGGTTAAATCTTTTCGCCAAATTGACACATTCCTATCCCACTCTGCGATTTTCTTTCCTGAAACACAATGGGGAGGAAACTGTGCTTCGATAGTATCGAGGCTTGATCAGACCCCACCTGGACCATGGCATTCAACTTTGGGCACTGCAGACTGGAAGGATATATTGGCTTCCAGGATTTGGAAGAGCACTGACTCACCAGGGCATTGCCAGATTAAATTACAGGGTTTATTATCTCAGTTAATCAAAGTGTCTCAACCAGAAATGTCATCTGTCCATTTCCCTGCACAGGTGCTGCCTGGCCACTAAGTTCCTCCAGCAGTTTTTTGCACATTATTTCAGCTTTTGTTAGCTTGAGTGTGAAAAAGGGAGATTTATCTAATCAAAGTATTTTAAATGTTAAGTGGTATTTGATAGTGCAAGTATAGAGAAGCTATTGTCTGAGAAATGACGAAAATAAAGAAAATGTCAGAATAAATTAGCAGGTCACATTACTCCGATGAAGAAAAAAGCACCATCAACATTTCTAGTCCAGGACCCTTCTCACATAGGAAAATATTGCAGATGTGGGAGCGTGGAGAGAACAGACAGTCTGTTTCGGAAGGAGTGCAGACCAAAGTAGTCAAAGTAACAAACACTTAAATATCAGTGGTTAGAGCCAAAAGCAATAAGAAACAAATAAATAAATCGAAGCTGAAATACTCAACAAGAGTGAAAAACAAAGTTGATAATACAAAATTGTTAAATTCAGAATTGAATACCAAGGTGCTATTCCTCAAATTTACCTTGGGAAAGTGTAGGAGACCAAAGTGGGATGGAACACTAAAGCTACAGGAGATTGGCAGTTTAGGGACATCTTTCCAGACTGAATAAAGATGTTCTGCAAAGCAGTCACTTATGCCTTCGCTGTTCTGTCTATGTCACAAGTAAAGAACAGCAGCCCATCTTCCATCAGTGCACATTGCAGCCCTTGGGACGTAATATTGAATTCAATAGTTTCAGGTAAATAGCTTTTTATTTATTTTCTCCATAGATGATGCGAGATGTTTCTATTTCAATATGCTGTTTGTTTCTCTTCTAACTCTAAATGTTGTCAGTTAACATAATTGTAGGTCTGCATCTGAACACAAATATTTCCTCAGTTCCCTCTCTGTAACTTAAAAAAAACCCACTTGTTTTCTCATTTATCTTGTTGTAATGAAGGGTTATTAATCTGATGCATCGATTCTTTCAGTCTCCATAGATGCAGCCTCACCTGATGAATTCTCTTAACATCTTCTGATTTTGATTCAGTTTTGCAGCATCTGCAATTTTTTACTGCAATATTTTTTTCTCTGTGCTTGAGATCTAAGAATAAGAAGTTAACACCTGAAGATTGGATCTTGAATACTCATGGGAAAAAACATGCAGACATTTTGCCACAATCTGTAATTTGATTCTCTATTCAAGACACAGGACAAATTAGGTTATTAAGATTGAGATGGATAGATGTTTGATCGGTATGGGCCTCAAGGTATGTGGAGTGAATATGGATACATGGTGACACCTGCCATGCTCTGATTGAATAGTTAGTCCATGAGGAGCTGAATATCTTAATCCTATTTTAATGTTCCCATGTTCTTCCTTTGCTATTCAGCATCTTGAGCTTCAACCTTACTTTATGGTGCAACAAGGCCATGTTTCATTCAGAGTCCTGCTGCTCTTCCAAAGAGAACATTTTTCTATTTTTCTGATGTGGTAGAGGCACTTTGTAGAAGTAACTCAGAGGGTCAGGCAGCATCTCCAGAGAACGTGGATAGGTTACGTTTTGGTTGAGTCCTTTCTTCAGACTAATTGTGGTGGGGTGGGGGAAGATAGGAGGGGCAAGACAAAGCCTGTCAAGTAATAGGCAGATATAGGTGAGAGGGTATTTTTGACAGGCAGATGGTTGGACAAAGGCCAGAGATGAAAGGACAAAAGGTGCGAGATAAGTAGAGAAGAGGTACAAAATTGTGAAGCCAGAGGAAGGGATATAGGTGGAAGGGAAGGAAAAGGGGAGAGATTGGTGTGTCCAGGTGGGGCGCAGGGAAGAGGAGAGGAAAGAAAGAGGTGGGGGTTTGTTTGTAGATCAGTTACCTAAAATTGGAGATTTCATCCTGTCATGTCCCAAGCGAATATGATACTGTGTCCTGCAGTTTGCACGTGGCCTCATTATGGAGGAGGCTCAGGAGAGAAAGGTAAATGTGGAAATGGGATGGGAAGTTAAAATGGTTCGCAACCGAGAGATCTAGCAGGTCGGGCGGACCGAGCGCAAGTGTTCAGTGAAACTGTCATGGTGTCCACGCTTGGTTCACTCAACCCTTCCCACCCAAACCGTACCCTCCCCAGGTAATTTCCCCAGCAACTGCAGGAGGTGTGATATATTTTCCTTATACCTCCTCTGTCATGTCCAACCAGGCACCCCAGCAGTCCTTCCAGGTGAGACAGAGGTTCATGTGCACCTCCTCTAACGACATCCACTGCATTCGGTGTTCCTGATGTGGCTTCCTGTACATCGGTGAGACCAAATGTAGGCTCAGCGATCGTTTCGCCGAACATTGGTGCAAGGTCTGCCAAGATCTACTGATTGCTAATCACTATAGCTCCCCCTTCCCATTCCGAAACTGACATTTCCATCCTGGACCTTGCACACACACAAACTGGAGGAACAGCACCTCATATTATAGACAATAGGTGCAGGAGTAGGCCATTCGGCCCTTCATAGAAACATAGACATAGAAACATAGAAAATAGGTGCAGGAGTAGGCCATTCGGCCCGTCGAGCCTGCAACACCATTCAATGTGATCATGGCTGATCATCCAACTCAGTATCCTGTACCTGCCTTCTCTCCATACCCCCCTGGTCCCTTTAGCCACAAGGGCCACATCTAACTCCCTCTTAAATATAGCCAATGAACTGGCCTCAACCACATTCCGTGGCAGAGAATTCCAGAGATTCACCACTCTCTGTGTGAAAAATGTTTTTCTCATCTCGGTCCTAAACGATTTCCCCCTTATCCTTAAACTGTGACCCCTTGTTCTGGACTTCCCCAACATCGGGAACAATCTTCCTGCATCTAGCCTGTCCAACCCCTTAAGAATTTTGTAAGTTTCTATAAGATTCCCCCTCAATCTTCTAAATTCTAGCGAGTACAAGCCAAGTCTATCCAATCTTTCTTCATATGAAAGTCCTGACATCCCAGGAATCAGTTTGGTGAACCTTCTCTGTACTCCCTCTATGGCAAGAATGTCCTTCCTCAGATTAGGAGACCAAAACTGTACACAATACTCCAGGTGTGGTCTCACCAAGACCCTGTACAACTTGGAGCCAGCACCACTATTCACTGTGATCATGGCTGATCATCCACAACCAGTACCCCGTTTCTGCCTTCTCCCCATATCCCTTGACTCCGCTATCTTTAAGAGGTCTATCTAACTCTCTTGATAGCATCCACTGAGGAGGCTTATAACCCAATAGTATGAATATTGAATTTTCAAATTTTAGGTAACTAACCCACAACACCCCCTCCTCCCCCCCCCCCCCCCACACCCCCCACCACACACCCCCCCCCCCCCCCTCCCCCCCCCCCCCATCACACACACACACTTTTTACCCCTCCACTTAACTGTGCCCTACCTGCACGCACCAATTTTTCCCCTTCAACTATATCCATTTCTCTAACTTCACAATTCGCACCTATCTTTTTCTCACATCTATTGTTCTTTCATCTCTGGCCAATTTTCCACCTGTTAAACTCTCCCACCCCCTCACCTGTGTCCACCTAACTCTCGCCAGGATTTGTCTAGCAGCTCCTCTCTTCAGCTTTATCCCCCCCCCCACCACAAACAACAATCAGTTTGAAGATGGTTCCCGCCTGAAACGTCACCTAACCACATTCTCCAGTGATGCTCCCTGATCTGCTGAGTTACCACAGCATTTTTTTGTACACCGGCATCTATACTTCCTTGTATCTCCTTTCTTACGTGATGTTGTGCCAGCGCTGTCTATCTCAACATTCAGTGTCATCCAAATTAACAAAAGTAAAAAACAAGTAATTATTCATTAAAAATGTTCATAGTTTCAAATACAACAAATAGCTAAGATGATAACTTGGATCACAATTTTAAGACCTGCTGCCTGACCTGAAGAGTTGGTGTTCTTTTTTGTAAACAGCATCTGCAGTTCCTTGTTTCTTGCTCCTTGTTTCAACACCTCACAATTTTTAGCTTCGGATTCTGAGTTACAGTTAGAAGGCTGTTGATGCAAACGGCATTCCCAGGGCAAATGATTCAATCTGATGTCAGGATGCAAAAGTATGCTTTGTTTAAGGTACCGTCCTTTAGATGAAACGCTACACAAGGCTGGCTGATATGGTGCTTTGGTTCTTTTTTCACAAAAGGATGCTGTTGGTGTATTGGCCGATATTTATTCCTCTTCCAGCACAACAAAGCAGATCAATGGCTCATGCATCCAACTGCTATTTGTAGGCCCATGGTGTGTGCAAATTGACTGTCACATTTCCCTAAATGATATGAATGATTATACTTCACTGGTAATTTGTTGGTTGCAAAGTGTTTTCAGATGGCCTGAGGACACAAAAGCCCCTACAAAAATACAAGATCTTTCTTTTTTTAATGCAAGCAACCACATTTGATCTAAAAGCCCATCACAGATGATTTATATTCCCATTTTAAACACTCACTTGTAAATATGCCAGATTGTAATGTCCTGTGTATTGTGAGAAAATATTGCCAACACAGTATTAGTGATATGTCCAATGCCTGTACTTAAATTAAAACAATTACATTCAAGCCAAAGTCTCTTGTGCATTCCCATGGTATTTCTTAATTACTTACATACGCTAACTTTCAAATGAATAGGTATAACGTTAGCCTGTATTACTTTTAGTCAACGTTTTTTCTACGTAGAAGCTTTTTCTGCAAATTTGTATTGTCACAACAATAAAATGAGAGTCACGTACCCTCCAGGCACCAACGGATCACTGATTTGCAGCAGTCCTTTTCAGCAGAGTTGGAATAATTTAGGCTGCCTGTACTTATTGTGCTTTATTGAACTTTATCGTTTTTGTCAAAATTTAATTGTGTTGTTGGAAAAAATATGTTTTGTTACTTTTGTCTTCAAGCCTGGGTCATTAAATGGCATTAGGATTTTTCCAATTATACCCCTGCATAAACAAAATATTCCTGTTAAAATTGCCTCCGCACATTATGAAACCCATTTATCATCCGTTAGTTTGTGATCTCTTTCTGACTTACAGCTGCAAAAATCCAAGCCTAATAATTATTTCATTTCAACATTAGATATTGCTGGATATTTATTGATGGATGGATTGACTGGATCAATAAAGGTAATGAAGTTGAAGTAAGCAAAATACAAACTGTTGGAGGGACTGAATGGGTTGAGTAGCATTTGAGGGGGGAAAGGAATTATCAACATTTTGGGTCAAGACCCTGCATTAGGATCTGCCCCTCCATAGACGCTGTTCAACCTGTTGAGATTCCCACTAGTTCATATTTCACTACCGATTCCAGGATTTGTAATCTTTTGTTCTCTGAGGTTGAAATGACATGCGACTAACGTATATCATCTAGTTTTATACACCTCTCTTATGAGAAACATTTCTCACTATCAGTCATATTTTTGCCCTTCATAATTTTATTCCTCTAAATCAGGTGCTTCCATCACAAATCCAGCCTATCCTGTCTCCCGATAACTGAGGCGCTCTTTCCCAGGCAATATCCTGGTGAATCTTCTCTGCATCCTCTTCGGCACACTCACATCCTTCCTATAGTGTGGTGACCAGACCTGCACAGTACTTTAGCTTTTTCCTAACCAATGTATTTGTATCATAATTGTGGGCTTGTTCCTGGATATCTGGAGCCACCTCTCAATGAATGCGGCATCAATGATATTCATCATCACTTTGTCACGTTCGATGCAGCAGCGTAGCTATTGACTGCCTGATTAAAAGAGCATTTGAGGATTCAGACTTCAAATCAAACACTTGGACAATTCATAGTCCATCAGACAACTGTTATATGGAGTAATACCATTAAATGTAATGGTGTGATATGGGGTCCTAGTATATGAAACAAATCCTTGTAGATACAGAAGTAATTAGAAAGGCTCATTGAATGTTTGCCTTTCTTGGTAGCGGTATGGCATATCAAAGTAAGACGGTTTGATACATCTTTACAAGTTGCTGGTAAAATTGCACCTGAAGTACTGAAGATAGTTTTGGTTTCCAGCTTTAAGGAAAGTTGTGCTTGGACTGGTGGCAGTTCACAGAAATAATTCACTTGGCTGATTGCCGACATAACGATGCTGTGGTAAGATGAAAGGTTGAGCAAGTTGGGCCTGTGCTCATTGGAGAATGACAGGTTATCATATTGAAATGAATAAGATTCTGAGAAGGATTTAGCAGGGTGGATGCTGAAATAATCCATCATCTAATGGGAGTGTCTGAACTAGGAGCCATAGATTCAGATTAAGGTATTGACCATTTAAGAAAGAAGGAATTATTCCATTAAAGGTCTTGAATCTCTAGATTTATCTGGAGAGCTAGAGAACTGTGGAAGCAGAGCCATTGAATGTGTTGAAGGCAGCGATGCAAGAGGATCAGTGAGTATCAGGAATGAGCAAGAAACTGATGTTGAGGCCAAGATTGGCCTGATTGTTCTTATTGTGTAGTGGAACAAGCTGTGGAGACCAGTGAAATATGCCTTATTGAGTGGTGGAACAGGCTGCTGAGACTGATCAGTCTGAAGATAGAGTCTCGACCCAAAACTCTATCTCTATTACTTCTCTGCAGGGAAACTGCCGGTCCCGCTGAGTTACTCCAGCATTTTGTTTCTATCTTCATTTTTTCAATGAAGCTGTACCATAATCATGTTTCGATGATATTTACTACAAATAATAAAGCATTTTGTGCAAATTGAAACAATTCATGTGCTTGCCTGCATGTGTCCTGTCTATGCATGGAGCACATTGAACATGCACAATTGATGTCAATCCCGATGCCATGCACAAATATGAAATTTAGCCCAGCTTGCTACTTATGATAAACTGCAAGAGAGCACCAAGAAGTGGCAGATGAAATTTAATAGAGAAACATGGTGAAGTTTTTCAATAGAAAAAATAAGTGAGAGAATATTGGTAGATTGTCTTAATTCTAAAATATATATAGAAATGCCGAAGTCTGTGAAGATGGCAGCACAAGCCAAGTTCCCTAGCCCTGCACTGCCCGCTTCTATCTACTTCCCAAAAACCATAAGCTGGACTGCCCTGGCAGACACATTGCTTCTGTTGGCTCCTGTCCCACAGAATGCTTCTCCAAATATCTTGATTCCATCCTATCCCCCTTGTTCAGTCTCTTACGATCTGCATCCAAGCTGCCTCAAAGGTCCTTCACCTCTTCAATTACTTCAATTGTCAGGCCTCATTGCATCATATTTACCATGGGCGTCCTATCCCTTTACACCTCCATCCCCCACTAGGAAATCTCAAGGCCCTCCAGTTCTTTCTTGAACAGAGACCCAATCAATTTTCCTCTACTAACACTCTCTACACTGGTGGAGATGTATCACCTATCCCTATACCTCATCTTTCACTTCCATCCAAGGACCCCAGCAATCCTTCAATGTAAGACGAAGGTTCACATGCACCGCCTTTAACCTCATCTCCTGGGTGTTCCCAAGTGTGGTTCCCTGTACATCAAATGTAGATTTGGCGACCATTTCGTTGAACACTTGCGTTTGGTCTGGAAGGGGTCTCCCATGATTTTATTTGCTCTGGAGTTGCACCTCCTGTTGTATAGTTCCTGCAGGGGGGTGAGTGAAGTTCCCATAGTGCGTTCGGCCGAACGCACTACTCTCTGCAGAGCCTCTTGTCCTTGGCAGAGCAATTCCCAAACCAGATGGTAATGTTCCCGGACAAGATGCTTTCCACCGCCGCTGCGTAGAAGCACTGGAGGATCCTCGGAGACACTCTGAATTGCCTCAATTGCCTGAGGTGGTAAAGGTGCTGCCTTGCCTTACTCACGAGTGCTGAGGCGTGTGATGCCCATGTCATATCCTCAGAGATGTGGACTCCTAGATATTTAAAACAGTTCACCCTATCCACAGGATCCCCATTTATCCTCAATGGAGTGTACGTCTTCGGATGATGTGCCCTCCTAAAGTCCATGATCAGCTCCTTCGTTTTTTTGATGTTCAAGAGTGGACTTGTTTCTGTGCCGTATATCTAAAAAATTTAAGAGATTGCACATAATCTGTACTAGTGTGGTTCTAGGAATTATAACCACAAGACTGATCTACGGAAGCTAAAATTAGTCTACTTGCAGTCATTGAAGAAGATAGAGAAGAGGTTTGATCAATTGCAATGATTTGCTTAGATGGTGTAAATGAAAAGGAATGTTTTTTATTAACATAATGTTTGAAGAGATAGGTTCTAAATGATAGCCAAAAGAAACAGGGAAACTACTGTATGAAGATAGACAAACATGTGAAAGTAATTTGCAGAGCAAAGGGGGAAGATATGGAAGAACGAGTCTCAACAGATCAATAAGAAGTTGGCAAGGACACGATTGTCTAATTGAGCTTCTTCTATGGAATTATAAATCTTATATATATTATGGATATATGGAAATACTTGACCCAGTATATTTCTTGTTATATTAACTTATTTCCTATAACAGTACATAGTCTAATATTAATTAATTTAAATGATTCCTCTCTTTGAGTATCATTTGAAGAGTATAATTCTGGGATTGCAAGCTCTTTTAAATGTGAAGTTACATTGTCTCCAAAATCAATGGTCCAGAGAGAAAAATATATTTTATTGCCCTATGAAGGAAAAGCACAATGTTGTTCTTTGGAGAGGGATTTCCTTCGAAGATGTTTTACCATCTTTGCCTTATGATAGTCACGTTATTTTCTGAAGCATTGCCATTTAGGCTGCCAAATTACTTTTGAGAAGAGGGAACTTGTGAAGCAACGCCTCCAGATGATCAGGCAACTTTCCCCATCATTCTGAAAAACTTTTCTACTTGGGTGAACTAATCCAATGCAGTTCATTTTCTGCATTCAATACATAGAAACATAGAAACATAGGAATTAGGTGCAGGAGTAGGCCATTCGGCCCTTCGAGCCTGCACCGCCATTCAATATGATCATGGCTGATCATCCAACTCAGTATCCCGTACCTGCCTTCTCTCCATACCCTCTGATCACCTTAGCCACAAAGGCAACATCTAACTCCCTCTTAAATATAGCCAATGAAATGGTCTTGATTACCCTCTGCGGCAGAGAGTTCCAGAGATTCACCACTCTCTGTGTGAAAAAAGTTCTTCTCATCTCGGTTTTAAAGGATTTCCCCCTTATCCTTAAGCTGTGACCCCTTGTCCTGGACTTCCCCAACATCGGGAGCAATCTTCCTGCATCTAGCCTGTACAACCCCTTAAGAATTTTGTAAGTTTCTATAAGATCCCCTCTCAATCTCCTAAATTCTAGAGAGTATAAACCAAGTCTATCCAGTCTTTCTTCATAAGACAGTCCTGACATCCCAGGAATCAGTCTGGTGAACCTTCTCTGCACTCCCTCTATGGCAATAATGTCCTTCCTCAGATTTGGAGACCAAAACTGTACGCAATACTCCAGGTGTGATCTCACCAAGACCCTGTACAACTGCAGTAGAACCTCCCTGCTCCTATATTCAAATCCTTTTGCTATGAAAGCTAACATACCATTCGCTTTCTTCACTGCCTGCTGCACCTGCGTGCCTACCTTCAATGACTGGTGTACCATGACACCCAGGTCTCGCTGCATCTCCTCCCCTTTTCCTAGTCGGCCACCATATAGCCATTTAATACATTATTGCTCTTAGCTTAAATGGTAGTCTATCCTCTTATTGCTCAGTGAAGTTTTGCGAGAGATAATAGCCAAGGTTCATCATTTTGGAACATTAGACAAATATGAAACCAAACTCTACAACTATGAAGTAGAGAGAAACATAGTACTGGTTCTTCGGGATAGACTGGCATACTACAGTAATGTCAGTGTCAAAGGTTTCAATGCAAATCAGAAAAGGGAACAATTTATCCAACCTCTCTACGAAAACAAAATACTGCGTATTTGGAAACCTGCAATATTAAAAAAAAGTTGCCAGAGTACTCAAGGACGCAGCTCTAGAATAGTGGACGCATGGGTGATCATTTTCCAATGTTTTGTAGATTCTGGATCATTTCCTGTGGATTAGAGGGTAGCTAATGTTATCCCACTTTTTTAAGAAAGGAGGGAGAGAGAAAGCAGGGAATTATAGACCAGCTGGACCGACATCGGTTGTGAGGAAGATGCTGAAGTTAATTATTAAAGATGTAACAGTCGCGCGTTTGGATAGCAGTAACAGGATCAGTCCAAGTCAGCATGGATTAACAAAGGGGAAATCTTGCTTGACTAATGGTCTGGACTTTTTTGAGGATATAACAAGTAAAATGGATAAGGGAGAGCCAGTGGATGTAGTGTATCTGGACTTTCTGAAAGTCTTTGACAAGATCCCACACAGGAGATTAGTAGGCAAAATTAGAGCACATGGTATTGGGGGTAGGGTATTGATATGGATAGAAAATTGGTTGGCAGATAGGAAATTAACTGGTCCCTTTCAAAATGGCAGTAGTGATTAGTGGGGTGCTGCAAGGCTCGGTGCTGGGACCACAACTATTTACAATATATATTAATGATTTAGATGAAGGAATTAAAAGTAACATTAGCAAATTTTCAGATGACAAAGCTGGGTGGCAATGTGAACTGTGAAGAAGATGCTATGAGGACGTAGGGTGACTTGGATAGGTTTGGTGAGTGGGCAGATGCATTATAATGTGGAGAAATGTGCGGTTATTCACTTTGGTGACAAGAACAAGAAGGCAGATCATTATCTCAATGGTGTCAGATTTGGAAAAGGGGCAGTGCAACGAGACCTGGGCGTCCTTGTATATCAGTCACTGAAAGTAAGCATGCAGGTACAACAAGCAGTGAAGAAAGCTAATGGCATGTTGACCTTCATAATGAGAGGATTTGAATATAAGAGCAAAGAGGCCCTCTGCAGTTGTACACCTGAGAATACACCTGGAGCATTGTGCGCAGTTTTGGTCTCCTTATTTGAGGAAGGACATTCTTGCTATTGAAGGAGTACAGCGCAGGTTCACGAGGTTAATTCCCGGGATGGCGGGACTGTCATATAATGAAAGAATGGAACGACCAGGCTTGTTTTCACCGGAAATTAGGATGAGAGGGGATTTTATGGAAACATATAAAATTATTAACAAATTGGAAATGCTAGAGGCAGGAAACAGATGCAGGATGTTGAGGGAGTCCAGAAGCTGGGCCACAGTTTAAGAATAAGGGATAGGCCATTTAGAACTGAGATGCGGAAAAACGTTTTCACCCAGAGAGTTGTGAACGTGGAATTCTCTGCCTCAGAAGGCAGTGGAGGCCGATTCACTGGATGCATTCAAAAGAGAGTTAGATACAGCTCTTAGGGCTAGCGGAATCAAGGGATATGGGGTGAAGGTAGGAATGGAGTACTGACTGTGGATGATCAGCCATGATCACATTGAAGGGCTGAATAGCCTACTCCTGCACCTATTTTCTATGTATCTATGTAAATATTCAGGAGATCAGCTAATATCTGCAGCATGAGAGAGAACGATGTTAAGATTGATGATCTTTTACCAGAGGAGGAGACCATTGAAAGAAGCACAAGTAAACCATTGTTTCATCAGGCCGAAGTGATTCAGGCCCTTGACAATGGGAAGGAAGAAGGCAAATGGGCAGTTGAGTTTAGTTAAATTTTGTTTAATTTAGATGAGTTTAGTTTAGAAATACAGTGTGAAAACAGGCCTTTCACCCCACCGAGTGCACACGAACGGCAATCACCCCTACACTATCCTACACACTTGGGACAATTTACAGAAGCCAATTAAACTACAAACCTACACATCTTAGGAATGTGGGAGGAAACCGGAGCACCCGGAAAAAACCCACGCGGTCACAGGGAGAACGTACAAACTCCATACACATAACACATGGAGTCTTGATCTAACCCGGGTCTCTGGTGCTGTAAGGCAACAGCTCTACCACTGTGCCACTGTGCCACAGGGATTGAATCTCCTGAGCATCCATGGATAAGTGTTGGGAATAAAGGGACGGATTGGTTAAAGAATGGACTAGGATGTCACAGAGAGAACATTTATTGCAGAAAGGGTCGGAAGTTCTGTTGATAGACTTGCCATGGAGATGATTCCCTTCCGAATCAGATGCATTATGTGAATACAATAATGACCAACAAAAAGAAAGAGCAGTATAATTTTAACAGCAAGATAGCAGCTCTGTCAATATTTGCCTATGCTCATCATTTGAAACAGAGAGTATTTAGCATTCAGGGAACATTGAAGCAAAAGGCATGGAAGGCACCTGCATAATTTCAATCCAATAAACTGAGATAACAATGTTTTCTCAATTGTTGTATTCATTGCATTATCTGTACTGGTAATCCAATTCTATCACAAAGTAAATATAATTCAGTGCAATTCTATACAATACAATGCATGAAATTAAAACTAAATCAAGTTACTGATCAACTTAAATCAATTTACAAGGATCATTTATAATATTAATTGAAAAATAATACTCTAATTAAATGATTCAATATCAATCACTTCAAAGCACGTTTTATAGAAACAATATTTTTAACATACACTACAGGTCTTCTGGTGTTGTCAATGGTAATTCCAGGAGCAGTACAGCTTTTATTATACTGCTGCTAAGCTGCACCTACTGTTTATCAGTTTTTTCTAAGATCACAACGTATAACTGATGCAACAGACAATACGGAACACAGTGAGAGGACAATATTTGTTGCGGAGGTGAGTGTTGTGTCGACCATGCACGGGAAGGTAGACGCTCCCGCCCCCACGAGTCTCGGGCAGATGGGGCTCGTTAGCCTGGGAGGGTGGTCCATTTAGGAGAGGGAAAACTGATTTAAAACCTCCACTGCCTTGTGGCCATATCCAGTCATGGAAAAGGCTCCAGGAGTAAACCTCAAGAAAATCCGGAGTCGGAGCCCCTAAGGCAGTTCGTCGTTGTCTACAACCTCCTGCGATGGCGCTGGTGCCAAACTGTAACGGCCCTGCTGTTCCTTTCGATCGATTAGTGACGTGGAGAGGGGGAGCGTCCTGCATGGGCAACAGCCTGTCCTCCATATGACATCGCCCAGGCTTGCATCCAGCCAGGATGCATCACCCATGGTCAGTCATGACTGAGGGGGGCCTACGGGTGTGTAGGTGGATAAGTGATGATCTTGGCATCCCGTTCAGCACAGACATTATGGGCCAAAAGGTCTGCTCTTGTGCTGTATTGTTCTATGTTTCATGCTCCATGGCCAAATTGGTGAAGTGACAGGTCGCTTGGGGTTATGCTTGTTGGTGAATAGAGGTGTCTACAAAATGTCAACTAATCATCATTTAACTCTGTCCAGTTTAATGGGTCATTGTGATGATGAGGTGAAAGAAATGCACATAAACCTGTACTTCCCATCGAAAGAATAACATTACAATCCGTAAACATTTGGAAATGATCAATGGGGTTGTGCAAGAGCATACTTCAACCAGCTGGTTGAATAAATAACTCCACACTTCTCGTTCAGTTTTGTAATCACATTTTTTTTTACCATAGATTTATTGCATTATGGCATGAATATCTTGATAGATTGCACATTTAGTTTCTTCTTCCAAGCCTTGCATGCTATGTACATATTGCCAACTCCCCAGTTCACTCCTCCATCGGTACAAGTACACCTTCTCACACCTCATGAGATGGAGTATCCTCTAACATTCCACATTCCTGTTTGTCTTAGGTCCAGACACTGTTTCCAGGTGGGTATGGATTTACTTGTACTTCTTTTGATTTATAATCTGTTTTTGCCATCTATAAAACCATAAAACAGGAGCAAGACTTTGCCACTCAGCCCATCGATTCTACTCCGCCATTCGCTCATGGCTGATCTATTTTTCATTTTCAACCCCATTCTCCTGCCTTCTCCCCGTAATCTTTCATGCCCTCACTAATCAAAACACCTTTAGCACAGCTTGCGTGATCCCTACAACACTGAGGAAAGTAAAATGGTGATTTGGTAATACTTTGCAGAACAGTTCTGTTCAGCCAGAAGCCTGGCCTAAGCATTCAAGTGGCTATCACTTTACTTTTCCATCCTATTTACACTCTATCCTCTCAAACCTCAGTATAGTACACTGCTCCTGGGAAGCTCACGATAACCTTCAGAAACAATACCTCATCTTTCAACTAAGTATACACAGCTTTTTTGGTCAAAAAGGAATTTCAAAGCTTTTAGTTAATAATTCTTCCTTTTTCACATACACCTCTTAATTCACCTCTCTTGTTTCGTTATCTTCCCCTTTCTGCTTTGTGCCATTGTTTCTTTGAAATCTTGCTTTCCAATGTATCTTCCCACGCATTTTTAAACTTTCTTTCTTTTTCCATATTTGATGAAACGTTAACTTTGTCTCTCTCCCACAAATGCTGCCTGGAGTATTTCAAGATTTTCAGTTTTCATTTCAGGCTTGCAGTATCTGCCACATTTAGTTTAGTTTACAAATGCAACGTGGAAACAGATCCTTCAGCCCACTGAGTCCACACCGACCACCGATCACTTGTACACTTTTGCATCCTACATATTCGTAGATATATTGCAGAAGCCAATTTACCTACAAATCTGTACGTCTTTGTAGTGTAAGAGGAAACTGGAGCACCTGGAGAAACCCCATGTGGCCACAAGGAGAACACACAAACTTTGCACAGACACAGCACCCGTAGTCAGGATCAACCCAGGTCGTCTGGCGCTATGAGATTTGCTTTTGTGTTTTGTTTATGCGTCCATGATATGTGCTGTTATCAAATTCTGACCGTAATAGTCAAAATATTAATTTTTATCAAGAACTCAAATCAAGACTTCCCATGTGATCTGGCTTTTGTAATCCATACATACTATTATTGACATTAACAAGAGGCTTCTGCTATTTTGTTCATTTGTTACTTGGGATACAAAGTAAATTGAATTGACAACTTTGTACAAGATCCTTCCAGACACATAAGAGGATAAATATTTAAAAAAATATTTACTTTAACTGGCACTAGCTGGGCTTCTAGTTCAATATATTGGATTGAATTGCATAAATTGAAGTGAATAATTTATTTTTAGGAATTTGAGTTGTAATGAAATGCTGAGCTTATCATTGAAGGGTTATTGTTTTTACCATACTGAAGTTCATAATGTAGAAATTTAAAAAAAGTCAGAATACAAGTGTCTAATTTTTGATTTTTGATGTTTGATGTTTCCTTTGCCTTATGATCCAAAACATTAATCATTGGACTTACATAGGTTTTTGGATAATATTTACTCGGAGAGAGGAAAACAAGAGAATATAAACCAAGAGAATAAACTATCATTCCATACCTCCACCTTATTCTTACTGTTTGTCTGGTTTCAGACTAGTGTCAAATCTATCTATCAGTAAACCTTCACTGGGTGCAATCTGAGGACACTGATATACCACAAAAAAAGCTGTTATTATTATATAGGTGTAAATCGAATCACTCAGCCAGCAGTAAATGTTTTTCTAGAAAATCTAATAACAGAAGAATGGGAGAGGAACCTCCAAATGAACCGTCAAATTATTAAATGTTTATACAGAGAAAAATTCTTTGCATCTGAACAAATAAATGACATTTGCTTTCTTTGAAAAAAAAGCTGTGTTTGTTTAACAACCTTTTGTTCTGTGTCACAAAAAATCTTTTGTGGAATATTTGAATCTTTCAATGGCAGACTTCCAAGTTAAACACAGTAAATTAAAAATGGTCCGCATATCCAATAGACCCAGGCAAATTATGAACCGCAGCATTTGGCTACCAAACCTTTCAGTGGGGTTATGCAGATCTATTAGTGAAATAAGCAACTTTATAAATTCAAAATTACTTTGATCAGCCCTTGAGAAAACAATCCCAGATAATCCTCATGAACTTGTAACAAGCATTTTTTTTTTAAATTTTGCTACAGGTACATATGGGTGGTGTATGTACAGTATGTGTGTATGCCTGTGTGTGCAACTGTATGCATGCATGTGTGTGTGTGGCTATGTGTGTGCCTCTGTGTGTGTGCGTTTCTTTGTGTATTTGCCTGTGCATGTGTGTGCCTGTGTATGTGTGTGTTTGCCTATGTATGTATCTATGTGTGTGCCTTGTGTGTGTGTGTGCCTGTGTATGTGTGTGTTTGCCTATGTATGTATCTGTGTGTGTGTGAGAGAGAGGCAGCATGGGGGTGGGGGTGGGTTGGGTATGATTACTAAGTGAAAATTATGGGAGCTGGACAGTAAGTAAATTAGATGAAATGCTCTGGAGGCCATTTCAAGAAAGTACATGCTTCCTTAAATGACAACTATCACAAAATCATAGTTACACATCTTTAAGTGAGGACAAATTCCTGAGCAGTCTTAATGTCACCCAATGCATAGCCTAAATAACAAAAAACCTGGTACTTTGCCATGTGCAGATCCTCGCTTTTGTGCAATAGGAATCCTATTTCATCATAGCATGAAGTCGTCAACCTTCTGGAAGCTCACTGCAGAATCAAAGGACTTCTTGAAACTCTGGGTGGCCTGCTGGAGGGTGTGGACCATAACATCTGCTACTCTTTCTCTTCAAGGTTTATTAAAACTTTGACAGTGAAACTGAAGTCTGCATTTGGGGGAATAATCAGGCTTCTTCTGTTAAGGAAAGCTATAATGGCACAACACTATTTTGGCCACCTGCCTTAATGCAGTCTGAATTTTTTAGAAATTGACTGCAATGTATCCTTGGAAAAAATATGCTGCAATTCGTTTCACAGTTTAATTTAAACCCAAAGTAAATTTTGTGCTAGATCGTCACTGGGCAACCTGAATATTGGAGCAATGTAAAAGGGAGTCAGTTTTAGATATTTACATTAGTGGCAATTGTTGTCAGGATTGATTTATATTTCTCTTTTGGGGGTTTGAGGTATCAGAACTCTGCCTTATGAAAACTTGATTCAATGCCAAGGCTGTTATATATGCATGGGCTCAGCCAGAGAACTGAAGGCAAATGCTTTCAAAAAGCAGAATAGCTCATTTGAAGTTGGGACACCTCCTTGTTTAGTTTATAGTGTGGTAGTTGGAAAATGCAGAATTACTATATTGGGATACCTTCCAGCAGTTCCTGTTCAGTCCTTTTCAGCGGATTCAAGTGACATACCTCTCTGGGCCAAGGCATATATTCCACCAATCACTTCTGTTAGAAGAATGGTGATTATGTTTGGTTTCTCTGCATCTTCCCTTGACACATCTATGTCCCTTGTACCTCATTCCCTTTCTATTTTAATGTGTGTGAAACTATGTCTGTTAAAAGTCAAAATAGATAGTGCAGAAATTTAAAACATATCATTGAAACTTTAAAGCTGAGAGATCATATCAAACTAATTATTGAGCCTGCAGAAATGGCAAGCTGCTACTTGTGTACCTTTATAAACTGCTGAAAGCAACACTTTTATTTTATCATTTAACCATGTAACACATTCCAAAGTTAAGAGCGAAGAGCTAATTACATTATCCAGGTCTATTAGGAACATGCTCATTTTTGGGTTGTCGGTGTGTATTATTATTCAGCTTCCTTCAACTTTTAAAATATTTTGTTTTATTTTGAGCTAAGTAATCTTTTAAGAAACCAGAGTACATTTTCTCGCCAACTTCATCCAAGTTCAGTATCAAGTACTGTCACACCAGGCTGCTCTGAATTGAATGCAGAACAAGGCATCTTCCAAACTATTTCTGCAATATTCTGTGGAAAACAATTATGGAAAATCAAACAGGTATTAGATTTCCCCCGACGAGCTATCTTTATGGCAACTGTGATCAAGGCTGTCAATTTAAGGCTAAGTTAATGTTAGTTGTAAGGTGTTGTTTTGTATTCTGTGGGAAGTGGAGTGAAACTGCAGCAACTAATTTATCATATGAAGCTCAGTCACCTGTTGAAGGAGACTTTCTTCTGATCAATCTGGAACAAATTGAACATATATTTAGTGTAATCAATATTGAGAAACTGGCCAAATTTTATATGTATATAGCTCATATATGCAGTTGTAGAGCACGATTGCAAATAAATATGCAACTTGGATAGCATGTTTTAAAACGTTTTCACCACCTCTCCACCTACTATCTTACGATAGTGCAGAGAGAGAAAACTGCTGTCTACTAGTAGAGTCATAGTCAAATAGCACAGAAATAGAAACTTAATTCAACTGACCATCAAGCACCCTTTAAACTAACCCTACACTATATAACCATATAACCATATAACAATTACAACACGGAAACAGGCCATCTCGGCCCTACAAGTCCGTGCCGAACAACTTTTTTCCCCTCAGTCCCACCTGCCTGCACTCATACCATAACCCTCCATTCCCTTCTCATCCATATGCCTATCCATTTTTAAATGATACCAACGAACCTGCCTCCACCACTTCCACTGGAAGCTCATTCCACACCGCTACCACTCTCTGAGTAAAGAAGTTCCCCCTCATGTTACCCCTAAACTTCTGTCCCTTAATTCTGAAGTCATGTCCTCTTGTTTGAATCTTCCCTATTCTCAAAGGGAAAAGCTTGTCCACATCAACACTGTCTATCCCGCTCATCATTTTAAAGACCTCTATCAAGTCCCCCCTTAACTAATCCTACATTATAAGCGAGTTCGGTATATCAACTGTGCATGCCCAGGTCATAGGTCATTCACGATAAACAATCTCGCCAGCTGAGCTGCTAGGTGTATACACACCTGTGTTTCATCCGTATTTTCCAGTTTTGCTTCTTCGAGGAAAGAAAATACTGCTTTCAAAACTATTAACTAAGTGTATTTATGGTTCATTTGTACAAAACTACAATGATTTTGTTGGTTTTATTGCTTTATGCTTTGGTGAGATCGTGATGATGAATAACAACCATTTTTGATTGTTTTTGTTTTGGTGGGGGGGGGGGAGAATGAAATGAAAGGGTTCAGAGAAAACATGGCAGATGAAATTTAACAGGAGTAAACTGTGTGACAGAACATCTTCATAAGACCATTTGGGAGAGAGAACGGATGCCTGTTCTTGCTCTGTTTGAAGGAGGTGCCGCCAGCCCCAGCGAGTGCGGAGCCAACCTGTAATATCAATGGGAGCATTTTCTCAGTCAGGCTTTGTCTACAGTTGGGGTGGGGATCTGGGAGAGAAGGAGCTGGCGGTGCCGCACAGATGGAACAGTTTAATAACGATCCATTAAAATCAGCCCTTCGGCCACTCGGCAACCTGGGCTGATCTGATCTGACAGCCCTCTCGCTAGCTCGCTGTGTGCCTGTTCCTAACGCAGACCTCCACAAAACCTTTGGGCTTCAGGTAACACCTGCACAAAGAGCCTCTGCTAACAAGGGCTGGCAAACTGTGCTGGTCAACGTCCACTGGGGGAGATGGCTAGGGGGGAAACACAGTGCAACCACTGCAAGCTTGGAACAACATAGACCCTCCACTCAATCTACCCAATACTAAAGGGAAGGCATTTCGCTGTTAAATGTCATATATCGGATTGGCTGCTCCTTCACAGGACCAACCCTGTACTCAGTTTTCCTCGGAGATTAATCTTTGCCTTAACGGTACATTCACACCGCCTGTAGGTAAAGCATCAGTCCACATCACACTGATACAGTCGTTGCCTGCCTCAGATTAAATATATTTTTACACATAAATTATGAATAAAGATAAGAAAATGTTTCAAACAGAAATAACATTTTTTTATTCCAGTAGCAATCAGCAGAACAGGAAAGGAAGCTATTTAGTTGACAGAATTCTAGATTATTCCTTGGTAGAATAGTTAACAATTTATACACAGTGCTGTGGTCGCTTTTTAAAAAATCTCAAATGACCTTTGATAAATTCTCAGATTCCTTGCGTTTATCGAAATACCGAACTCACTTATTCTCTCTACATTCCCATCATCTATGATATCTCTGGTTAAAAACCTAGGTTACATTACACTTTGAAACGGAAAATGTATTCTCTGTCTGACGGTAGACAAAAATGCTGGAGAGACCTAACGGGTGAGGCAGCATCTATGAGGGAGAGCTGAGAAGGGGAGGAGAAAGCAGGGACTACCTGAAATTAGAGAAGTCAATGTTCAAACTGCTCAAGTGAAATATGAGGTGCTGCTGCTCCAATTTACGGTGGGACTCACTCTGGCCATGGAGGAGGCCCAGGACAGAAAGGTCGGATTCGGAATGGGAGGAGGAGTTGAAGTGCTGAGCCACCGGGAGATCAGGTTGGTTAATGCGAACCGAGCGGAGGTGTTGGGCAAAGCAATCCAAGGACTGCTTGGGTCTTTGAATGGAGTCAAGGGGGGAGGTAAAATGACAAGTGCATAAGCTACACTTGTCGCTTTACCTCCCTCCTTGACTCCATTCAAGGACCCAAGCCGTCTTTCCAGGTGCGGCAGAGGTTCACCTGCACCTCCTCCAACCTCATCTATTGCATCCGCTGCTCTAGATGTCAGTTGATCTACATCGGTGAGACCAAGCGTAGGCTTGATGATCGCTTCGTCCAACACCTCCGCTCGGTTCTCAATAACCAACTTGATCTCCCGGTGGCTCAGCACTTCAACTCCCCCTCCCATTCCGAATCCGACCTTTCTGTCCTGGGCCTCCTCCATGGCCAGAGTGAGGACCACTGTGAATTGGAGGAGCAACACCTCATATTTCGCTTGGGCAGTTTGCACCCCAGCGGTATGAACATTGACTTCTCTAATTTCAGGTAGTCCTTACTTTCTCCTCCCCTTCTCAGCTCTCCCTCAGCCCACTGCACCTCTTCCTTTCTTCTTCCCGTCTCCCCCACCATCACATCAGTCTGAAGAAGGGTCTCGACCCGAAACGTTGCCTATTTCCTTCGAATCCATAGATGCTGCCTCACCCACTGAGTTTCTCCAGCATTTTTGTCTACGTTGGATTTTCCAGCATCTGCTGTTCCTTCTTAAACGTTCTCTGTCTGACGGTTTACATGTGTATTGCACAGTTGGGAATATTATAACTTGTTGACTCTCATTCAGCTGGGTTCAGGAACCCAACACAATTTTTCAGTACAATATTGTACAGTTTTTTTCCACACTAAGCTGTGACTGCCAGCAGTGCAGCACTTGTTCAGCCCCTCACACTGGATTTGTGCTCCCATCTCTGGTTTGGGACTTGGACCAGGATTTTCTCATTCAGATAGCAAGAGTGCTATTCACTGAAACCTATTGAAGCCAAACTGTTGAGGCTACACTGTTCTGTTTTATAATCAAGAGATTCAGCATGGAAACAGGGCCTTCAGTCCAACGAATCTGTGCTGACCATTTGGACTTATCCTACAAAACCCCCTATTTTTAATCTCCCCTCGTTCTCATCAACTCACACCAGATTCTATCACATACCTACAAACTACGTGGAGTTGCCAATTACCTATCAACCTAACTGTGTTTTGGAAAAGTAGAGGAAATTGCAGCACTCGGAGGAAACCGTTGGTGGAGAGAACATGCAAACTCCACAAAGACAGCACCCAAAGTCAGGATCAAATGTGGGCCTCTGGAAGCAGCTGTTCTACTAGCGGTTCCACTGTGCCTCCCTTAGGAAGAAATAATGTTACACAAACCTTCAATCCTTAACCATGGCCAAGGAAACAAGTCAGGGCTAATGCTTTGGGAATAAACCTTTGCAGGTCAATCTGGACATGAAGTTGGAATTGACACAGTGAATGTGTGAATTGTGAGTGTATTTTGGTCCTTAATTGGACAAATAGTGTTAAGGATCAAGTTTCTTCAGTGGCATAGTGCCACAAGTGAATGGAATTCGCTGCTACTGGATATAGATAAGTATCTCTGCATCAGTTGACGAGATCCCAAATGCCAGTTATCAATGTCAAAAGCAGCTGCAGAACATTGTGCAAAGGGATTGGTGGTGATGGGGAAAACCCAGGGGGTTGAGGTCCTTACTGATGCCAATAGCATTGATAGAAAAGAGGGACAAAGCCGTGCATGATGATTTTACAAAGGAGGGAAATAGATTCATCATATGATGATGTCCTTTGAGTTAATCACATTTTCTTCTTTTAGGTAGAAGATACATAAGAAGATAATGCAGCCCACTGCTTGGTGTAGACACGGTGCCATATCCCTTGGCAATGGGATCTGGGCAGGGAGACATTGTACCTGTGCAAATTGGACAAATTGAGTCTTAAAGGAGCAGCAGCACCACCAGTACAGGAATATCTTCTTGGTGTGTTGAGGAGGGAATAAACTAAGTTGGCAGAGAAAGCAAGTCTGAGCTTGGTTCAGCAGGGGAAGGAAGAGCTGAGAATGGCTAGCTGAGAATTCTAGGAAAAAGAAACATAGAGAAATTGAGTTTAGCAGGATTTAATGTTAGACTTCAATCATGATAATCGAATGAATGATGTTGTAGCTGTTACGGAACTGTGGTTTTTAAGAAAGGCAGGGATGGCAGTTTTTAACCTGTTTTCATGGTTTCCAGACAAGATAGAAAGGGGTTAAAACAAAAAAGGATGGGGTCACATTATGGGTTAAAGAAACAATCATATTTGTGAGAAATAATGATTTCCCAGAACATTATTTGAATGAAGCCAAATAGGTTAAACTGAAGTACTAAAAAAGGACATTCAAACTGCAGGGAGTGTACTTCAGGTCTCTGAGTAGTCAGAGGGACATTGAAGGAAAATGTTTCAGCAAATTCCTGAGAAATGCAAAAACAATAGAGCAACAATACCATAGATTTCAAACATCATAGCATTAACGAGGGAAGAATCATTGTAAAGAAACATTGGGCACAGATTTCTTAATATGCATTCAGGAGATTCTTTATCTAACTAATAGAAAACATATCCAATGAGAGGAAGGGCCAAGATGAAGGGACTGATATTTGCAAGTGAAAAGGAGTGAGAGAGTTCTTTATTGGTACTAACTTATGATTCAATCAGAGTTAAAGTCGTTAAGATAAAGGAGAATGATGGACCATTCTCAGTTGTAGTTGGACCAATTTTATTAAACGGTGATGTAATTAGAAGCTGCTAATTGTAAGCAATCAGTGTCAAAGCATTGGGAAGCATTTATGGAGGAGAAATTCTTCTGCACAGCACATTTCTATGTGCTTTGTGAAGGGATATAATCAAATATGAGAGGCTGCTCATTGCACAATTGTAAAAAAAAATGGCTAATTTGTTTTGACCTCCCCATTTAAGAAATATCTACTCACAAAAAGGTGACAGAACATGCACAGTGCATCAAATTGCACAAATCACTTCCTTTTCCATACCACCTCCACACTGTCCCAGCCTAGAACTCCCACAGGTAGAGAGAGGGTGGATGGATGGTGGTTGGGGTGAGGAAACAAACAAGGCAAAATAATAAAATAAAATGGCATGAAATGAATGAATCAATAGACAATAGGTGCGGGAGTAGACCATTCAGCCCTGCGAGCCATGGCTGATCATCCCCAATTAGTACCCCGTTCCAGCCTTCTCCCCATATCCCCTGACTCTGCTATATTTAAGAGCCCTATCTAGCTCTCTCTTGAAAGCATCCAGAGAACCTGCCTCCACTGCCCTCTGAGGCAGAGAATTCCACAGACTCACCACTCTCTGTGAGAAAAAGTGTTTCCTCGTTTCCGTTCTAAATGGCTTACTCCTTATTCTTAAGCTGTGGCCCCTGGTTCTGGACTCCACCAACATCACCCTCTCATCCTTCTAAACTCCAGAGTGTACAAGCCCAGCTGCTCCATTCTCTCAGCATATGACCGTCCCACCATCCCGGGAATTAGCCTTGTAAACCTACGCTGCACTCCTTCAATAGCAAGAATGTCTTTCCTCAAATTAGGGGACCAAAACTGCACACAATACTCCAGGTGTGGTCTCACTAGGGCTCTGTACAACTGCAGAAGGACCTCTTTGCTCCTATATTCGATTCCTCTTGTTATAAACGCCAATATACCATTCGCTTTCTTCACTGCCTGCTGTACCTGCATGATTACTTTCATAGACTGATGTACAAGGGCCCCCAGTTCCCGTTGTACTTCCCCTTTTCCCAACTTGACGCCATTTAGATAGTAATCTGCCTCCCTGCTTTTGCTACCAAAGTGGATAACCTCACATTTATCCGCATTAAATTTCATCTGCCATGCATCTGCCCACTTTCCCAACCTGTCCAAGTCACCCTGCATTCTCATAGCATCCTCCTCACAGTTCACACTGCCACCCAGCTTTGTGTCATCTGCAAATTTGCTAATGTTACTTTGAATCCTTTCATCCATATCATTGGTGTATATTGTAAATAGCTGCGGTCCCAGCACCGAGCCTTGTGGTACCCCACTAGTCACTGCCTGCCATTCTGAAAGGGACCCGTTAATCCCTACTCTTTGTTTCCTGTCAGCCAACCACTTCTCTATCCATGTCAACACTCTACCCCCAATACCATATGCCCTAATTTTGCCCACTAATCTCCTATGTGGGACCTTATCAAAGGCTTTCTGAAAGTCCAGGTACACTTCATCCACTGGCTCTCCCTTGTCAATTTTCTGAGTTACATCTTCAAAAAATTCCAGAAGATTAATCAAGCACGATTTCCCCTTCGTAAATCCATGCTGACTCGGACCGATCCTGTTACTGCTATCCAAATGTTCGATTATCTCATCTTTTATAATTGACTCCAGCATCTTCCCCACCACCGATGTCAGGCTAACTGGTCTATAATTCCCTGTTTTCTCTCTCCCGCCTTTCTTAAAAAGTGGGATAACATTAGCTGCCTTCCAATCCACTGGAATTGATCCTGAGTCTATTGAACATTGGAAAATTATCACCAATGCATCCAAATTTTCTAGAGCCACTTCCTTAAGTATCCTGGGATGCAGACCATCAGGCTCTGGGGATTTATCAGCCTTCAGTCCCATCAGTCTATCCATTTCCTGCCTAATGTGGATTTCCTTCAGTTCCTCTGTCACCCCAGATCCTCTGGCCACTACTATATCAGGAAGATTGTTTGTGTCCTTTGTGAAGGCAGAATCAGAGAATGCATGCATGTGGATTACAGATCCACATGCATGCGGAGATAGTTGGGGCAGGTACTTAACTCCATAAATGCTGCCTCACCCGCTGAGTTTCTCCAGCATTTTTGTCTGCCAGAGGAGGTCGTTGGGGCAGGTACAATAACAACATTTAAATGACACTTGGACAGGTACATAGATAGGAATGAATTAGAGGGATATGGGCCAAATGTGGCAAATGTGACTAGCTTAGATGGGGCGTCTTGGTTAGCATGGGTGAGTTGGGCTGAGTGTCCTGTTTCCATGCTGTAGGTCTCTGACAATATGACTGAGTATGTAACTATATTGTTACACATAAGAATACAACTTTGTATTTGTTGAACTGCACTGTAAGATTGGAATGGTTCTTGGACAAGACAAAACGAGCAGCAGCAAATAGTTTGTGTGCATGTAGACATTAGATTCATAAATTCATAGCGACTGCAGCACTGGCACAGGCCCTTTGGCCCAGCTCTTCCATACTGACCTGCAAACTATTCCTACCCGTGTTCTTGTCCAAATGTATTTTAAATTTTGTTATAGTACCTGCCTCAACTACCTCCTCCAGCTCATTTGATGTACCCACCATGTTCTGTGGAAAAAGCTTCAGTTTCCTAGTAAATCTTTCCCCTCTCACCTTAATCTTTCACTGTATTACAATAATATGCATGTGCGTTTGCTCCCAACTACATATTAATTTTTTGGAACTGTCTGTTTCTATCATCTTTGATAAACAATGAGGCAATGCTATTCTATGCTAGTCCCCTGTACTGGAGCGGGACTAGGCCACTCAGGCCTGTGATGTCACTAAATAGCTTCATGGCTGATCTAATTGTTTGTTTAATTTATTATTGTCACATGTACTGAGATACAGTGAAAAGCTGTGTTTTGTGACCTCAGTTTCACAAGCCTTCCCACCCACAACAACCTTTTGGTTCCTTGCACGTCAAGAATTGATTTACTTCTCCCTTAAAAATACTTAAAGACTTTTATAGCGTCATTAAGTTATACAGCAGAGAAACAGGCCCTTTGTGCCAACTCGTCCATGCAGACCAAGTTGCCTGCCTGTGCGTCCCATTTGCCTGCATTTGCCCCACATCCTGAGTTTCCTAAAATGTATAAACATTTGATAAATCCAAAATTGTATACTTAATAACAGATTTAGGGATTGTTTACCATGATCACCTCACATAGATCATTCACGCTTGTTACTGGTGTATTCTTTCTGCAGACATCAGTATTGGAATAAATCATACCTATGTGTTTCTGCTAAGCTAAGGACCATACAGGTTTGGCCTGGTTTGGCTTTGCAGTTTTTCAAAAATAACAAATTGATGCCATTTCAGGGAAGACCTATTTATAGGTACACAAAAATGCTGGCGAAACTCAGCGGGTGCAGCAGCATCTATGGAGCGAAGGAAATAGGCAACGTTTCGGCCCGAAATGTTGCCTATTTCCTTCGCTCCATAGATGTTGCTGCACCCGCTGAGTTTCTCCAGCATTTTTGTGTACCTTCGATTTTCCAGCATCTACAGTTCCTTCTTAAAGACTTATTTATACCCTGTTTCAGTTCGGCAGTATCTCCCCTGGTAAGTATAAATTCAATCCTTATCACAGTTCACAAAAATATACATGTATGCTGGTATACTTATTAGCTGCACATTTCTTTAACCCTTAATTCACTCAGCTGAGCTTTTCATCATCCCTTACAATTACAATTTTACCACTTGTCACAAATGAAAAATCAAAAAATGTGTTATAATGCATCACGTCTGGTGCATTAGATTTGTGCACTGAATCAACATTGTATCAATTGGCACATGGTAAAGAGTCTGGAAAAATAAACACATTGCGAGCCACAGATCTGAGACTACAAATTTAATTAACAAACAGTGCTCTGGAAAACACCAAGATGTGCCAGAGCCAAGTATATGAGTCAGAGCCAAGATGGCCCCAGACCAAGAGCTGGAGAGTAGAGTTAGGCTGGATAGAATTGCTGGCAGGTATGGGCATGCTGAGCTGTCTAACCCCTATTTGATGCTTTAACATATTGTGGTTTTGTTAACTTACTTCATAATAAAATTAGTTGTTATCAACATTGAGGATTGTAGAAGAATCCATGCATCATATACGTGAAATAGCAAACATGGCAGAAGAAACTTAATGCGCAGTTGTGTGAAATGCAGAACGTAAATATAAATTGCTTGGTGAAGTTTTAATTTGGATGCAAGAATAAATGGACTAGGGGCATACTTTGTGTTCTTGGCAGGTCATGGATTGGCATCGGTCCATTGCGCAAAGATTGCACATGTTTCTTCAGTCATTCTATCCTCCTTTCTCCACTGGCTGAGCCACTGATAACCAGGCAATCCATTAAAGTAATGGCAAAGAGCCAGAGGTGAGATAAGGGCTTTTTTTTTTAATACCGGTGTTATTCTGATTTGGAAAGCACTACATGAAAAGTTGCTGGAAATAGAAATTGGTGAAATACCGGAAGCGAAGAAACATTTTGGAGAAATTGCTGTAGATTGGGACCAATGTATAGGGCAAAATGGGTTGAATGGTTTTGGGTCCTAAGAATCTAATGATGTGGACAAATCTTCCCGAATTACAATGAAGATTGGAAATTAGAAGGTCACAATTACATTTAAAGTTCTGAATTATTTCCAATAATTGCTTGACCTGTAGGTTTTCAGCTTGGACCAGTTTCCCCTCCCACCCTTTATTCAGAAGGCAGACAGGACACATCACCAAGCCCTGGTATGATGTTAAGAGCAAAATGAAATGAGAGATGGGGAACTTTTCATCATATCTGACGAGTATGTGGTTTGATGGATACAAAATACTGGAGTAACTCAACGGGTCAGGCAGCATCTCTGGAGAAAAAGGAATAGGTGGTTTTTTAGGGTTGAGACCATTTTCAGTCTGATTGTAATATGGGGGAGAAAGCTGGAAAAGGGATGGTGTGGGACACCTCTCCTTTTTCTCCAGAGATGCTGCCTGACCCGCTGAGTTACTCCAGCATTTTGTGTCTACCTTCGGTGTATACCAGTATCTGCATGTCCTTCCTACATGAGTATGTGGATTGCATCAACTGCACATGCAGTTAAAGGCCTGTCCCATTTGGCCATCATTTGCGCGCCATTTACGCGACCTCCAAAAATGTGGTCGTCGCGTTGTGACGCACGGGTAGCGTGTGGGTAGCGTGGGACAGGCGCATGGAGAGATGTGGAGGAGTGTGGAGTTGTGCGCGGTATCGCACGGCGCTCCAGGATTTTGTGCTGCACTAAATCTTTGCGCGCCATCGCCATGGCTTAATGCTTACGCACATGGACGTACTGCGGTCGCACGCTGACATCCTGACCTCGCACGTGTAATGTGTGGTGACGCATGATTCCGTCACAAGTGCGTAACCATGCGCCGCCATGCGCCGCCCATACGCAGTTGGCCCGCCCTTTACGCATCATGGATATAAGCATGCACGATTTTAGAGAAAACTACGTGGTGAACATTAAAATACACTAAACCGCAAAGTGCAAAAGTGAATTGATGCTTCACTTGCAATGACTGCTTGGGTCCCTGGAATGTGGGTAAGGAAGAGGTTAAAAGGCCAAATGTTGTATCTCCTACAGCTGGATGAACAATGACATGAGAAGGGGTGCAGTTGGTATAAATGGAAGAGCAAACCAGATAAGTGATACAAAATGCTGGAGTAACTCAGTGGGACCGGCAGCATCTCTGGAGAGAAGCAATGGATGACGTGACGACCCAAAACATCATCCATTCCTTCTCTCTAGAGATGCTGCCTGTCCCGCCGAGTTACTCCTGTATCTTGTGTCGGGCTCCAGTTCCTTCCTACAGATTAATTTGGTCTGTAGCTTGCTATTTTTCATTCACCTCTTTTTTTGAATAGGGGCTGTTATTTTTATATAATATAATTATACATAATTATATGTGATTACAGTCATATTCATGTTATATATATTTATATATTTATAGATGGTCGAATAATATATAGTTTAAAGAGACTGCAATACGGAAATAGGCTCCCCATGGTGTAATATGGGCATTGGACACTAGATGGCGCTTACTTTTTCGATCTCATTTACTAATTAGTTTAATTAATTAATGTGCAACTTTTGGCACTGACGAGCTATGACTTCCTTCTCAATTATATTTTATCTAAATCTGTGCAAAATTTCATGTAGTTCCGAGACAAGGGTCACGAAAGTTGATTTCTAGACACATTTTTGATGCTCGGTCCACAGCCGAATTACATCTGCAGTTTTCCAATTGCTAGCACCACTCAAGAAACTGGAACATTTTAGAAAATCACCATAAATATCATAAACTGGGTAAATATCATAACCTGGGTATTCAAATGACGTCACGCGCTCCAGACGGCTGTGCTGACGCATGAAGACGCGTCATGACGCGCGCGACCATCGCATAAATGACGGCCAAGTGGGACAGGCCCTTTATGTTCCAACTGCAGGAAAGCCTCATTGATCTTAGGGATGCTGGTCATCAATCCATTGAGAAGACTATTCTGACCAGCTGTATCTTCCAAATGCATTTCCTGTGTTATTGTTCTCTTTAGCTTTGCACAATGTATCTGGTCTCTTCAGGAATTGGATACCATTTTCACAGACTTAGTTAAGGTTGAATTAATAAAATACTAAATCAAACAATTGCACATAATACTTCAATTCACTCCTTAACAACTGCAGCGTACACTTTGACCAGTACAAAGTAAATTTCTAAATTCATCATTGCACAAAAAATGGTGCAACACAAAAGCGGATAAACATAGAAACAAAGAACTGCAGATGTTGATTTACAGAAACCGCGACATAAAGTGCTGGTGTAACTCAGTGGGTCATGCAGCATCTTTGGAGATCATGGATAGATGACATTTTAGGTCTGGACCCTTGTTCAGACTGTTTGTCGGGGAGGAAGGGAGCTGCAAGAGAGGAGGGGCTGAACAAAGCCTGGCAAGTGAACACAGTCGAGGGGGATTTTTGATGGGCAAATAGTTGGACAGAGGCCAATGATGAATAAACAGAGGGTGTGAGACAAAAGGATTGAAGAATTGCAAATTAAGAAGCCAGAGGAAGGAATGTTGGGGAGGGGGAGGGGGAGGAGAGGAAGTAGGTGCAAGTCCAGGGGGGGGGGGGGGGGGGCATGCTGCTTGGGTCAGTGCTTGGGTCAGTGCATATTCAAAGTGCTATTCAATTAAACAATTTCCCTTGCTGTCTGTAACATTTTCAGTTATGTGTCCAATTCCCATTTGAAATTGTTACCGAATTTGATCCTGCCATTCTTTAAGTTAGTGCAATAATATTGAGTAACCTTTAAAATAATTTTCCTCTTTTCCTCTCTAGGCTATTTACCTTAAATTAGTGGCCTCTGGTTATCGACCTTCCTGCCAGTGGAGATGTTTTCTTCCTATATACTTCATCAAACGCTTCTATGATTATTTTTCAAATTTTCCTTTTACCTTCTTTATCCTAAATAGAACAATCCATGCTTCTCCAGTCTTCTTCCAGAAGTCCTTCATCCCTGGGAACCATTCCAATAAATCACTGCAAGGTCTTGACATCCTTCCTAAAGTGTGCAGCTCAGAACTGAACAAAATACTTCCGCTGAGGCCTAACCAGCCTTTCATAAAGGCTTGGCAGAGCCTTGTGGCTCTTCTATTTTGTGCTGTTATTTATGGTGAAGGAACTCATCTGTTTCCTTCAAAGATCTGTATATGTGAAGCCCTTAAAATTGGACCATTATGTAACCCATTTAAACATGTTACACTTTGTTAAACACTTTCTGTGATGAATGAACTATAATTAGTTTGCCATTGCAGTAACAGATTGCAATTCAGTTCCTGGCAGATAAATATTTAACCAACTTGAACACAACGGTAATCTAACATCTTTGTGACAATTGGTTGTGCCGGTTTCATTTACAAAACCATTTTTTGCACTGTGAACCATTTGACATTATCCATTTTCAGAATTTATAATAGATTTGATAATTTGTCTCAGAGTCCGAATTTAAGCTCTCTGCTACAATTGATAATCCAGGTCGACATGTCAATGCAGCGTTGTACTGAGAGAAGAGGACGGGATGGTGGCACAGCAGTAAAGTTGCTGCCTCACAGCGCCAGAGACCCGTGTTCGATCCTGACTATTGGTGCTGTCTGTACGGCATATGTAAGTTCTCTGTGTGACAGTGTGGGTTATTGTTTGAGTGCTCTGGTTTCCTCCCATATTCCAAAGATGAGCAGGTTTGCAGGTTAATTGGCTTCTGTAAATTGCCCCTTGTGTGTAGGATGTGAAACTGGGATAACATAGAACTAGTGTACGGATGATTGTTTGTCGGTGCTGACTCGATGGGCTGAAGGGCCAGTATCCACACTGTAGCTTTAAAACTAAAACTAATACTTTTCCTGGAGGACGAATGCATTGCTGGGACTAAAGAGTGAGTAGTGCATTAGCAGACGTGCTGATCCTTAAAAACGATGTTAGGCTGAAACCTTATTTGCGTATCAAATTATCATTTAACATCTCGTAAAATAATTCACAGAATCATTTATCATCTTGCTTTGGGCAATGGATTTGTATTTACCTGCACAATAAGAAAATCTAAAATAAAATGAATGACTTTAAATATGCATTTGCTTAATGCAGGTTACAGGGAAGAAGCAGAAATGGACTAGCTCTGTATGTTTGTATTACTAAAAGTGTGGAAAACTTAGAGGTCCAGAAAAGCGAGTCAGTGATTCCTTTGCTGAGGTGAAACTCAGCAAGTTTCAGATCGGCACCAACCGTGACTCCATCTCAGTGTCTCTAGTCACCTTTGTAAGGAACACTATGGAATGCGAACATCATTCACTGCCTGCTATCTATTGAAGTTAAAGTTTAATAAGATTTCTGATTCTATAAAGTGGGTTGATTGAACAAATGTTCACAATTTGTGATTCTCCTGATGTCCAGAAGGTGAATACATAAGTTCATTGCACGGGAACTTTCAAATTGACCTATTTAATGACAAGTGTGTGATTAAATAGAATTAGTTATAATCTCTTTCTTATTACCTTTTATAATATGAAAAACTGCAATTCATGCAGTTCCGGCCCTGTTGATATGTTAAAGTTACTTTGCATGCCAGCAACCCTTTAACATAACTGCCACCATCAATGGTTATTAGTGACTAACGTGTCCATTGATGGTACAACTTCAACATAAATCTTTTACTCTCTTATCAACAATGGCTGCATTATGGCATTTACTATCATTATATTGTTGGAATCATAAATACCTCACAAAATAGCACTATTTTAATTTGAGCAGTTGTAACATTTAACATTTACAGCCAGGAAACAAACCACCCAGGAAGTTTACTCCTACACTCACTCATAGCCTTTTGCTGGCTGGAGAAAGACCACCTGTAACACTGACTCACAAGTTCCAAACAACTGCAAGTTGAGTTAAGTTTTCCAGAGGAAGAGAGAGGAAGAGAGAAAAGGAGAGAGAGGGGGGGAGAGAGAGAGGAAGGAAAAAGAGAGGGGGGGGGGGGGGGGGAGAGGGGGGGGGGGGGGGAGAGAGAGAGAGAGAGAGAGAGAGAGAGAGAGAGAGAGAGAGAGAGAGAGAGAGAGAGAGAGAGAGAGAGAGAGAGAGAGAGAGAGAGAGAGAGAGAGAGAGAGAGAGAGAGAGAGAGAGAGAGAGAGAGAGAGAGAGAGAGAGAGAGAGACATCAGAATGATGTCATGGACTTCAGAATCTCAGAATCAGGACAAATCGCAAAAAAAAGGAGTTTGCAGTTGCCATCTCATTCACAGACTCCCTGCTGAGAGGTGAGGTCAGCAGTGTTTCAGTGAAAATGTGGTGATGGGGGAAGGTAGGGAATGGAGCACAAACATGAAGTACCAGAGGAACAGGGGGTCAAGCAGCATCAGTGGAGGGAAAGGGATGGTCATGTTTCAGGTCAAGACCCTTCATTAGGAGAGCAGATAAAATGAATTCAATGATGACGTCATTGGATGGAGATCTTCCCTTTCAGCACCTTCACACCCACCCCTGCCTCCCCTACAACACACATGGTAGATCAATTATATCTATGGACATAAATGAGTTGAGATTTCAGTGTGTAGTTGCTTCAACCTGCATTCAACAACACTGGCAATAAAAAAACACATTAAAATAGGTGGTTGGGGGTCAATAAAATAAACAAATGAAGTCTCTAGAACATGTATATTACATAGTATTCAGTTCTGTAGCATCATGTGCTCCTTGTTGAATTGTGAGCTGTGTATTGATTAATAATAATACTATCTTAAATTAACAGTGTATGTTTTTTTGGAACTGACGCAACAATAAAAAAAGTATTTTGTGCAAACATTGGTTATATCACAGTAATTATATAGTAGTGTGTAGTTTTGTGTGCCTCATTATAGACATATTTGTTGGAGAAAGCTCTAAGGGAAGCAGGGTTAATACTCTGGGTGAAGGTGATGTGGCTTTGCATTTCACCCAATGATTTAAGTTGATAATCTGTCATGAAGCAAATTCAGACTGTTTTGTCTTTCCCGTGTGTTCCGGGGTGGAAGATTGCAACCTTCACGTGGTCCGCCCTGTTTCGACTAATGCAATCAACTCGACGTGCACAAATGGAAGATCAAATAGAACAAGTTGTCCAACAACTTTAGGCTGTGCACGCCACACGAAAGAAGAAGTGTGTTCCATATGCCTTAATACTGACTTTTTAAAACATATATCTAATTGACTTCTAAGCTATGATTTGTAACAGCGCTTTCTTCTCTCAAACCCTCCATGAAGGTTTTTCCCATTAGTGGGAACTATCAGTGAGGATAGGTGACAAAATGTCCTCTGTGATAATTCACAACACTGGTGTCCAACCAGGGTACGCTCTCAGCCACTTTGCTGTATTTCCTCAACATTCACGACTGTGCAGTTAAAAATCTGCTCAAACTCCATTTAAATGTGGGCAATAATTAGGGTAGGTGTACAGAATGTTTTACCCAGAGTGGGGAAATCAAGAGCCAGGGGACATAGGGTTTAACGCGAGAGAGAAAAGAATTAATAGGAACCTGAGGAGCAACTTTTTCACCCTGAGGGTGTATGTGGAATGAGCTGCCAGCGGAGATAGTTCAGACAGGTACTATAACAACATTTAAAAGACATTTGGGCAGATACATAATTAAGAAATGATGAGAGGGATATGGAACAAACAGGCAGGTGGGACTGGTGTAGATGGGGTGTCTTGGTCGGCATGGGCAAGATGAGCCGAAGGGCCTGTTTCCAAGCTGTATAACTATCATTCTATTCTCTGTTTCTACTACTTGTTGCACTTGTGTACAGCTTGATTGTCCTCATGTATCATATGATTTGCCTGGACATAAACAAAGTTTTCACTGTATCTCGGTACACGTGATAATAATAAACCAATAACAATGCCAAATCATCAATACTTTAGCAGGAATTGAAATGATTACTGTGAAAATAAGGTGTCTATGAAAAAAAAAGATGAATAAAGATTGAGAAAAAAGAGAAGGGAAATTAAAGGATCAAAACTACAATACGACAAATGAAATATAAAGAGGATTTGCAAAGGAAAGATTTGAGAAATTAAGAGATCATACAAAAATTTTAAAAAAACCAATAAAGAACAAGTTCTTACAATGGATATTTTAGTCAAAAGAGAGTGCTTAAGATAAGAACAAGCTATTAGGAGATGTAAGCAAACTTGAGGATATGAAAGAAATAGCACGGATATTTGCTTTGATTTTCAAGAAAAAGGGCAGCATGGTGGTGCAGAGGTAGAATTGTTGCCTTACAGCGCTTGCAATGCCGGAGACCTGGGTTCGATCCTGACTACGGATGCTGTCTCATAAAAGATCATCCACTCATTTATCTCCTCCCGCCTTGATTACTGCAACTCCCTTTACACTGGCATCAGCCAATCATCCCTGTCCTGCCTGCAATTGGTCCAAAACACTGCAGCGAGACTCCAGACGGGCACCCGAAAAAAGGGACCACATCACCCCGATCCTGGCCTCTCTCCACTGGCTCCCTGTGCGGTTCAGAATCAATTTCAAGCTCTTTATGTATACAAAGCCCTTAATGGGCTTGCCCCCACCTACATCAAAAATCTGCTTACCCACCACACCACCTCCAGGTCCCTCAGATCAGCCGACTTGGGGTTACTGACCACCCTGCGGTCTAGGCATAAGCTCAGGGGCGACTGGGCTTTTGCAGTTGGCGCAGACTCAGTGGACTGAAGGGCCTATTTCCGCGCTGTATCTCTAACCCAAAACTACACTACAATATGTTGTGGATTGTCAAAATGTAGTTAAAATAATTTAAATCCCATAATTCAAACACATAAGCTTACTAAGAAGACCAAGCTTAAAGGTGATACACAATGAGAGGATCTTTTAAAGTTAATCCTAGGGAAGGTGGGGAAACATCATTAGCTCTGAATCAACGTTGCCAATGTGGCACCTTCTTCAGACAGAAGAATGCAGAAAAAGAATGAAAACGTAGCGGTCAGCTGCTGCTTAACCATTGGAAAGTATTAGACACATTGAGAAATACTTCATAGAGAAAATCGAAAATGTAGTTTGTGGTTGATGGAATTATTTGAATAACAGAGATTAGATGAATGGGACACAGTGGATCTTTTCTTTTCACATCCCAACCATGTAGTTCCATAAAGGGAACCCACTGTCCTGTGCAGACTGCCATGAACAATGCCACATTAGATGTTGAATCTTAATGCCATCAGAACTGGTCTAGCTACTTGCAAAAAGTATCATTCTGAGGAGTCAAGGAAGTGAAATAAATGTAGACATTACAATTTAAGGAGAAAATAAGCACAAAAAAAGATATAAAAATATAAACTGTGCCAGATTGGTATTTTCTAGTTGTATTCATTCATTATTGTACTGAAATACAGTGAAAAAAAACTTTGTTTGCAAAACTCCTTTGGTGATTCCTACTCAAAATATCTGCACTATGATTAATTAGTTTCTAGACCTTCTGATTATTCTCACCAAACCAGCTTTGCGTTGGGGACTTAAGACAGAGTTTTGAATCATCTCAAGACTGTTTGGAGTAGAGTAAGGGTGCCTGGTTAAAAATACACCTGAATGCTCACTTTGGAAGTAACAACGTTGTAGCAAATGGTTCCAGCAACAGATAAACTGAGAAAGTTATAGGGTTAGGTGGTTATTGCTGAATAGAAACAAGCCATCTTAATGGTAGTTTAGATATGTTTTCCAATGTTCAATCTGGAATTGAACATGACGAGTTTTGTGAACTATATTGTTCAGGCATTTCTTGGGGAAAGGAATGAAGTGAATGGCAGGGAACAAACTTTCAGACAGGCTTACAAAACAGTTGTTTCAAGCTTCCAAATATCCTGTTCGAGGACATTTCTGCTCTGTTAGTACAGTGCACCAGACACGCTGTACACAAAATTGGAGGTAGCAGGGTAATAATAAGGTACAGTTATGTGGCTTCACTGTGAGTGTTGAAACTGTCCTTATGCAGATAGTAAACAGGAGGTGGCCCATAGACAGATGGAGGGGGATGCCAGTTGTAAAGATGAGGATGCGGAAGGATTGGTCATTAGAGATGATTTTATAGGTATATAATAATAATAATAATAATAATAATAATAATAATTTTATTTATAGAGCACTTTAAAAACAAACATAGCTGCAACAAAGTGCTGTACATCACTAATCATTGACAAAAAAGTTAACACACACCAAAAATAACAATCAAAAGAAATAGTAGGAAAAGACATGTAAAATAAAGAAACATCAAAAACACCACAAACAGAAGCAAAGCCTCAGGCATGGTCAAAAGCCAGGGAGTACAAATGCGTTTTAACACTGGATTTGAAGATGGACAGTGAGGGGGCCTGTCTGATGTGCAACGGCAGGGTGTTCCAGAGTGCCGGAGCAGCAACAGAGAAGGCTCTATCCCCTCTGAGCCTCCGACTAGACCACGGTACCTCCAGGAGCAGCTGACCAGCTGACCTGAGGGACCGGGCAGGAGCATATGGGTGGAGCAGCTCAGAGAGGTAAGGTGGGGCGAGCCCATTCAGAGATTTAAAAACAAATAACAGTAAGACTGGATAGATATGTGTGGTACAAGATGAGTATGTTTTACAACCAGCTAGACAATTGTAGAGAGGCTAGAGAGAAGAATGACATGACCCATTGTGTCAAAGGTTGCAGGTTCCCTCAGAAGATTAAGAGAGAGATTATCTTTTTAGCTTGGTCAGACAGAGCAGTAATATTTCTGATTTCAAGGAGAATAAGCACATGCAACTGGCAATTAAAGTTACTGGTAAATGAGTGCACCTGTATCCTTAAGTAGATGCTGAACATACTTTAATATCGGATTACTGTGGGGCATAAGGAAGGGAGGGAGGAGAGAGAAAAGACATACCCAGTTTTGGGGCATTTTCTATGTTCCCATTTGCATTATTAGTGATTCTGCTAAGGGCTGATATAATGAGACAGGGATGGAAACTTAATTGACAGAGTTCATACAAGTAACACCTGGAAGAATAAACAAAAACGAGGGAGGTTATGGCACTCAGTGTAAGGACTTCTGAGAGGAAAGTAAGGTTGGAGATGAGGAGATAGTTTGCAAGGATGGAAAGTCAAAGATATCTTTTGGGGGAGTGAGGTGGTGATTGTAGGTTTCAAGAGAAGGCTGACATATCTTCTATAGATAGTTACATACTAGAGCATCACTCAGTAAACACAGAATTTTCTTTTCTGGATGAATTGGTAAATTTGGGAACTCTCCTGATGTGACCGAACATCTCCAATCATTTCAGGAATTTATTAGGGTCCCAAGAAAAGCTGAAGCAAACTCTGTATCATTGTGACAGAAACGCTCACCTATTCCCCCTCTCTCCAACCTGCCTCAATGTATATCCAAGGTCCGAACTGCATTTGCCTGGAAATTCTGGAAGCAGCGCAACACTACAGTTTCTGGACATGGAAATTAAATTAAGCATAATTTTTGCTATAAGAATAGTCTACCCAACTGAGCCTCTGGGACCAGTAAGTGCCTTTTTTTAGACTTTTGTGTTTCAACTGGTTAAGAATCCAATGCGGCAGCATTTAACCTGCAAATATTGGCAATACCATGGACTGTTCTAACATAAATTAATGTTATTATAGGGGTAGTTGTCATCACCATGCATCATTTGGCAATTGTGGGCTTCGCATTGATGGAGTGGAACGTATTCACTTATGGGATTGGCAGTGGGAGATGGGGACTCCCATGGTCTCATGTCATCAATAATGTTCCGAACTTTAGATGTTCTAGCCATACTTCATTTCCTGTTGCTGCCTGTTTTCTAGGGAAGTTTGATAAATTAAGAGGCTTGGAGAAACAAGGCGATAAGGTCAACAGGGGGTGACAAGCAGGGTCATCTAGTGGATATCTCCTGCTGTTAATTTTAACAACCTGTTGAATGGATGCTCAGGCTTTAATCACTTTGGCTGCCACTTATAGAGCATTATGGCATGGATGAGCTAAGCTCAGAGAAATTCTCCTTGACGGAGGTATAGGCTCTGCACCCACGCATAGGTGATAAGCATCCACACGCAGACTGTTCTGTAATTATACACAATAATTCTTACACAGGGATTATTTAGCAACGGCTGGATGTTTTCCTAACTGTGCATGACTGAGAAGGGAAGGACATGCCAGGCCATTGATTGAGTGAGAAGGAACATGATGTGCCTTTAGCCAGCTCACATGGGTGGAATGTTACACCATATATATTCATGGGAAAAGCTATTTTCCTGATAACATCATCCCAGCCGGTGCCTTTGAGACAGAAGAAACTGCAAATGCTGGAGCCTGGAGCAAAGAATAAAACTGCTGGAAGAACTTTGCAGGTTGATCAGCATCTGTAAGGGGGAGACATTGGAGAAGGAAGTTGACCAGTATAAAAAGGGAATGGGGTGGGGGGAGAGCGGGGAGAATGAGATAGGGGCCAATAAGTGATAGGTGGACTGATGAGGATAGATGGAACCAGGTGAGGGAGGGGGTGGGGTGGATTTATGAGACAGAGGCAAAATGGCGTTAGGTTCAAAGGGTTCAAAGGGTACTTTATTGTCACGTGTACCAATTAAGGTACAGTGAAACAAAGGACAAAGAGAAAAAAAGGAATTAAAAAGGCAGATGGAGCCAGGTGAGGGGAGGGAAGGGTGAAGGTGGAGATAGTTGCTGAATTCTGATAAGCTGGGGCACAAAGGCTACTGGTGCTTGGATCTGACCAGTAAGGAAGGTGACAATGGGAACCATTAGAGAAGTGGTGAAGGGCAGATGGTAGCAGATGGAAGGAGAGTCAGTGGGTGCAGTGTAGGGTAGTAGGTGGATGGAATCAAACGGGGCAGATGGTTGAAAATATTGATGGGGGGAGGTGGTGGCTGGAGGAAGGGGAGGGTATGGCAGGTGAAATGGCAGTTTATTTTTCATTCATTTACATTGCCATCAAATGGTAGTTGTGAAGACCTTGTGAAGGTAGCGTTTTCCTGGGATTAGACTCAATGACGGTAAAGAACTAGGAAGAGTCTGACCTGGAGGTGATAGTGGACCAGTGTTCCTACCTGTCTGCTGTGCAGACTATCTTGCTAATATATGTAGCGTGTTTAGGAGATAGTCTGGGCTGGTAATTGCAATATATTTTGTAATGATATGCATCACGGTCACTGTGCTCCAAGGTGGAGAGAATGAACATTTAGGGTGATTAAGTAGGCTGCTTTGACCTGGATGGTCAAGAGTTCTTCTTGCAGCATGTTTCCAACAAGTATTCCATCACACTACTGAGTGGTGCTTGCAAATGGTGGAAAAGCTCTGGGGGTTGCCAAGGGGGGGTCACTTTCCATACAGTACCCAGCCTCTGACTTGTTGAAATAGCTATGGTATGTCTGTGATAGCTCAGCTTGTATTTCTGATCATTGATGTTTCACAGGAGGATAACAATGATAGATCAGTGATAGTTTGAATGCGCTTAGGTCCATGCACATACCAATCACAGGAATTAGTTCCCAATGAGGGTTTTCTGGTATTCTAGTGTAATTCCCGGCGGCTGTCACTCTACCCAACAACGTACCTCACCCCCCCCCCCCCCGGACACTTATTATTATTTATTCAAATCATTTGCTATGTCGCTCTTCCAGGGAGATGCTAAATGCATTTCGTTGTCTCTGTACTGTACACTGACAATGATAATTAAAATTGAATCTGAATTGAATCTGAATCTAATTCCTCTAAACATTTTGTATACAAGTAACTATTCTCTTGCAAAAAAGAAATAAGAATTCCTAAGATATTTGTGAAAATTTAAATGACATCAAAATTGTTCAATGCTATTTTTTGGCATTATAAAGGCAGTGTTGGTCACCGCGAAGCTGTTTGCAAAGGACTTGTAAAGAGTGAGAACTGCAATTGCATGGTTCACAAAGTGGTGTTGTAGGGTTTCCCTGTATAACATCATGCTGACACTGGCACTGACACTGTAATATCAGCGAAGCATTCCCTATTGACCCACTGCAAGTTCTCACAGTTCTCAGCATGAAATGCAACAGGTCAGCTCTTAAAGAGTCACACCACAACACGAGCATCAACGTCCAGGTGCAGTGAGTGTTATAACTGAATGAATGGAAGATGCGGTGATAGGTGTAGGTGGAGAGGTGTTTGCAGGTGAATGCTCTCAAGGGATCCGAAGAATCTGGACAGACCTGTAAAGAACAGTGGCTCCTGCAAGAATATTAGTCATAGTCATAGAGAGAAACGTCACTGAAACTGGTCTTTCGATGCATTGAGTCCATGCCAACCATCAACCATCCAATTATACCAATCCTACATTAAACCCATTTTGTTACTCTCTATCTATCTATTATATATTAAAATTGTGTGGCTGCCGCCTGCCGCATCTGGCTGCCTTTCTGCCTTTTGATTCGCTGCTCCTTCCTATCAGCTTCCAACACACTTCAAAACAAAGTTGCAAGACAGGAACACTCTGAACCTTTCACCTCAATGGGCTATCACAGCAAGTGCTTCAACAGAAGGGGGAGGGCCAATTGGTATTGCAATTGGAAGTGCTGCAGCAGGCAGGGAAGGTGAAATTGGAATTATTTTAAAATCCACTGCTGAGGGAGGCAGGGGAGTGCTGGAATCTTACATTTGGGAACGGGTTCAGTTCCGTTGGAAGAGACTGGGTGCATGGTGGAATATTGGGTTGGGGGATCACATCATTGGGGGAGCAGACCCAACGGGTCTGCACTTGGTCTAGTACTATTTAATAGTCTTTACCATTCAACAATGCACAATTGCAATTTACAGTGGCCCTCATTCTGCATGTCTTTTGGGACATGGGAGAAAGCCGCACCGGACGAAACCCAGGTCATCACAGGGAGAATATTCAAACTTCACACAGCACCCGAGGTTAGGTATGAACTTGGGTCTATGGTACCGAGGTAGAAGCTCCTATGACTGTACCACCATACCACGTCTTTATACAAGGAAGCCAAGGAAACTCCTGAACCTGAACCTTTTCCAACAACTCCACTTTTCAGCCCAGCAACCTTGATGTTCTGACTAATTTTGCTTGTTGCACTTTTATTGGAAGTCCTACTGAGAATGTAAAGGTTGGTGAAAATAGCAGGCCAATTTCTGATAGGTACCAAAACACTAAAAGATGTGCATAAAACTGATCCACTCCTGGTTGTCAATTTTCAACGACAACACTATTTTTTCCTGAGTTGCGTGAATGAATTTCTACTCCCTCATGTAATAATAAAAAAATGTTTACATTGCCCTGAGATATATCATAGAAACACTGCATTGGTATGGTAAAGTACAGTGTAAAATGTGGACTAAATAATGGCATTCTCCCTTGTAAACTTACACTCAAAAGAATTGCCTTTAACATATCACCACCCCCCCTCTCCACTTTCTCTCATCGAAGCAGGAAGAACAGAATGGGGGTAATAATCTTACATATGACACTGTCCTGATTTAAGTATAGAGTAAAAGTGTTCTAGCATTAAAATTAGATCACTTCTCACAATTTTTTGAAAAAAAATCTTTCAGACAGAAAATACGGGACTCCAAACTATTTGGTTGCAGTGGATCAAAAATGCCCATGAATAGCTGATAAACAAAGAAGTGTTGAAAAGGAATCTCTGGCTGATTTAATCACTCACACCCATTAATAATAATTCCAATTTTGAATGTACTTGCAAGATAGGTTTTAACCACTTGATCTTTCTGGTTCCCTGTCAGACGTCACTGCTATTCCAGCAAGACTTTAGTTTTAGTTTAGTTTAGAGATACAGCATGGAAACTGGTCCTTCGGCCCACCGAGTCCACGCCAACCAGCGATCCCCGCATATTAACAGTATCCTACTGACACTAGGGACAATTATTACATTTACCAAGCCAATTAACTTACATACCTGTACATCTTTGGAATGTGGGAGAAAACCACGCAGGTCACGGGGAGAACGTACAAACTCCGTACAGACAGCACCTTTGCCAGGATCGAACCCGGGCCTCCGGTGCAGCAAGCGCTGTAAGGAAGCAACTCTACCTCTGCGCCACCATGTCACCCATCTGCACCACCGTGCCGCCCACGTCTGCATTAATTCTTGATAGGAAACAGCAGATTGTATAATTGTTCTACTTTATACAGTTATATTAAGCATCTTCATGCTGTTAACTTGCTTGTTGCCTTTTTAACCTGATATTCCTATTATCTAAAAAAATTGCTTATTTTTCAAATTTAAAAAACACTTCTGTGTCACTGACAGATTATTGAATGATGCAGAGGGTGCAATAATTGCACAATATTTCAAAATTGATATTATTCTGTTTATGGATATCATAAAAAGTATGGCTTGTTGATATGATAGGGATTATTACGCTATCAATATTGATTTCACAGTATAGTTAAGAATGTATTTTCAAAAGATTTTGGAGGAACGGTATTTTTTTATTTGGTATGTAAGAACAAAATGGGAGGGAAGGAGGTAGTGAAATGTCAATAAAAATAATGCCCCATTCATTGTTTCCAATATGATCCCATTTCACCTTGTAGCATATTTATTCATTGCCAGTAGCAATGAGATCCAAACAACACAGATCTTCATTGCCATTGACAACACTGACAACCTCACACTTAATGTGAAGTTATGTCTCTGTTTTGAAGTCAATAAAATATTTGCGGGTTCAGCCAGAATAGCAATTTGGAAAGTCGGAACTTGAACTGTGGAGTGACCTCATCATTTTAACTGTTACGACTGACTGATTCGCCAATAGGGGTGCTGCCTTTGTTAATTCATACCTGTTTAACATAGGGACAATGGTACTACATTGTAATAGCTGGAGAATGACACAGGAAAAACACTGAAAACAAATGTAAATGAATAGAAAATAATTTAAAAAATAATTCATAACCAGATGTGTTAAATCAAGGATGAAGAGAAAGCGAAATAATACAATTATTATTAATTACATTTAGTTTTTCCTCTTTTAAAGGGATGTTCCAATGATTTTGTGGAAGTAACTTTATAATCACTTGAACAATACTGGCAGCGAATCTACTTTACTCCAATTGCATTGGTTCAAATGAAGCTGATAGTTATTGCGTGGTAAATTATTTGTACTTTCCTCATGGTATTATTTGTTTGCAGGCAGCCGTTAAAAATGTCTTCCTGTCCATGTGTATCTGGGGAGGCGGGAGGTGAGGGGAGGAGGGATTTGGTCCACCAGTGCACATTTGGTAGAGCAGAAATCTGATGAAGATCAAGAAAGGTACCTGTGTCCAACATCCTTCCCATTAGAATTTGCAAATACAGAGCTCAGCCACCAGATTCAACTCACTCAGTTACACTTAAAATATAATATATAAAGTTATATACTTAAGATTGCCAAAGCATATTAAAATGAAAAGGCACCAAATTTAATGGAATTAAAAGTATGGTGGCGATCACCACCGACCAGCAATATTCCCACACATTCTTAACACTGGCAACCAAAGCCAAATCCAGATTTCTCCTTGTTTTCTTCTTGAATGCAGAATGTTCGACCCATGTCAGGAGAGCACACTTTAAAGTGTATACAGTACTTCACATCCATATTTACAAGTGACGTGCAGTTTCTGCATTTACAAAAATCAATCCCCATGTATATTCCAGCAGGCAGATCCTCCAGCCCAGGATTAATGCGCACTGTCACATCCCATCCTCAGAAGAAGATGTTCACAAAAGTACACCTGGGAACTCTCTGGATCTGCCCGAATCATTAATATGGCTTTACTTGTTGATGTAGCAGTGGGTGAGGTCTAAGGTTGTACAAATACAGGAGTTTCCAGTATGTCAATTGTAGCCCCCAACTGCTACTTCTGCTGAGTTTCACACAAATCAGGGACTAAGTCATGAATCTTCCTGCTTAAAGTATCAAAAAAAAATGTAGTGTGGGGATGCACAAAAACAATCATTGAAGCTTACTTGTTGATGTAGCAGTGGGTGAGGTCTAAGGTTGTACAAATACAGGAGTTTCCAGTATGTCAATTGTAGCCCCCAACTGCTACTTCTGCTGAGTGTCATACAAATCAGGGACTAAGTCATGAATCTTCCTGCTTAAAGTATCAAAAAAAATGTAGTGTGGGAATGCACAAAAAAAATCATTGAAGCTGAACAGGTTCTTTAAATAAGCACATTGTTTTACAGTCTATCTAGCCAATATGAATACTAGACCCAGCAGAAATCCAATTTTCCAGTTTAGTCATACATATAGCCACACAAATGCTGAAACTTAATAACAGTTAGTTTCTGTTCTGAATCTTACCTGCCAATGACAAGCCAAAAACATTTCCATTATTTAAAATGCAAATAATTATGACTGGCACCTTTATTGTTCAGTGTAATTTGTTTGAAATTATTCATAACCTATACCTTTTCTGGAGAATCAGTTGCAGTCAGACCCTTTGTCCAATTAACGTCCCCGATGGTTTTAAATATTCACTGCTTTACAGATTTAATTCCACATTAATTATTAAAGCAATACAAATTTGCTTCCCCCACGCTCCCTCTCATGCATTTCATACTCATACTGAGTTAGTTTTGTTTTATAAGACATTGGGCTTACTTGTGTACTTCAAAGTGCTGCACCATCAAACCAACAAGAAATGTAATGAATTCCATCTGCCATATCTTTGCCCATTGACCTAACCCACTCCCCTCCCCCCTGCCTCCTGAAGACAGTACATCCTAATCAAAGCCCAAATTGCCAACTAGTTTAATATCGTCATCAAACTTAGATGCATTCCATTGTATCCACTCTCCCCACCCATGGATTCAAATCAATTATGTATTTGGAATATCCACATTTCCAGCAGACAGGAGCAGCTTATCTGTCCAAAACCACCCTGTGATTGCAACTAGGTTTTGATAGGTGTGTTATGTATCTACATTGTATGTGGTCGTCAAACTTTATTAAGGATAAAAGTTGTTGATTAGGTTGTTTGTCGCTCTTGCTCAGTTCTTAGAAGCCGACAAGTTTGGATCTAATCCGTTCCACTGGAAACAACAGGAGTCGGTACCTGCCCAGCTCAATGCAAAGGTTCCAGTGAAGAGTCATGTAACATAAAAAAACGTTTCACTGTACCTCGGTACATGTGACAATAGACCAAACTAAACTAGACTGAACTGAACTAAACTAAACTGGGTCATTGTGCCCACAGATCTTGCTTTGCATTTTGGATTTCCAGCATTTGTTATTTGTCCATTTTGGTGGATGTAGCAAATCATTGTCATAATGGAAAGCAAAGACAATATGGAAACGCTAGAGAAGGTGTAATATAGATTTGTAAGGTTAATAATAAAACTAATTGAGAAGGCTGGGCTTGTTTCTCTGGAAAGGAAGAAGCTCTTTTAAAACAGGTTGTTTCCCCTAGAAAACAGCTGCACATAAAGACCCTGCAGACCTTATGACAGTGAGGGAACACCAGACTGAAGTGTTGGGCGGCAAGGTGCAAAACGTCCCAACCTATTGTTATTGCAAGATCCATTGGTGAAATGCCCCAAAGCACCTCGACATTAAAAATTATGTTTTGAAAACTTAAAGTTTAGTCTGCAATTTAATGAGTCAATGCGCTACATTTCTAAATGCAATGTTTTCTCAGAATTTACATTGATAAAATATGGACAAAATAAATAAGTAATCATTTCAACAGTTTAAAAATGTCCTGAGCCATACTACATACACTGACTGTGGCCTGAGGTCCAGTGATTCACAGAAAACCATTCCAGTCCACTATCACTGTTTCCTATCTGACATTCAGTCTAAATTTCATTAGATGCTTCAGAAGGAAAATTCTCAATCTGACGCACTGTAACCTTTACTAGAGCCTTTATTATAGCACATGGCACACACGTCCCAGCACTGGCTGCACCCAGCCTTCAGGCATACCAGAACAAAACGGGAGGAAGGAAGGGGAGGAGATATTAGTTATACTGATATGATGGGGCGTGTTAATGGTGATGAGGTAGCTACATTATAGGTTGCATGCATAAACCATCTACAATCATTTTATATACTTCCTTCAGGTCTCCCTGCAACTTCCAGCATTCCAGAGAAAATAATCCAAGTCTGTTCAACCTCCCTCTTTAGCTGATATCTCCTAACCCAGGTATAATTCTGGTAAACCTCCTCTGCACCCTTTCCAAAGCTTCTACATCCTTATTGCAATGGGGCAACCAGAACTGCACACAATGTTCTAAATGTTAGCCTACGAAGGTTTGTACAGAAGTTGTGAAGCGCTATTAACCAGCATCCATTCAGGGGACCACACTCACCACTGCAATGTCTGCACTTTCTCTTGGTGGTTGTGCACATTCGGCATACTTATTGCTGTCTAGATGCACCAACATGGAGTTCACCAGTAAAGAAGTCCTGCAGCATTAATGCTAGTCTGCACATTATGAGTCAAGTTCACTGTGACTACTGGAATAAATGCTGACAGTTGTGGTACACATCATATGTGACGTAAGAAAAGGTAAACCATGGCTGACTACAAGAAAAAGAGGTCACCAAGGTTTTTGACACTTCATTTGATGGTCTCAGTTGAGATGATGGAAAGAAATAGAAATAGAAATATCAGGAGGGACCGTGACCCCCATGGAGAGTTGCTGGCAGTTGCAGTATGCGGCTTGGCATGTTCTGTACCAGTGCACTAGAACATAGAAGTTAGCAATGAGCTGGCAGTCAGATTCATTGAGTCCACAGCAGAGCACTGAATTTGTTCATTGCAGGGGTGGGTACACTGCCATATACTCACAACCGCATGGAAAGAGGCCATTCGGTCCATCTGCTCCATATTGGCTCTCAACAGATCAATCCTTTCAATCCTATTCCCTCTGCTTATCGTCCGTGTGGCTTCTGCATCTTACTCTCCCCCACACACCCGTCAACTGTTTATTTTTAGAAAAATTTAGCAATTGGTTGGAATCAGATAAAGGGAACCTGTCCAAAAATTTGACCATCCATTTCGCTCCACAGCTGCTACCTGGCCCGCTGCGCACCAACACTGTAGATGTAGGCCAACACTGTTTTCTTACTGTAGATGCATTACAAGAAAGTTCAATAACATTATACTTGGTGTCAAAGTCAGTGAATTCAAGGTTTCAAGGTCAGTTTATTGTCACATGTACCAATTAAGTTACAGTGAAATTTGAGTTACCATACAGCCATACTAAGTTAAAAGCAACAAGACACACAGCCACATAAAATAAAAGTTAACATAAACCTCCACCATTGCGGCTCCACACATTCCTCACTGTGATGGAAGATAATAAAGTCCAATCGTCTCCCTCATTATTCTCCCGCAGTTGGGGCTGTTGAACAATCTGCAGTTGGGGCCATCAGAGCTCCCGCACCCGGCGATCTGGAGCCCTCGCGTTGGGGCGATCGAAACTCCTGCGTCAGGACAGTTGAAACTCTCCGAGGCTTGAAGCTCCTGAACCGGAGTCCACAGGCCTGCGGTTGGAGCTCTCCACAGTCGATCCAAGCTCCATGATGTTAAGTCCGTGTCACGCCCGCGGTTGAAGCACTGGGTCGATTCGCAAGGAAGGCCGCGCCACGCCACGTATTAGACCGCAGTGGGGACGGAGATACGATACGGAAAAAAATCACATCTCCGTCGAGGTAAGAGATTGAAAAAAGCCCCCACCCACCCCCCACATAAAACAAATCAAGGAACTCTTTAATGCTTACTTAAAAATACCAAAAACAGAAGAAAGCTCAGACACACTGTTGGCAAGGCAGCCATTCATCCTCAAATTCCATTTCCTACCGACTTCACCATATGGCTTAATGCACCACACCCTCGTTGTTCACTTGCCTACAAGTCTGACACCCACACACGTAAATAGACACACTATTCAATACCTCAAACCCCTCCCCGAGTTGACATGACCTACACTGCCAACTATTCAACTATTATAACAAAACACAGTGCTGACACGAGGAACTGCATCAGCTATTACATCCATGTCACATTGACAGATTGCACTTTCACTGATAAACATGCCTATCTCTTGCAGAAGTTGGCATGTAATTGGAAGCAACAAGAACAAGGACTGGAAGAGAACTGGAAGAGCAAGGATGAGACCACATTGACCGTTATGGCTGTGTTTCTTCCTCACTTTCCCATTTCATAAGTAGGTATTTCATGAAAGCAAAACTATACAGCTTGCAGGACAAATCGTGAAGCAAAACTGCTGTGTATAACTCCTCCAGGCAGGCCAGTTGCTTCAGGACACTCAGTGGTCTACTTTATCAGTTTTCGTGTGACAGCACGACTTTTATTAGATTTCTACCAGGCACAGGTTAAGAGCTAGAGCACTGAGAATTATTATCAGTTGATAACCCTTATTGTTCAGTGGCATTTGATTGGTTAGTGTCTACAGATGCATCTTCGAAGGAGTCAGGCACATAAATATTCACATACCCTTACAGCCTTTAGGGCAAAGTTGCAGCATGGCCTGTCCTGCAAGTGGAGTTGTGGCTGCAGCTGTTAGTATAATTTAGTGATGACTTATTTTGTGGCGCAGATGCCTTAAGCTCTGACTTTGCCCGAAGTTCAGGTCGGGGAATTTTTCCACAAACATCTGATACGGCCTCCCATTGAGAGTCTCTGTCCTCCCTCAACTCTGCTGCCAGGTTTGTCCTGTTCTGTACAGCTTCTCTGCATTCTCCCAACCACACTACGTGGCAATTTTACAGACAAGTTAACCTACAAATCCAATGCATCTTTGGGATGTGGGAGGAAACCCTCACACTTGCAAGGAGAATGTGCAAATTCAACACAGACAGTGCCCGAGGACAGGATCAAACACAGATCTCTGGCATGTGAGGAAGCAAGTCTATCAGCTGTGCCACTATATTTTGTTTTCCAACACACAAAATATTATACATTGATAACTTTGGTTACTAAAAAAGAGAATCTATTCATTTTCAGTCTTAAATCTCTAAGTGACGCTATGTCCCCCTTTACAGCTATTGTATGTTTTAATTCAGTTCAAGACTATGGGGCAGTACATTGGCCATAAAGTTGCTGCCTAAAAGTGCCAGAGACCCGGAATTGATCCTGAATATGGGTGCTGTCTGTATGGAGTTTGCTCCTTTTCCCTTTGATCGCATGGGTTTTCTCCGGGTGCTCTTGTTTCTTTCCACATTCCAAAGGAGTGCAGGAACCTATTTCAGACCCAACCCCAAACGTAATATTTTTGTTTTGTCCGGAGATTCTGTCTGACCTGTTGAGTTACTCCAGCTTTTTGTGTCTATCTTCAGTTTAAACCAGCATCTGCAGTTCCTTCCTACACACACAATACTATACGATAGAACTTTATTCATCCCAGGAGGGAAATTGTGTGTGTGTGTGTGGGTATATACAGTGGCTTGCAAAAGTATTCATACCCCTTGAACTTTTCCACATGTTGTCACGTTACAACCACAAACGTAAATTTATTTTATTGGGATTTTATGTGATAGACCAACACAAAGTGGCGCATAATTGTGAAGTGGAAGAAGAATGATACATGGTTTTCAAATTTTTTTACAAATAAAAAACTGAAAAGTGTGGCGTGCAAAAGTATTCAGCCCCCTTTACTCTGATACCCCTAAATAAAATCCAGTGCAACCAATTGCCTTCAGAAGTCACCTAATTAGTAAATAGAGTCCACTTGTGTGTAATCTAATCTCAGTATAAATACAGCTGTTCTGTGAAGGCCTCCGAGGTCTGTTAGAGAACATTAGTGAACAAACAGCATAATGAAGCCCAAGGAACACACCAGACAGGTCATGGATAAAGTTGTGGAGAAGTTTAAAGCAGGGTCAGATTATAAAAAAATATCCCAAGCTTTGAACAACTCACGGAGCACTGTTCAATCCATCATCCGAAAATGGAGAGTATGGCACAACTGCAAACCTACCAAGACATGGCCGTCCACCTAAACTGACAGGCCGGGCAAGGAGAGCATTGATCAGAGAAGCAGCCATGGTGACTCTGGAGGAGCTGCAGAGATCCACAGCTCAGGTGGGAGAATCTGTCCACAGGACAACTATTAGTCATGCACTCCACAAATCGGGCCTTTATGGAAGAGTGCCAAGAAGAAAGTCGTTGTTGAAAAAAAGCCATAAGAAGTCCCGTTTGCAGTTTGCCACAAGCCATGTGGGGGACACAGCAAACATGTGGAGGAAGGTGCTCTGGTCAGATGAGACCAAAATTGAAGTTTTTGGCCTAAATGCAAAACGCTATGTGTGGCGGAAAACTAACACTGCACATCACCCTGAACACACCATCCCCACTGTGAAACATGGTGGTGGCAGCATCATGCTGTGGGGATGCTTTTCTTCAGCAGGGACAAGGAAGCTGCTCAGAGTTGAGGGGAAGATGGATGGAGCCAAATACAGGGCAATCTTGGAAGAAAATCTGTTAGAGTCTGCAAAAGACTTGAGACTGGGGCGGAGGTTCACCTTCCAGCAGGACAACGACCCTAAACATACAGCCAGAGCTACAATGGAATGGTTTAGATCAAAGCATATTCATGTGTTAGAATGGCCCAGTCAAAGTCCAGACCTAAATCCAATTGAGAATCTCTGGCAAGACTTGAAAATTGCTGTTCACAGACGCTCTCCATCCAATCTGACTGAGCTTGAGCTATTTTGCAAAGATGAATGAGAAAAAATTTCAGTCTCTAGATGTGCAAAGCTGGTAGAGACATACCCCAAAAGACTTGCAGCTGTAATTGCAGCGAAAGGCGGTTCTACAAAGTATTGACTCAGGGGGGCTGAATACTTTTGCACGCCACACTTTTCAGTTTTTTATTTGTAAAAGAATTTGAAAACCATGTATCATTTTCCTTCCACTTCACAATTATGCACCACTTTGTGATGGTCTATCACATAAAATCCCAATAAAAAACATTTACGTTTGTGGTTGTAACGTGACAAAATGTTGAAAAGCTCAAGGGGTATGAATACTTTTGCAAGCCACTGTATATTATGTACACACACACACACACACACACACACACACACACACACACACACAGCGGTCGCGGCGAGGCGGCGACCGGACAGCAATGGCGGCCAAATCTCCCACAATTTAAAGCAAGGGAGGAAGTGCCCAGCACCGGCCAGTTGCCATGTCAGTGCGCATGCACAGTGCAGCCAATGATGTGCTGGCCGTGGTTGTGCGCATGTGCAGAGGGAGGATGTGCTGGCCATAGCAGTGCGCATGTGCCAGGCGGCCTGCCGTGCCGGCGGATGAGGAGAGAGCAGAGGGCAGAGAGCGGAGTCCCGGACACGGATACGGATGGCGGGCGGATATGGAGAGTGACAGAGAGAGAGAGCGATAGAGAGGGGGGCCCGCTCAGCATTGAACGGCAGGTGTCCTGCCTTGGCCAGAGGCCCCCTAGATTTCGAAGCCCTAGGCTTCAGCCTATGAAGCCTAGTGGTAAATCCGGCTCTGAATAAGGGGTAGGTCATTTAGGACTGAGATGAGGAAAAACTTGTTCATCCAGAGAGTTGTGAATCTGTGGAATTCTCTGCCACAGAATGCAGTGGAGGCCAATTCACTGGATGTTTTCTTGTTAGATTTAACTCCCTCTTGTTAGATTTGGCTCTTAGGGCTAAAGGAATCAAGGGATATGGGGAGAAAGCCAGAACGGGGTACTGATTTTAGATGATCAGTCATGATCATATTGAATGGCTTGAAGAGCCGAATGCCCTAATCCTGCATCAATTTTTTATCTTTCTATGTAAACAAGATTCCTTGTACTCAAGAGATTCAAGATTCAAGATTCAAGAGTTTCAAGAGAGTTTATTGTCATCTGTTCCAGATAGGACAATGAAATTCTTGCTTTGCATCAAAACAAGGGGGGCGCCGTCCTGTAAGGGTATGGCTGCCCAGCCTGCAGCTGTCTGTTTTCTCATCTCTTTTTTTGTATTTTTAATGAGTCTTGTTTTGTTTTTGGAGGTCTATTCTTTTTTTTGTGTGGGGGGGGGGTAACTGCTTTTCAGGGTCCCTACCTGGTCGGAGAGGCGGCTTTCTCCGAGAAGCAACTTCGACCCGTCCTCGCGGCCTACCATCGGGGCCTGGAATGGCGTTTCCTGTGGGGACCGGCCAGAACCTCGGCTTCGAAGGCGGCACAGCGCTGGAGCGCTATCGCGGAGCGGGTGATGCCTTTCCGGGTCGCCACGCTGGAACTCCGGTATGCTGGGACCGCCGATAAAAATATCGCAGAGCTGCGGGTCTGTGGAGCGGCCAACCACGGGCGGTGGTGCTGAACTTTACATCAGGAGCGTGGGATCTCTTTCCGAGATCACCAGTGGTGGAGCTCCATCCAACGCGGCCTGTCGGCTTCGGAAGCCACAGTCTCCGGTAAGCAAGCGACCGTTTCCAGTAATCCCAAGCCGCTGAGAGGATTCTCCCGACGCCGGAGCAGCGAGAACAGCCTAGAACATCGGGCCTCTGTAAAAGCGACTGCAGAGGCCTCAATAGGCCCGACTATGGGTGGACAAGGTGATGGGGACTGGACTTTGCCCCATCCGCCATAATGGGAACCATTGTAGGGGGATGTTTTTATGTTTAAATTTCTTTATTATTGTTATGTTGTATTCTTTTTAATGTGCTGCGATGGCAATCTGCATTTCACTACACCATTTGGTGTATGTGACAAATAAAGAATCTTTGAACCTTTGAACCTTTGAAACAACAGAATATAGTAGGCATAAATAAATACAGAACAGAACAAAACAGATCAGTGTGACCATATACCAATGAATATAAGTATATATACACACATAAATAAACAGATAAAGTGCAATGGGCTATTAATGATCAGAGTTTTGTTTGAGTTGAGTTTAATAGCCTGATGGCTGTGGGGAAGCAGCTATTCCTGAACCTGGATGTTGCAGAAGGTACACAAAAATGGTGGAGAAACTCAGCGGGTGCAGCCGCATCTATGGAGCGAAGGAAATAGGCGACGTTTCGGGCCGAAACCCTTCTTCAGACTGATGGGGGGTGGGGGGGAGAAGGAAGGAAAAAGGGAGGAGGAGGAGCCCGAGGGTGGGGGGATGGGAGGAGACAGCTCGAGGGTTAAAGAAGGGGAGGAGACAGCAAGGGCTAGCAAAACTGGGAGAATTCAACGTTCATGCCATCTGGACGCAGGCAACCCAGGTGGGATATGAGGTGCTGTTCCTCCAATTTCCGGTGTTGCTCACTCTGGCAATGGAGGAGACCCAGGACAGAGAGGTCGGATTGGGAATGGGAGGGGGAGTTGAAGTGCTGGGCCACCGGGAGTTCAGGTAGGTTATTGTGGACTGAGCGGAGGTGTTCGGCGAAACGATCGCCCAACCTCCGCTTAGTCTCCCCGATGTAAATCAGCTGACATCTAGAGCAGCGGATGCAGTAGATGAGGTTGGAGGAGATACAGGTGAACCTTTGTCGCACCTGGAATGATTGCTTGGGTCCTTGAATGGAGTCGAGGGGGGAGGTGAAGGGACAGGTGTTGCATTTCTTGCGGTTGCAACGGAAAGTGCCCGGGGAGGGGGTGGTATGGGAGGGAAGGGAAGAATTGACAAGGGAGTTGCGGAGGGAGCGGTCTTTGCGGAAGGCAGACATAGGGGGAGATGGGAAGATGTGGCGAGTGGTGGGGTCACGTTGGAGGTGGCGGAAATGGCGGAGGATTATTTGTTGTATTTGCCGGCTGGTGGGGTGAAAGGTGAGGACTAGGGGGACTCTGCCCTTTTGCGAGTGCGGGGATGGGGAGAGAGAGCAGTGTTGCAGGGTATGGATGAGACCCTGGTGCGAGCCTCATCTATGATGGCGGAGGAGAATCCACGTTCCCTGAAGAACGAGGACATTTCCGATGCCCTGGTGTGGAACGTCTCATCCTGGGAGCAGATGCGGCGTGGGCGGAGGAATTGGGAGTAGGGGATGGTGTCTTTACAGGGGGCAGGGTGGGAAGACGTGTAGTCCAGATAGCCATGTGAGTCAGTTGGTTTGTAGTGTTTGTCGGTCGGAAGTCTGTCCCCTGCGATGGAGATAGTGAGATCAAGGAATGGTAGGGAAGTGTCGGAAATGGTTCAGGTGTATTGGAGTGCCGGATGGAAGTTGGTGGTGAAGTGGATGAAGTCAGTCAGTTGTGTGTGGGTGCAGGAGGTGGCCCCAAAGCAGTCGTCAATGTAACAGAGGTAGAGGTCAGGGATGGGGCCCTGGTACGTATTGAACAAGGATTGTTCAACGTACCCGACAAAGAGGCAGGCATTGCAGATTTCAGTCTCCTGTACCTTCTACCTGGAGGCAGCAGAGAGATGAGTGAGTGGCCAGGATGGTGTGGATCCTTGATGAAGCTGGAAGCCTTTTTGAGGCAGCGACTGCGATGGATCCCCTCGATGGTAGGGAGTTCAGAGCCGATGATGGACTGGGCAGTGTTGACAACTTTTTGCAGTCTTTTCCGCTCCTGGGCGCTCAAGTTGCCGAACCAAGCCACGATGCAACTGGTCTCTACTATGCACTGGTAGAAGTTCGAGAGAGTCCTCCTTGACATACCAACTCAGGAAGTAGAGGCGCTGATGAGCTTTCTTTGTAATTGCATCAGTGTTCTCGGACCAGAAGAGATCTTCAGAAATATGCATGCCCAGGAATTTGAAGCTCTTGACCCTCTCCACCATTGACCCATTGATATAAACGGAACTATGGGTCCCCATCCTACCCCTTCTAAAGTCCACAATCAGTTCCTTGGTTTGCCGTGTTGAGAGGCAGGTTATTGTGCTGGCACCATTTGGTCAAACGGTCGATCTCCCTTCTATACTTTGACTCATGTCCATCAGTGATACATCCCACAACAGTGGTGTAGTCAGCGAACTTGATGATGGAGTTTGCATTATGACCGGCTACGCAGTCATGAGTATAGAGTGAGTATAGCATGAGGCTGAGCACGCAGCCTTAAGGTGCTCCCGTACTGATTGTTAGCGACGTTGACACATTTCCACCAATACGAACAGACTAAGGTCTGTGAATGAGGAAGTCGAGGATCCAATTTCAGAGAGATGCGCAGAGGCCCAGTTCTGAGAGTTTGGTAACCAGCTTGGAGGGGATGATTGTGTTAAATGCCGAGCTGTAGTCAATGAATAACAGCCTGACATATGAGTTTTTGTTGTCCAAATGGTCCAGAGCAGAGTGGAGAGCCAGCAAGATCGCATCCACCGTTGATCTGTTGTGGCGGTAGGTGAACTGCAGTGAGTCCAGGTTTTTGTAGAGGTAGGAGTTGATTTGCGCCATGATCAACCTCTCAAAGCACTTCATCACCACCGGCGTTAGTGCCACTAGTCATTGAGGCACGTCACCTTGCTCTGCTTGGGCACCGGTATTATTGATGCCCTTTTAAAGCAGGTGGGAACCTCAGACCTCAGAAGTGAGAGGTTGAAAATGTCCGTAAAAACTCCAGCCAGTTGGTCTGCACAGGTTTTTAGAACACGACTGGGTATACCATCAGGTCCAGGTGCTTTCCGAAGGTTCACCCCTCTGAAGGATTTTCTGACGTCAACCTCTGTGACCGTGACTGAAATACCATCACAGCGATTGGGGGCTCGAGAAGGCACATCAGTGTTCTCCCTATCAAAGCGTGAGTAAAACGCATTGAGCTCATCAGGGAGTGATGTTTCACTGACATGTGTGCTGCCTCCTGATTTCGCCTTGTAGGAGGTGATTGCATTCAGGCCCTGCCACAGCTGCCGAACATCAGTCTCATCCTCCAGCTTGGAGCAGAAGTCCCTTTTGGCCTTTTTGATGGCCTTCCTAAGGTTGTATCTGGTCTTCTTGTAGTCCTCATTATCTTCAGACATGAATGCCCGGTGTCTGGACTTCAGAAGAATGCGGATCTCATAGTTCATCCAAGGCTTCTGATTGGGAAACACTTGGAAGGTTTTTGTTGGGATGCAGTCCTCCACACATTCCTTTATGAAGTCAAGATTTCTTAATGATATTCTTTACAGTCGGCACCTCCAGCTCCATTGCTGTTGGGGGACCCTGCCCGACGGCTTCGATTCCGGACTCCCTGAAGGCCTCCCCGGTGTTTGCAGGTAAGGTTCTTGCTGTACCTGTGCTCCTCCGCGAGGTTGGGGATTCCCCTCTGATTGGGGATTCCCTTACCTTTGCTAACATCGGGATTTCTCAGTATCGCTAATGTATTTAAATGCGTTAGCAGCTCGCTACTTACAGCGTTCATTTCAGTGAATTCTCTGATGCAGGTGAGTTCAAAAATACTGTATTTTACTATTTTTTGTTGTGCCGTTCACAAAATATCGCCACAGGTTGGAGCCACCTTAGGTTGACTCAGTCTACAATGAAGAGTCTAATAGTGAAGTGTAGGTGATTTGGGAATAAAAATCATGTGAATGGAAATTTAGCGGATGCCATTGCTTGAGAGATGTATACTTTTGACAAATGGGTAAAAGCCAGAAGTTAATAATGCAGCTTTTCAGTGGGAGATCTGCCTGCATTTTTTTAGAAAAAATTCAGATTTTCAGATAGAAATTTAGAAAAAAATGAAGGAAGTTAGCATTTGAGGAAGGACATTCTTGTTCTTGAGGGAGTGCAGCGTAGGTTTACTAGGATTACAAGGTTAATTCCCAGGATGGCGGGACTGTCATATGCTGTGAGAATGGAGCAGCTGGGCTTGTACACTCTGGAGTTTAGAAGGAGGAGAGGGGATCTCATTGAAACATATAAGATTGTTAAGGGTTTGGACACGCTAGAGGCAGGAAACATGTTCCCAATGTTGGGGGAGTCCAGAACCAGGGGCCACAGTTTAAGAATAAGGAGTAAGCCATTTAGAACGGAGACGAGGAAACACTTTTTCTCACAGAGAGTGGTGAGTCTGTGGATATCTCTGCCTCAGAGGGCGGTGGAGGCCGGTTCTCTGGATATTTTCAAGAGAGAGCAAGACAGGGCTCTTAAAAATAGCGGTGTCAGGGGATATGGGGAGAAGGCAGGAACGGGGCACTGATTGGAGATGATCAGCCATGATCACATTGAATGGCGGTGCTGGCTCGAAGGGCTGAATGGCCTTCTCCTGCACCTATTGTCTATTGTCTATTGTCTATTAGCCGAACAAGATTATGCTTTACATTATTTTCTAAAATGAAAGTCTAATCAAGTCAAGTCAAGTCAAGTCATGTTTATTTGTCACATACACATACGAGATGTGCAGTGAAATGAAAGTGGCAATGCTCGCGGACTTTTGTGCAAAAAGACAAACAACCAAACAACCAAACAAACTATAAACACAATCATAACACACATATACCTTTACATAATAAATAATGGAAGGCAAAATGTTCAGTAGAGTTAGTCCCTGGTGAGATAGGCGTTTACAGACCGAATGGCCTCTGGGAAGAAACTCCTTCTCAACCTCTCTGTTCTCACCGCATGGCAACGGAGGCGTTTGCCTGACCGTAGCAGCTGGAACAGTCCATTGCAGGGGTGGAAGGGGTCTCTCATGATATTGTTGGCTCTGGAGTTGCACCTCCTGATGTATAGTTCCTGCAGGGGGGCAAGTGAAGTTCCCATAGTGCGTTCGGCCGAACGCACTACTCTCTGCAGAGCCTTCTTGTCCTTGGCAGAGCAATTTCCAAACCAGATGGCAATGTTCCCGGACAAGTTGCTTTCCACCGCCGCTGCGTAGAAGCACTGGAGGATCCTCGGAGACACTCTGAATTTCCTCAATTGCCTGAGGTGGTAAAGACGCTGCCTTGCCTTACTCACGAGTGCTGAGGCGTGTGATGCCCATGTCATATCCTCGGAGATGTGGACTCCCAGATATTTAAAACAGTTCACCTTATCCACAGGATCCCCATTTATCCTCAATGGCGTGTACGTCCTCGGATGATGTGCCCTCCTAAAGTCCATGATCAGCTCCTTCGTTTTTTTGATGTTCAAGAGGAGGCTGTTATCCTGGCACCAGAGTGCTAGACCAGCCACCTCCTTCCGGTAGGCCATCTCGTCGTTGTCTGAGATCAGGCCCACCACCACAGTGTCATCAGCAAACTTAATTATTGAGTTGGAGCTGAACCTAGCCACACAGTCATGTGTGTACAGGGAGTACAATAGGGGGCTGAGGACGCAACCCTGGGGCGATCCTGTGCGCAGGGTGAGGGACTTCGATGTATTCCCTCCCATCTTGACTACCTGGGGCCTGGCGGTGAGAAAGTCCAGGACCCAGGCACACAAGGAGGTGTTGAGTCCCAATTCCATTAGCTTCCCAGCAAGTCTGGTGGGGACTATCGTGTTGAAGGCTGAACTGTAGTCTATCAACAGCATCCTCACGTAGCCCCCCTTCTGGCTGTCCAGATGGGAGAGAGCGGTGTGCAAGGCCTGGGAGACCGCATCGTCCGTGGATCTGTTCGGACGGTATGCGAACTGCAACGGGTCCATGTTCCGAGGGAGGAAGGCGCAGATGTGTTTCTTCACCAGCCTCTCAAAGCATTTCATGACTACCGAGGTAAGGGCCACCGGACGGTAGTCATTCAGACAGGCTGGGGAGGCATTTTTTGGTACCGGTACAATGATGGATTTTTTGAAGCAGGCAGGGACCACGGACTTCTCCAGGGAAAGGTTGAATAATGTAGTGAGCACTGGAGCTAGCTGCGTAGCACAGGACTTGAGTACTCGCCCTGAGATGCCATCGGGGCCTGCAGCTTTTCTCGTGTTCACCCATGTCAGAGCCCTCCTCACGTCGTGCTCAGACAGCGAGAATGTGTGCACATTCCTCCCTTCAGCTTCGGTAGCCAGCCCGCTGGCGGTATTGTCGATAGTCGACAGACCTGGGGTGGTGTTGCCCCTCTCGAAACGAGCGTAAAAGGAGTTCAGATCAGTTCAAATAACAGACATATTAATGCTCACAGATTGAGATATAAACTTGGGAATATGTAGATATGAGTAAATAGAAATGTTCAGTAGGAAGTTCACACATAAAAAGCATTTAATTAAATAGTTGATGTAATGATTGTGGTACAGAACTGGTCTAGAAATATAATTTTAAATTTGTAATCTTTTAGATTGGGTTTTCGTTTAAGTGAATGTTCATTATTAGTTCATTATTTTGTAGATAAGCCTTAGATGGTATGAAAGGCAGTGTTTTTTTATCTTCTGAGTATTTTTTTAATGCAAAATGTAGGCAATTTAACGGTGGAGGCAAAAATTACAGAACAAACAAATTAAATTGGAATTCAATGTATAGAGAAAGGTATTGTTTAAGTAGAATCAAGGGAAATACATTCAGAGGTATTGTGCTAGTGAATACAAATTTAAACACTTACAAAGCATTCATCTGTAGACAAATCGTTAAAGGTTAATAAATTAGCTCCTCGGCAGCCATACAAACTGCTACTAGATGTGAATTAGAATGTGCTGGTTAAAAAGGAAGATTTTCAATCAAAGTCTGTTGAGAGAATAGTCGGGTTTTCTAAAGAAGCATGTTGTGCCTGTTAACAAGTTTAAAGAAAGACAATTTTCTTGATTTATGAAAGCTGCTATAGAGGTCTTCCAGTGTTGAGTAGCAGGTGAATCATTCAGTGGAGAATGAACACAGATCTGGGTTTTTACTAAGGAACTGTTGTGTCAGGGAGAACGGTGGCATGGCTGCAATATATTACCAACATGTCAAAGTGTAAACACACTGCTGCAGAACTAAGTTAAGAAAGATATTCTCAGGGATGTCCACAATGCAACGGGCAAAAACACACCCGTTCCACTTTTTAATAGCCTGAGTAAGAAGAGAAGACATATATTTTCCACTGATTATTGTTAAATATTGTTTGTTAGAGCAAAATGGTTTTGATTGGTGCCAGAACAGTTTTTTATAGCATCTTTCAAAAGACATAAAAATAGATGCTCTGGGAATGCAGATGTTTCTCTAACACAAAGGATGCTTTTATAAGTTTAGAGTTGAGAAATATTGCTGGATTGTACATAGGGACCACAGATCTAAATACAAACAGTTAAAAGTATTTAATAAGAGTATCATGTGCACAGAAACAAAAATATATTATTATGGCTCAATGTATTCCCCCAATTTCATAAGGGCAAAAGTTCATTACAAAACTATTTTTAAAGCACTGATGATTCCCACATGTGAAAGAAACTAATTTTGTTATGAATACAGTCTATTAAAAAAAAAACATTATATTGATGCTGAATAGAAACAATTTGTGGTTTAGGAATATTGATTGCCTTTTAAAAAAATGCAAATTAAAAGCTGATCCTAATGAGGAAAGTTGGTGGTCTATTTTTTCCAGATCACAGAGAAAATTCTCGCTCAACAAATGAGAAGGAATACAGGCGAAAGAACCGATCACACATCAGGACATTTCATATGCATGGCACAAATTTTCAATAAAATCAAGCAACAGATGTGCTGTAACTTGAACTGGCTGAAATTTGAAAGCTTTCAAATGAACTGGAAGGTTGCAAATCTCATGGAGGATTTTATTATGATTTTATTTTGGTTTTATTAGCAATGTCCTTTTTATTGTACCCTTCAAGATGTTATCATCAACATGTAAAAAACAACCCATTTTATTGCACATTTAATGTGGCAATATAGTACCGATGATACGTGTTAAAGAAACCGATTTTGCTGCCCATGCCTGTTTATTTTTTAAGAAGCATTACTATACAAACATTGTGGCAAAGACATTTGCAAATATATCCATTAGGAGCTCTTGTTTCTGGAGTAAGGAGGTCTATAATTGGAAGATCTTTCACCCTGGTCAAGAATTAACTTTGACCCTGCACTTATTTCAATAAAATCGTGGCCTCAGTTCCTCTCAGCCTACTCCGCCTGACTCTTCTAAAGATCAAAAATCTGCCTATCTTGGGCTTGAATATATTAAAATGATTAGCCCCCAGGGCCGTCTGAGGTGAAGAATTCCAAATATTCATGAACGTCTGGGAAATGAAATTCCTCCGCAACTCTTTCTTAAATTGTCAACCCCTCATTTTGAATAGAGTAGGTTGGTCATATACTGTAAGCAGATTTTAAGAGAGCTTAAGGAAGCTAGGTAGCTAGATGGGTAGTAAGTTTAAAGAGAGAATTCCAGAGCTTAGGGCTGCAGTACATTTGTGTGGAAAATATGAAAGTGAGTTACATGTGCATGTGATGTACCAATGGCTTCATTAGTGTGAGATGAGCACAAGTGTTGTACAGTGTTATTTTTCAATAAGTTATGCATCCATGTTCTGAAGCTACCAGTGTTCCTTAGGGAATAAAGTCAGCCCACGTGCTATGGGGTTTGCGTTTTTAGACAAGTGAGCATGTCATGATTTTCCATAATGCAAAGCCATGTCATCTGCGCATATACCAGCGAACAAGACATTTTCTTTTTATTTATTTTCACATATATTCCATGAGAGCAAATTTTATTCCATACCTCATTTGTGCATTTCTGTAAGGACAAATTTCCATTACTCAAACACCATAATGCGAGGGTCAGCTTTATTATAGATGGTTCTTAATCTAGCGATGTTACAATACTTACCTTCAGCGGCGCTGCAGTTCTGCCACTGGTCATGTGTGCAACTTTGGCGCCTTTGAGGGGGGGGGGGGGGGTGGGGGCGGGATTAAAATGCCGTTTTCTCCTGCCTGTCAGAGTCGAACTACCTCAGGCTGTTAAGCTGCTGAAGAATAATCAATCCGACTTCCGTTCTCGGAAGTTTTTTTTTAAATCGCAGGACAATTTAATCCCTGGAGTAAAATAAAAAGCTACTTCTAACGCCGTCAACGCCTACAACGGGACGGATCTCACGTAGGGGACAAAACAAAATGTAAGTCATTTATTTTACATATAAACTTGCTTCTTAGGAAGACTTTAATCAAAGTTTCCTTGGCGATAATGTGATTTTGGCCCCATGAACCAGCAGTGTTTTTTCTGCCGATATGGGGTTCAAGTTCACTGCAACCACAACGTTCCAATCGATTGCGTTCCACAAAAACCCACTCGCAAGATGATTAAAATGCACATTAATTTACGGGAATTAAACATTAAATTCCTTCCATTTGGCCTATAAATTCATGAAAATGAGATTTAAAAATCATGTTATATTGTGAATTCTTGTGTGAATGTTATTTGGACACTTAAACCCCTGTCTCACGGTCCGTGTCCACCCACGAGTGATACCGAGTTAAAAACAAATCAAACTCGTGGTAATCACGTAGAATTAACGTAGCGGGAACGTCGGAGGTCGTGGGCGTAACTTAGCGACTCATAACGCTAACGGCAGGTACTCCGGAAACTTGATAAAACGTTAACTCGTGAAATTCTTTCAACATGTTGAAGGAAAAATGTGAAACTTTCAAACTCGTTGTAAAACCATCTTATAAAATTCTTAGGGGTTGGACAGGCTAGATGCAGGAAGATTGTTCCCGATGTTAGGGAAGTCCAGGACAAGGGGTCACAGCTTTGATAAAGGGGAAATCCTTTAAAAACCGAGATGAGAAAACTTTTTTCACACAGAGAGTGGTGAATCTCTGGAACTCTCTGAGAGGGTAGTTGAGGCCAGTTCATTGGTTATATTTAAGAGGGAGTTAGATGTGGCCCTTGTGGCTAAGGGGATCAGGGGGTATGGAGAGAAGGCAGGTACGGGATACTGAGTTGGATGATCAGCCATGATCATATTGAATGGCGGTGCAGGCTATAAGGACCGAATGGCCTACTCCTGCACCTAATTTCTATGTTTCTATGTTTCTATGTACCGTAGTAGCTCGTGAGTTTACCCTAGTGACCCGTGAGTTTACCGTATTAACTCGTGGGTACTATCTGTATGTTTATGTTGTTTTTTGTGTTTATGTGTGGAAGCTGTCAGTTTTAATCAACATTGTCTACGGCCCATCGTTAAAATGCATCAGTATCTGTGATATTGGAGTCAATTCTCCTCAACTGCTTGGCGTTAACGGAGAGCTCCCTAAGCAGAAGGCGTCCCGATATGAAAAATGACATGTTTCATTTAACTAAACACAAGACCGGACGGCAAACACATATCAAAAGTTAAAACTCTGCGCCCGGTTGGAGAGTGGGGATGGTGGAAGAGGAGACAGTTCACATACAGTCCTGAGAATTCATGCAGCTACACAGTAGGGGAAAAAAAGTGGATAAAAAATATATTCCGCTCGGTAACCCGCCCCAGACCTGAATGACAAAAAATACCGATAAATAAATGAACATGATTTTAAATATCCAACTGATATTTACACTATGAAAGTTTTAACATAGAGGTCAAATAAGAAAATGGTGAAAGCTCCAAAGACATGGGTGGGTTAAAATGGGCTTGGTGTAAATGTCAATGTGCGGGGATCGCTGGTCGGTGCGGATTCAGTGGGCCGAAGGGCCTGTTTCCGCCCTGTATCTGTAAAACTAAAAACAAAATAGGGAATATGAAGGACAGTGGGGAAATAGGCCCAGAAATTTCAGTAGTGTGAAGAAGGGTCTGGACCCGAAACGTGGGGGACAATAAATAGGAAGAGCGGCGTGCTTTGTAACTTTGTCTGCGCCGTAGGTGACTGTTATTCGTATACATTGTGTATGCAAGCAAATAATTTCACCGTGCCTCGTCACATGTGACAATAAATGATTCCTATTCCTATTCCTACTCCATTTCTCCAGAGATGCTGCCTGAGCTTTTTGGGTCTACCTTCGGTGTAAACCGGCCTCTGCAGTTCTTTCCCACACAGCTTCCATACACGACCGGCTAGAGCGCAGGGGTCATTTTGGGATCGGATGAAAGCGTTCAAATGGACTCTTGAATGCAATTTTGGAAGGATTGTTTCTTGAAACAAACTGTTCTAAAACTTTGAAAGAAGGAATTGCAGATACTAGTTTAAACCAAAGATAGACACAAAATGATGGACTAACTCAGCTGGTCAGGCAGCATCTCTGGAGAAAAGAAATAGGTGATGTTTCGGGTCGAGATCGTTCTTCAGGCTAGATCTTAGCCTGAAGAAGGGTCCCGTCCTGAAACATCGCATACTCCTTTTCTCAAGGGATCTTGTCTGGTCCGTGGAGTTACTCGAGCATTTTGTGTCTATCTTTGGTTTAAACTAGCATCTGCAATTCCTTCCTTCCAAACTTCCTTCCTTCAAAACGTCACCGATTCCTTTTATCCAGAAATGTTGCATGACCCGTTGAGTTAACACGGCAGCTGGACAGAGAAAAAAAAGGTGAGTAAAAAAAGGTGAGTGAATGTATTCCTGTTTGAATAAGTGTAGGAAGGGACTGCAGATGGTGGTTTACACCGAAGACAGGCACATAAAGCTGGAATAGCTCAGCGGGTCATGCAGCATCGCTGAAAAAAAGAGTCTCGACCCGAAGCGTCGCCTATTCCTTTTCTCCGGAGATGCCGTCTGACCCACTGAGTTACTCCAGCTTTTTGTGTCCATCTCTTGTTTGAATAAGATTATTTGAAAATGAAATGATCCACACCCACTCTTAAAAATAAATCGCCTTTATGTGAAAAATAAACCAATTGCAAAACTTTGCCAACACGAAGGGGAATATCCTTTGGGGTCGTTCGCTACCATCCACAGTCACGGATAAAACAGTGCAGGATATGATAACGTGGCCAATGATACAGGTGTGAGGTGAGATCCCCGAAATACAGTCTGGCGAGCGATGAATAAACAGGGGTGAGAAATGTACTAACCGTCAGCCTATATATTGAAAAATCCCAAAACTCAGGTTCAGTGAGTTTAAAAAAGTACATTAGACAAGAAACCTTTACAAATAGCGAAACTTCGCGTATGGCAGCGCACACACCTGGTGAAAATGTCCCAAAGGGTGGAAACAGGCCCTTCGGCCCATGGAGCCAGCCGTCAAACACTCATTCACCTCAAACTCATTTCTGCCCGCATTCACATCAATTTCCCACATGAGCCCCATTCGACCACTCACCGACACATTGGGGGGAAGGTGACAGTCCTTCAGGTAGACTGCCAAGAAGAACTTCATATCTACACTCAGATGGACTGGCAGATGGAGGAGATAGGAGTCGGGGAAATAGAGGAAAAGCCCAAGAGAAATACAGGGAAAGGGATATTGGAAAAGACAGATGCTGGAATTCTGAAACGCATGTCAAAACATTTAAAAGGTATAAACACATAGCAAATAGGTGCAGGAGTAGGCCATTTGGCCCTTCGAGCCAGCATTGCCATTCAATATGATCATGGCTGATCATCCAAAATCAGTACCCCGTTTCTGCTTTCTCCCCATATCCCTTGATTCTGTAACCCTAAGAAATTTAAACATGGGAGGCTTTTATAGTGAAAAAAAAACTGCATGACATCATTTTTACCATGTGATGATTTTTCCACACGTCGGTAGTCGTTGTTGGCTCAAGAGTAACTCGGGAGAGGAACTTGGTAACTTGGGAGAGGAACTTGGTACATCGCAGAAATAAGAAGTAAACGGCAAACTTAGACATACACGTGGGAACTCGTTTAAACTCGTGAACATAAACTTGGAATCTTGTAGACAACCACGAGTTTGATTTTTTCTTTCACTCAGGATCACTCGTGGGTGGACTCGCACCGTGGGACAGGGCCATTAGGCTATTTAAAAATGTTAACCTTTTCTTAAGAAATGGATAGATGTTCTGACTTTTGCTTGGCTTTTCCCCCAGTCCGCGGCGTAGGTTCGGACTGTGCAGGTGCCATGTCAGTGACGGTTGATCACATAGATTGCGATGCAGGTGCCGCCGGTCGCTGCTGACTGCCCGTACTTTCATGGTCCCCCGCAGCCAGTCTAGACGTGACCCATTTGGATTTCTTTCCCTTGTCCATAGCTCTCCTTCTGTAATGCAGAAAACAGAGCACAAAACACGACCTCAGATTAGCAAACTTACCTGTAGGTCCCGTTTATAAATCTTACCGCTGCGGGGGAACACTTCACCCTGCCAGTCGCTGCGCAATGCGTTAGACGATATATGCCATGCATGCGAGCTGGCGGGGTCTTCACATAATCACTCACGTGACTCTGAAGTAAAATCAGGAGTAGACAATTGCAAAAGGACATTTGACAATCTGGACAGGGTTTTTTTTCTCTGATGAGAAATCAGAAACAAGGGTATGGATTGGGGTGGATGGGGGGTTAGCTAAACATTGAAGTGTTGATATTCAAAAGTAACTTCGAAAACTTAGCTATATTTAAGAGGGAGTTAGATGTGGCCCTTGTGGCTAAGGGGATCAGAGGGTATGGAGAGAAGGCAGGTATGGGATACTGAGTTGGATGATCAGCCATGATCATATTGAATGGCGGTGCAGGCTCGAAGGGCCGAATGGCCTACTCCTGCACCTAATTTCTATGTTTCTATGTTTCTATGTAACCACTAAGAATAATTGAATCTGGAACATTATTCTGCCAAAATATCACTGAGACTCAACGATTGAAAATTTTGCAACTGAAATTGGAAGATGTTTTGTTGGTCAACTGTTTGCCGATGTTGGTGCACAAAAAGATGGTGGCAAAAGGCAATGAATTTGAGGTAGCTTAGTTATAATGCAACAGATGGGAAATGCCGTAAGGAACCACATGGACTCCTCCTGTTCCATGTTCTTGTAGGCCAGATCATTACTTTGTATACACTAAAGAAGTGTTATTTTCCATAAAATATGTGGGGTGTCTGGTATAATCTATCAAAGTGCTCCTGCTCTGTACTTGCAAGTTATGGAATTTCTTCTGAACGTCTGTGCTGCATTTTACATTCACTTTACTTTTCCAAAGAAACAATACATACACTCTTTGCATGATCTTACTTAAATGACTAGTATCCATCCAATTTCCTAAATTTTATTCAATCATATAATTCAAACAAGCACTCCAAAGCCCGTTGAAGAATACCGTTACAATTTTCAGGATGTTTGGTAGCTAGTTTCTGCATTTCCAATAATCTTACATAATTGCACTTTTCAAAACTGATGGTGCAGTGGCCTTCAAATTATGAAAAGAACTGGCATGAAAATAAAAGCTATTTTCATAATTTGAAGGTCACTACACTAACACAGTTTTGAAATGGACAATTTTGTAAAATTAGTGCAAATGTATATGCTAGATACTATTGTGGTCTGGTTGCCTAGCATATTTGATAATTTATTGTATTATTGTATATGTATTTGTTGAATTGATGCTTTAATATGTCTGTAAAGCTGTAGCAAGTAAGAATCTCATTGTTCCAGTTCTGATGCATATGGCAATTAAACACCCTTCGGTCTCTTGATGACTCGAATATTTCATTCATTCTTTGAAGCAAAAAAAAGCCTAGTGTTCATCACCTGTGAAAAGCTATTCATTCAATAAAAAAAATTACAACAATATAATTACATTTTATTATTGGAGCTTTTACAAGGTATGGCACACAGCCAGTTCTAACAATGATTGCTAATTGGCTGATCTCAGCATTGACCTTGTATGGTTAGCAGCACAGTGCTAATCATTTGTTTTGCCACTGATTTTAAAGCCTGCAAAGTTAGATTGTATTTAGTTAATGCATCCTATGCAGCTCTTTAAAATTAACTGCAGGTTAAGTGGTTTATCCACTGGAGGACAGGAGATAATTACATCACTCAAGGCAATCTATTTCACTTTGTTAACGGATAATAGCATAAGTCGCAGCGTTCCTGACCTTACTATTTATGCCCTGTTTGCCGATGTTAATAATATCCTTTGCAATGTGAACTGGAAAAGGGTGTACCTTGAGTAGTTTTAAACTTGCAAGAAATAGATTGGTTTCATGCTCCATATTCAAAAGAGGTTTTTACTTATAAATTAAAAATGCTCACAAAGCAGCTTCTGGGTTAATATTTTGGGTGGGATCCACATATACGTTTGTGAATTCCTACTTTTTTAACCCGCTCTTCCCAGCAACCAATCCCCAATGCCTTTTTATTTTCATTAATGATAATTATCATAGGCCATCAAAATGTCAAACTTTTATTTTTCATATGCTAACCATAGCGAGCAGGTACTCATCCATGAAAGGGATAGCTGAGCGGTCGCGGGTACAATGTGCTGATTTAAAAATAAATCACACTGGGGATGTGGGCTTTGCTGTCAAAGTCAGTGTGTGACACTGACCATATTCTAGCTCCAAATGATGATGTCAAGCACATATGTTTTTGATTGGCTCTTTTAAGGAGCCACTCGAGAGTGGACCTCATATTCTGCTAACCCTTTGTGAGTAACTGCAGCCAGTGGTTATGGTCAACGATAATCATATTGTTAACAGTAGATTTTTACTAGCTTAATGTCTTGTGATGAAATACATTATTTTGTGTCCACAATGTGTCCACATACTGCTGGAGTTATTCGGCCCAACTTGCCCACACCGACCAACATATCCCATCTACACTAGTCCCATTTACCTGCATTTGGCCCATATCCCCCTAAACATGTCCTATCCATGTACCTATCTAATTGCTTCTTAAACATTGAGATAGTCCCTGCCTCTCCGGCAGCTCGTTCCATACGCCCACCACCCTATGTGTGAAAATGTTATCCTTCAGATTCCTATAAAATCTATCCCCGTTCACCTTAAACGTATGCCCTCTGGTTCTCGATACCCCTACTCGGGACAAGAAACTCTGTATGTCTACCTGATCTATTCCTCTTATGATTTTATACATTATAGGCCTCTGTTTTACCGTAGAGAAAGACCATGGAAATTGGGGCAGTCAATGGAGTGTCTTGAGGGCAGTCAGTATTACAGTCGTGGAGGTGCTGAAGGTACTGATGCATATGAGGTAGAAATCTCCCAGACCTGATCGGATATATCCGTAAACACTTTAACTAAATGGATGGCTAATATATCAGTTAACATGACTTACAATGGAATGTCCAACCCGATAGAACAGATACATTCTATTCATCACCTTACTGTATTTTGCAAAGAACATGTAGCTATGTGGCCTCTGGACAGCAGGTGTTGATTGAGTGAAAAATATAGCATGGAATTATTTTGCCCATTGAGTCCATGCCACCCATCGATGATCCACTCACATTAGCTCTATGTTATTCCACCTTGTTAACCACTCCTCACCCACTGGGAGCATTTTAAAGAGGCTAAACCTGCACATCTCTGGGATATGGGAAGAAACCAGAGCACCCGGAGGAAACTAACACTTAACAGGGAGAATCGGTGGAATTCTCTGCCACAGAAGGTAGTTGAGGCCAGTTCATTGGCTATATTTAAGAGGGAGTTAAATGTGGCTCTTGTGGCTAAAGGGATCAAGGAGAGAAGGCAGGCACAGGATACTGAGTTGGATGATCAGCCATGATCATATTGAATGGCGGTGCAGGGCCGAAGGGCCGAATGGCCTACTCCTGCACCTATTTTCTATGTTAACATGTGAACTCTTCAATGAGAGCACCGAGTTCTTGTTCTCCTTTTCCGCCATCATTTGTTTCACTTCACCAACGCACTCTGACTCACCAGCACTTCCTGCTCATTATTTGCATGGAAGATACTCCGCTGCTAAGAGTCATAGATTAACCAGCACACGATAACCTCTTGTACACCCAATCCACGCCAACCATCACACAACTATTTACTTTAATCCTATACTAATCGCGTTTTTACTCTCCCCACATTAGCATCAACTCCCCACATCTTCTACCATAGATAGGAAAGTTAGTCAGAATCTTTATCCCGATGCAGGGACTCTAGAACTATTGATTTACTTTTGATCTGCTTTTATTTACATTACTTGACCTAAAATAGATATGGAGTTTGGAAATGTTGGAAGCAGCACATGAAGATGCACTTAAGTATCCACGTGTAGCTAACATTTGTGTGAATACATGAAGGTCTACCAGAGAAAAGTGTTGTTGGAAGAACCAATTGTACAAAGGGCTTTTTATATCCACACAATAATTTTGAGTTGAACTTCAGGCATTGATGACACATGGGTATGCACTGAAGGCATCCAAAGGTTCACAAGATAGTCTGAATACCTGTGTGGGTCTATGGGTAATGATTACTGGGGTGTCTGGAAACTCATGATACTTGATATAAAGTTTGCTATCATGGATGAATTGCATGCTGAGGGCATGTAATTAATACCTGACCTCGAAATCCCCCCCTCTGATGTCTAGTCTATGTGCCGATTTTGCAGTTACTGTTACATGAGGAGTTCACAGATGACGCACTGTTTTTAAACAGGGTTTCTCAGACTGCTAATGCTATATCATGAAACATATGAACAATGATGGTGAAAATCAATGATGTGCTTCATTGCAAATAACTGCAGTATCCTTTTTCCACTGTATACAACCTCCTGGATAAGTTACGCATCACAAGAAAGCAAAGAAACTGCTAATAAATTCTAAATGTTGATTGTTGTCTAATTAATCCAACATAATTTACCGTTCATGAGCTACACTCTAAATTGGTGATTGCATTTTACTTTCTCATTAATCTCATGATTTGTTTACCTAGCTTGAAGGGATTTGGGAAACAAGTGTGCATAAGGTGCCTGCCACAGTTGGGAGGCAGTAGCTTTTGGTTTTGGAGCTCTGAGTTGTAATTGTGAGATATGAAGGCCACATGAACCCTCTGCTGCATCACTTCACTTTGGCGAGTCAAAATGACTGGTAATTGTACGTTGCTAGTATGCATATCGAGCTGTGCCGTGTTTGAAGATCATTAGATTTGCTGCCCATTATAACAGGCTATCAGTAAAACAAGAATTATTGAAGGCAATAAACTGTTGTGTCTGCTACAACAATGTATCAAAAATCATACCACATTCTTAAAGGTAAATTTACACATAATATATTACACCACTCCTTTAAAAGATTTAATGAACAATCAATTAAAAAGATATACATATAGAGTTGACTATTTATATCTTGGAATTATACTGTTAAACAATTAGTTACAGATATCCACAATTATATTTTTGACCACTTGTATGTTACTTCAATCTCTTGGTCTTCTCATCTACAAAACACTTCAGTAAGAACTGCAATTAAGATCTCTGACGTATTCATTCCAGACAGATCATTCCAGTGGATCACTTCACTGGATAAACCTCCAGCACATTTGCTCCAACATCCTGTTATGCAATTGGTGTTTCTCCATAATGGTTTTCATAATAATAAATAGTAAACCCCCATTACAACGGACCATACAGGGCGGGATGAATGGTGTCCATTATTACCGATTGTCCGCGATAACTGAGTAAGGTATTTATCATTGTATGTCGTCAAAACAAAGAACTGCAGATGATGGCTACTACTGGGCACAAAGTGCTGGAGTTAAGGGCCGGTCCCACCAGCATGCGTCTGCATGCGGCAAGCGCGAACTAACGTGGTCACTTGAGCCGTACTGCCTCGCGGGGCCGGTCCCACTTCGATCGCTGGTCCCGACATTGCGCGGGGCTCCGAAAAACTGACCGTGTTTAAAAATTCTGCGCGGCAATGGCCTGCCGGCCTGCAGCTGCCTCAACGCCGTATCCACCGCTTCGAACTTCATGTCACTCACTCGACCTCCGCGCGGCCCCCGCTTCTGGTTTGGTCGCACTTGCCGCATGGCCCAAGCGACCACGTTAGGCCGCGCTTGCCGCATGCAGGCGCATGCTGGTGGGACCGGCCCTTTAGATCGTGCTTGCCGCATGCAGGTTGCATGCTCGTGGGACAGACCCTTAACTTAGTGTGTCATTGAATGCATCAAGTGAGGGCCTTTTGCTAAAACTGAAGCAAATGAGCATCAAAGAGAAAAGACAGTAATGGTCATTGCCGGGCTTCACACAGAGGAAGATGGTTGTGTGTGTCCAGCCCCACGAATTCACTGCAGTTGTTCCTCAGGTCAATGCCCTCCACCTGACCATCTTTAAGCTGCTTCATTGATAACCTTCATTGTGCCATAAGGTCATATGTGAGGATATTTGCTGATGATTGTACAATGGTCAATTCCATTTGCAACTCCACGTGAATGACTTGTCCGGGTGAGTGCAGTGCCAAGAATTCTCAAGAAACTCAATGTCATTTGGAATAAAGCAGCTGCTTGTTTGGCATCTTATTAACCACTCTAAATGTTAATTCCTTCCACTACCATCTCACCGTGGCTGCAATGTGTACCCTCTACATTGATGTACCAAGGCTATAACAAGGTTTGGAGCTGAGCAGTCTTGGTAAAACCCAATCTGAGCACCAGTTTATTAGTAAATGCTTATTGACAACTCCATCAACAATACCTTCTATCACCTATGTTTGAGAGTCATCTGATTGGGTGGTAATTAGCCAGGTCCGATTAATCCAGCTTTTTTTGTGGATGGGATATAACTGGAAAATGTTTGGGAAATGCCAGTGTGGTAATGGTACGGGAACAGATTGGCTGGGGGTGCAGTTGTTCTGGAACTGAAGTGGGATGTGGTCTGGTCTCAGGCTTGAAGCATATTGACGCTCTCATCAAGTTCATGTGGAGTGAATCAAATTGTCTGAAGGCAGGTGGGATCTCAGAGGTTGTGGGGTATGGTGTATTTGGCATTTCCAGCTGAACATGGTTCTGAGTGCATTAGCTTTTCTTTAGCATTCACAAGTTGCGCTCCATATTAGTTGAGAATGGAAATCTTCTCGATGCCTCCTCCTCTCTTTCATTGTTCAATTGTCCATTACCATCCATGACCATCTGGGATAATGTTGCAGAATTTTGGCCTAATCTGTTGTGAGTGTGATGGTTGAGTTCTATCTGTTGCTTGCTGTTTCTGTTGTTCAGCATGCACCTTGTCCCGATTTGCTGTTTCACCAGGCTGCCACCCCATTGTTTTTAGGTACAACCAATGCTGTTCACAAGTGTATAGGAAGGAACTGCAGATGCTGGTTTAAACCAAAGATAGACGCGTAAAACTGAAATAACTCAGCGGGTCAGGCAGCATCTCTGGAGAAAAGGAATAGGTGACATTTCGAGTCAAGCCAAATCAGCACCTATTCTTTTTCTCCAGAGATGCTGCCTAACCTGCTGAGTTACTCCAGCTTTTTGTATCTGTTTCCAGTTCACAACTAGCTCTTCTCCACTCCTCATTGAACCAGACCTAATCCTCTGATTGATGATAATGGTAGAGTGGGGACTATGCCAAGCACATGATATGTTCAATCCTTAAACATACTTTCATACGTTTGAGAAAACTGAGCCCACATTTCTGAAAGTTGATACAGATGAAAGTAGCTAATAGTTGGTTCTGTCAGTCCTAACAAGGAATTGAAGGAAAGCAGGATAAAAGTCATAGGCCCTGTTTCCAAATAATATAAATAGATGATACCAAGGAACTGCAGAAGAAGGTTCCTGACCCTTATCGTCATCTATCCATATTCTCCAGAGATGCTGCCTGACCTCTGAGTTACTCCAGACTTTTGTGTCTTTCTTTAATATAAATAAGTTTATTTCAAATACTGGGCACCATTACATTTACAATAAAGCTGATATGGAGCAAATATGCTGCCAGATATCTATAATGCTGGCAAGATTCCTTTTTATTGTGCATTTCATGTTTCCCTCATGCGGTGCTGGTAGATCTGGAACTTTAACTCTGTTTTTCGTTTTCCACAGATGGTGCCTGACGTAGAATATTACCAACATTTTCTGGCTTTTGTTTGTAGATTATCTAACCCTATTGTTCTCAGCTCCTTAATCAACCCGGCAGTTATTCTTTGTAGAAGTACAGAGTTCAGTTTTGGCAGGATAAATGTACTCTCACTGTAAACAGCTGTGGTCTCAAAGGACATACCCAGTCAACTCCTTTAAAACAGTTTAAAATGCCCATTTTTTCTAAATAAAACCCATCAATTCAATGATATTTTTAAATAGGACATTTGAAATATTCATTATAATGAGATATCCAAACATTAGACATACTTGGCACAGGAACGATTGTGCTCATGCCAAAAAATGTAGTTCAGCTTGCCATGGAAATCGGCCTTGATGTGCCGCAGATTTCTGGGGCTGCAGATAATTGACATTAGAAGAGAATGAGAACTTGCTGTCAAATTTGTTTTCTCAACAATATCCTGCCATCCCCTGCTATCCTAAAGGATTATTTTTTGCTAATATGCCTTTTCATGAGCACCAGTAATCTTTATTAATGTGCTGTTCAAGACACTGCATGCTGCCTGTCGAGAGGCATGGTAACAAAATCCCTCCCTCCCCTCAGCTGTTGTCCATCATTGTGAGCATCCATAGAGGAATAATGATCACGACTCAGAACACTGGCAAATTTCATGCTCCAACTCTGACTGTCAAAGCCAATTGTAACCTAACAACATCAGCTGGTCTGCAATAGATCAGAGGTTGCAACCTCTTATGTTTCTCTATGGAGAATTAAAACATTTTTTTAACCGTATTTAGCCATAGTTCTATCAGTTTTTTTTAAATTACCGAAAAAGGGCCGATCTAGTCCACTGGTGAAAGTTCTAAATTATGGCATGGCAAAATTTGACAGTATTAGATAGCAGCTTGCAAAAAATTATTGGAGTAGGTTGTTTACAGGCAAAGGGATATCTGGCAAGTTCCTTACATTCAAAAGCCATTATAATTTTAAAACATTATTGATGGGTTTTAATAATAGCAAAATCACAAACATTTAAAACATTCATAAACAATTTTTAAAAATGAAGAAAATGTAATTAAGTCCAATTAATATTACCAAGTACTTGCTCCCTTGAAGCAGTACTCTCCCTGTGCCAAAAATCCACCCCGGTGCAGTTTCTGTGGGCAGATTCCCCACATAAGGGCTGGGAATTGTCATGGGATTGAATGAGGAATTCCGTCTTGCGGTGTGGTCAGGAAATCATTGGTTAAGAGCGTGTGCCTTCACATGATGATATATTATGGGGAGCAATCGCACACTTGGATCCCCTATGACATTCAGCCCTCGACATGGAGCTTATCAAAGGCAATGCAACAGAAATATTCACAACATTTGAGAGTGGAATATTTAAATGATAGTTGAGTGAGCTGACCATTTTTCCCTATGTCACTAAAATATTTCTGGCGTCATTAAGCAGGAATATATATTCATACCATGTAGCATGATTATTTATACTGTGGCCAATTTCCATGATTATTTATGATTATGTTACAACCCCACATTCTTTCTTACATATGGACAAGAAAATAAGTGACAAGTAAGGAATTAGTTTGGCAATAGCACAGATTTAAATAAAAGTGCTTAATATTTCACCAGAAATATCACACACTATATTCTTAAGACTGTATTTCCGATTCTAGTTCCTTGACTAGGGAAGACCCAACACGGACATTTTTTACATAAATGTTTGAAGAATTTTCCAAGTTAGAAAAGTAAGTTATAGAAATCTTCAGGAGTTACGGAATAAGGATAGCAGGAAATTAATTCAAAATACACCAATTCTTCAAAAACATTTGTTTACATGCAACATCTCTGTATTATTCAAACACCATTCAAGACAATATTGCCTGTAAGAACAGAAGTGTTCTTTAAGGAGTTGGCCAAGGCAATCTTCTCTATTGACACGTAAAATACTTTACCAAATAATGTGACTCTTCTGATACTTTTAAAGTATTCAAAACAGCCATTGAATGTGGAACGTTTAAGAAGGAACTGCAGATGCTGGAAAATCGAAGGTAGACAAAAATGCTGGAGAAACTCAGCAGGTGAGGCAGCATCTATGGAGCGAAGGAAATAGGCAACGCTTTGGGTCGAAACCCTTCTTCAGAGTGATGTGAGGGTGGGGGGGGGGGGGGGGGGGGCTGGGGCGGGAAGAAGAAAGGAAGAGGTGAGCCAGTGGACTGAGGGAGAGCTGAGAAGGGGAGGGGAAAGTAAGGACTATCTGAAATTAGAGAAGTCAATGTTCATACTGCTGGGGTGCAAACTGCACAAGCGAAATATGAGGTGCTCTAATTTATGGTGGTCCTCACTCTGGCCATGGAGGAGGCCCAGGACAGAAAGGTCGGATTTGGAATGGGAGGGGGAGTTGAAGTGCTGAGCCACCGGGAGATCAGGTTGGTTATTGCGATTCCGAGCGGAGGTGTTTGGCGAAGCGATCGTCAAGCCTACGCTTGGTCTCACCGATGTAGAGCAGCTGACACCTAGAGCAGCGGATGCAATAGCTAAGGTTGGAGGAGGTGCAGGTGAACCTCTGCCGCACCTGGAAAGACCACCGTAATAAATGTGGAACATTTTGATTCTGTACCATTCTAACTACACAGGGGAAGAAAATAAATAAATTAGTTTAGTTTAGTTTAGTTTAGAGATACAGCATGGTAACAGGCCAGTTTGACCCACCGTATTCATGCCGACCAACGATCACCCACACACTAACCATATAACCATATAACCATATAACAATTACAGCACGGAAACAGGCCATCTCGGCCCTACAAGTCCATGCCGAACAAATTCTAGTGCCAAACACTAGTCCTAATCCTACACACTAGGGAGCATTTACAGAAGCCAATTAACTTACAATTAACCCGCACGTCTTTGGAACGTGGGAGAAAACGAAGCACCCGGAGAAAACCCACGCGGTCACAGGGAGAAACAGCACTCGTAGTCAGGATTGAATCTGGGTCTCTGGCGCTTAAGGCAGCAACTTTATTGCTGCACCACTTTGCCGCCATGTACATGTTACTCTGACCTTCATTGAAATTGTTCACTTCTTACTCATGGAAAATTTGGTTTATAGGCAGTGCTCAGGAATGGAACCCTCGTGTAACCCAGCGACTGCCTGTACATAAAAAAAAAGATCATCTTCGCTTCCAGTGTAAGTTTGGATGTTTATCACAAATGTTGGCAAGTAACCTTTCAGAGAAAGGATGGTTTGTGATACACAAAATGATTTCAAATGGCAATGCCCAAATTATGGAAAATGTTAGTCAAAGCGAACGTTCCAAATTCTTTGAGGTCTATTTCTACTCAAGAGATAATAAAACATAAAATGTTAGAAATATTTAGCAATTCAGTCAAATTCTGTGGCATGAGAAACAGAGTAAATGTTCCTTATTGAAAATCCTCCATCAGAAATGGGATTAAGAGGAAAATGTTCGTTTTAAATTACTGAAATGGCAGGGGGTTGAGGGATAGGATGCAGATAATTTCTCTGATAGGATCGGATTCACAGTTTTCATGGGGATAAGTGCTGAAGAAGTAAACTGGTGGGTGAGTTAACGAGGGCAGTGGGAGAAAAGTAACATGGGCAAAGAAACAAATGCTGTGAGATGAAGGCACTGTGAGAAACCAAACACAAAAACAGAACAATCAAAGGACATGGAATAACTGTGAAAGTTAGAGCAACACAGTGGTGCAGCAGTAGAGTTGCTGCTTCATAGCGTCGATCCTGACTACGGTGTTGTCTGCATGGAGTTTCTACGTTCTTCCAGTGATCACGTGGGTTTACTCTGGGCGAACCGGTTTCCTCCCACATCCCAAAGATGTGCAGATTTGTAAGATAATTGGCTTCTGTAAATTGCTCCTAGTGTGTAGGATGTGAAAGTGGGCAAACATTGTACGGGTGATCAATGGTTGGTGTGGACTCGGTGGGCTGAAGGGGCATGTTTCCATGCTGCATCGTTATCTCGCTAAATACAGGTCCAGCTACTGTAAATTCCCAATAGATCTGCAGTTTCAGTGGAGGGAAAGGAAATGGAGCCATTATTGCAGATGGTTGGCCCATGGCAAAACTTGCCCGTTTTGGGAATGAGAGAGCAGGTTTCCTGATGTCGTAGAACTTGATATTGAGTCTTCAAGGCTGCAGAATGCCCAGCTGGTAAATTAGATGCTGCTCCTTGAGCTTACATTAGGCCTCATCGGAACAGGTCAGGAAGCCACTGTCATGATGTTCAGCGTTAGAATGAGATGGAAATTGAAGTGGCAACCAAGAGAAACCTCAGCATCACTCCTGTGGACTCAACACAGGTGCTCTGCAAATTGGTCATCTAGGTTTGGTTTCTTCGATGTAGAAGAGATCCATTGTGAACAGCCACATGAAGTGCACTGGATTGAATGAAGTACAAGTGAATCGCTGCTTCTGCTTGGTAATGTTTGGGTCACTGGATGGTGAAAAAGGAAGAGACAAAACAACAGTTGTTATAATGCCTGTGACTTGCATTAGAGACTATCCTAAGAAGGGAAATGATTGTTGGAGAAGGAAGAATACAGTAGAGAGTCATAAAGGTAGCAGTCCCTTTGGAATAATGAAAGGGAGAAGAAGGAAGATGTGTCTGGTGATGAAATCACATTGGATCTGATAGAAATTCTGAAGAATGATCCGTTGACCGTGGAGAATTGTGAGATGGAAAGTGATGACTAGAGGAACTCTTTGCTCTATTTGGGGTTTCACTAACATATGAAATTTCTGTAAAACATTCTACAGGTTCCTACAAAAATATCACCAGCAGCTCTAACTGGTAGAAATGTGCAGACATTTTAACTTTGACCAAGGGCAAATTGTACAATAATCAATGAATGCCATAAAGAATATTTTCTTTCTGGGATTGAGAATGATTTGCCTCCGCTCCATTTTTGTGAGATCTGGGGAGCCAAATGAGGCCGATGTGGGAACCACTTCTACTATTCTACATATGAAGTAACAGGTGCCTTTCGAGGAGGCCAGGTGGGTAGTTTGTGAACTGATGCACTTCTTTTACCACATGTGCAGGGCTTCTGTGTTCTATCAGTGCATGATCACAAGATTCATAACACCACCCCATAAGCTCCTTCTCTATTTTGAGTGGTCATTGGGTAAAGCATTGCCAGAAGTCAATGGGGATGTTGCACTTCTACAGTACAAGGAAGCTTTGTATCCATTTCTCTGTCCAAATGATAACCTGCTATGACTGAGTCAAGAATGGATTATTTGATTCAGGGGTCTCTTGCTGTGCATGTGAGAAATGGGCTCAGTATTGGTGATTTCATCTGGGTTAGGGCAGTGATGTTGGTTCACTTATGCTTGTGAATTGGGAGGATTTTGTTGCGGTGATATAGGTGGTAATTTCCCAATGGCATGGTGCACCTGCTGCAGATGGCACCGGAGTCAGAAGCAATACAATACAATACAATTTTATTTGTCATTTGACCCTCGTTGAGGTCCAAATGAAATGTTGTTTCTGCAGTCATACATACAAAAAGAAAAAGACCCAAGACACAACACAATTTACACAGACATCCATCACAGCGCATCTCCTCCTCGCTGTGATGGAAGGCAACAACGTATCTCTCCCCTGCACTCCCCTCTCCCGCCCCCGATGTCAGAGTCAAAGCCCCCGGCGGGCGATGGTAATTGTCCCGCGGCCATTAACGCCGCGCCAGGTGATGCAAGGCCACGCTCCGGGTCTTGTTGTTGGAGCCCCCGGCGGGCGCTAGCAAAGTCCCGCAGCCATTCCAAGCCGCGCAGGGCGGTGATGTAAGGCCCCGCTCCAGGTAATCTTCAACCCCGCAACTCGGGCGGGAGAAGTCGCCGTTGCGGAAGCCCCGAAAAGCGGTCTCCCAGCAGGGACCCGCGGGCTCCCGGTGTTCCTGTCTGCCAGACCTGCGGTTGGAGCCTCCAAATCTCCGGGGGTCGGGTCACAGCAGCGCGCCACCACCGCTCCACCCGCTCCGGACTCGGACAGCTTTGTGATGGTACGTAAGTCCGCAGCTCCGCGACTGGAGCCCCAGGTCATTCCTGCTGGAGGCCGCTCCACGTTGCAGCCCCAACGACAACGGAGACCCGACAAATAAAAGGTCGGGTCTCCCGTGCAGGGGAAAGATTTTAAAGTATTGTAATAATCTTATTAATAACAGCCTCCTGAAATCAATAAGATAGCTAGTACAGAGGTCAATCTGTAACTAAGTTCTGATGGCATCATAAACTGTCAGAGAATATTTTGGGCAATTTATATCAATAGCATGACACGAAGATTTAGTTTCTGTTTCAAGTAACCAACCTTTTTCCCATTATACTGAAATATATACAAATTATTCTATCTGAAGGGGTCAAGTAAAGAGCATTCACGTCGCGGCGCTGTTTCCACCAATCTTTCCACCACCATGCACAAGAAGCACAAGAAGTGCAAGACAGACACTATTGTGTAGACGCCGAGAAGTGTGTTCAGTTTTGGCTGAACAACTTCTAATTTTGTGTGTGGACTTGATAAGAAAAAAATTATATCTGAACATTTGTCGGATGTAAACTACTCACCAATGCTTTCAGATTGCTGCAGGGAGCACAATGAACATGTTTTTAAAAGGCACAGGGCATTAAGGATAGGAATAATGTCTGAAACTGAATGTATGAAGTGTAAAGTAACTGATATTTCAGCCATCCTGGTTTACTCTGGATAACAGAGTACAAAGAAATGTAACATACTCTAAGTAAAACATATATTCATTGTATGTATATATACTAATATTGTACTTGCTTTGTTGGAATAGTTATTTGATGTATGATTTGATGTATGAACCATGCTATCTTCCTCTCAGAATTTTATGCAGATTTAAATTGTTATGCTGGAGATTTTTGGTCTGAGAGCGAAGCGATGATGCATCAGGATCCATATACGGTCTGAAGAAGGGTTTCAGCCCGAAACGTTGCCTATTTCCTTCGCTCCAGAGATGCTGCTGCATCCGTTGAGTTTCCCCAGCATTTATGTGTACCTTCCATATACTGTAAAATGTTTTATCGTCAATGGCAGCCCTGTCTAAGTATTTCCTATTCTTTAATAATAATAATAATAATAATAATAATAATAATAATAATAATAATAATAATAATAAAAGTTGATTATGGGGAAAATTACTGCACAGACAATGCACTATTGAGAAGAAAAGTAATTCAGAGATGAATAAAAATCATAGTTTACTTTAGAAGACAGGAAGGAAACCTTGATGTGAATTGTCGTCATTTATATATGGATATTTCTTTTCAATATTTGCATAAATACCATGTTTTTTCACTACTAGTTTCACATTTATATGTAAATAATAAAGTCATTTGTTAAAACAATGTACAATCAGTATGTAAAAGGTTATCTCCGTCAATGTATCAGTTGGCACAAATGTATATCTATACTTAGATTAGTTTTGATAGTATGTCATCGTCAATATTTGCTATTTTGACAGCCAACACATGTATCATAGGTCACTGCAGAAGTACATTTCCCTGATGGATGCAAATGAAATAAAATGATATTTTATTCATGCACTAGAGCAAACCTGGCATTCATGCTTTTAGTCGCAATGTAGAGTTTGTCGGTCGTGGAATTTGGATTGCGAATTGAGGTGGGGAGATGCCTCTTGGCACTTGCCAAAAAGAACAAGAGTCTTTATTAAAAAAAACAAGATGGGAGAGGAGGGACTGAGGTCTGAAGAACAATACGTAGTCCAGCAAAACAATAGCCGGTCAAATCTTGGCTCATGAACTTAATGTTTGTCTCAGTCCACTACAACAAAAGTTGTAAGTATGCTTAATTGGCCACTAGGGGCGCCGCATTGAAGGAAGCCTCTGCCTACAGTCTGTTTGTTTTTTCTATCTTTTTTATTTTTAGTTTGTTTTTAAAGTATGTTTCTTTAGTTTCTTTAGCTTTTCTATGTGGGGGAGGGGAGTAGGGTAAGGGAGAAACCGTTTCCCAGTCACTTCCTGGCGAGGACGCGACTATTCTCTGATTCGCGTCCTCACCCCCTCTCGCGGCCTACAAACAGGATTGGAGAGGCCTTTCCTGCCGGGGACCCGGACCTGAGCTCCAGCTGCGGCGGCACAGTGCTGGATTCACCGCGGAGCGGGGCGATGCCTTACCTAGATCGCCGTTGAAGCTCCGGAGTGTTGGGACTGCTGCTTCAACATCGGAGCTGGGGTTCCCAGCGTGGGCGGCGCTGACTTTAACATCGCGGAGTCCTGGGGCCCTTTGCCAAGGACCGCCAGCATTGAATCTCCGCCCAGAGAGGCCTGTGGACTTTGGGAGCCGCGGACTCCAGTAGGAGGTGGCTGATTCGGATGTCCAAGCTGCGGAGGGTGTCCTCCAGTCCCGACGTCAGACTTCCATCACCACGGCGAGCGGGCCTGAACATCAGGCCACTCGTAGAGGCAACAGCGGGGGGTTCGGGAGCCCCTTGATCATGGGAGGACAACAGAGGAGGATGGCTGAATTTTGGAGCCTTCCCTCACAGTGGGAAACTTTGATCCTGCTTTGTGGGGATGTCTGTGTTTAAGACTATCGTGTTCTGTGCTCTTTATTATTCCTATGGCCGTATGACGACCACACATTTCACTGCACAAATTGGTACATATGACAAATAAATGTATCTTATATCATGTATCTTGTAATAGTTTGGCACACATTTGCAAAAGGATATTCCTGACACAACAGGCCTTTTCAACCATAACAAAGCATTTTTGGGGATGATTTTGGATGAGTGTTGTGAATGTAGACCATCACATTTGGAAAAAAGTAAGTAAAGCAGAATGACTTATTTTTCACTGGACATAGACAATCTAATATTGTGAGGGGATCCATGTGATACAGAGCTGATGCTGAATGTTGATTGCTTGCTTCATTCAGTTCCTGGCCATGCATAACTCACAGATCTTTTCTAGACTAAGCACACTGATGCAATTATAAAGAAAGCCCATCAACTTCCTGAGAAGATTGCGGAGATTCAGCATGTCAGAGAGTACTCTCTTGAATTTCTACAGGTGTACGGTTGAGAGCATATTGACTGGCTGCATCACAGCCTGGTTTGGCAACTTGAACGCAAAGGAGCAAAAAAGACTGCAAAAAGTGGTTAAAACAGCCCAGTTCATCACGAGTACTGACCTCCCTATCATCAAAGGGATTTACAGGTCAGAACAATTACATTCTTACTTGCAAGTTCTCTGTAAACAATATAATAAATTAAAAAAAGTTCAGTATATATATAGTTCAGTATATATATATATATATATATACACACACACACACACACACACACACACACACACACACACACACACACACACACACACACACACACACACACACACACACACACACACACACACACACACACACACACACACACACACACACACACACACACACACACACACACACACATATATATATCTCTGTCTGTATAAAAGTTCAGATTTACAGTGACAGCCAGCATCTTCAGAGTCCCACACTACCCTGGCCACACTCTCATTTCACTCCTGTCATCGGGAAGAAGATATATAAGCCTGAAGACTGTAATGTTCAGGTTCAGGAACAGCTTCTTCCCAACAGCCATCAAGCTCTTAAAATCTACAAATTATTATATTATTTACAGAGTAATATGTTTACATATTCTGCTGCAAGTAAAAATGTCATTGTTCTGTCTGGGACAAATGACAATAAAACACTCTTGACTCTCTCTTGAGATGAAAAAGTGTTGCAATTTTCTCTTCAGTGGCATCTGAAGAACATATTTCTTGTAAACCTGAATTTCAAACATATAAAAGTATTGGTAAGTTGAACAACATTTCATTGAAATAAAGTTAAACCTATTAATAATAATGTTTCTGTCAACTGGCTTAAATATTTCTGATGCAGATTAAATATACCTTCTCCCAATAGGCAACCATACAGCAAAATATTCAGTGATAGAGTTTTCAAGCTCTGCCTCTGAAATCTCCCAAAATGTCTCATTGACCAATAAAACAGCTTGCCACTTACAGACCGAAGATAAATATATCCAATATTAAACTCTGCACCAACACATTGTTCACAGTGCACAAGAGTTTGGAGGTTAGTGCACCAGAATTTAAATCATAGTAGAAAATTGTGCATTATAAGCAAAACTCAAAACATACACAATATTAAAAAAATTCTAATCATGATTTACATTATGTAAAATATATGCAAAAGCATATTTTTTTATTCAAATGTTTCCTCTTTCAAACTCTAAGAGCTTTCCATTTATTAAAAAAAAATGAATGCAACTTTATACATCAATGGTATTTTGAGGAAAATCCCTCAGTACTCCAAGTCAACAGATTGACAACCAAATAAATCCCAATCACTACTTTCTTTTCTCGCAACACATTCTGAAAGCAAACATAAAAATGAATCCTCATTTTTCTTAACTAACTTTTTAGACATCAAAGGTTACACAGAAAAGCTGGAGAAACTCAGCGGGTGCAGCAGCATCTATGGAGCGAAGGAAATAGGCAACGTTTCGGGCCGAAACCCTTCTTCAGACTGATCAGGGGTGGGGGTGGGTGGGGACAAGAAAGGGAAAAGGAGGAGTAGCCGGAAGGCTGGAGGGTGGGAGGAGACAGCAGGGGAGCTGAGGAAGGGGAGGAGACAGCAAGGACTAACAGAATTGGGAGAAGTCGATGTTCATTTTAGACATCAAAGTGGCCCAATTAAAAGCAAGTGACCAAGTTAGCACATTCATCTATAATTATGAACCCAGACCATTAAAAACCACACTAGCTCCTTTATAGTAAGAGGTAGGCCATCTGGGACTGAGATGAGTAAATTACCAGCAAAGCTCAGGAAAAATGTGCATGCAGAGATAACCCTGGAGTGCTGCAAAATTTGAGTTTATTCAAACAGAAACTAATACATTTCCAGATTTTAATAGAACCAAATTAGATGGGATTGTGCAGGTAAAATGCATTAAAGCACGTTGGGAAAGTGAGCATTTTCAGCATGGCCGCTGAATGGAATAAAATATAATACATGGCATAAACTAATCAGCACCAAAACTAACATGAGCTTTTACACAGCCAAATAAGTCCCAATCAGAAAAAAAAGTCTAGTAGTACTGTTCCCATTTTAGTCAGCCTATATTTCCCTGGCTTCTATTGCCTTTCCTCTCTTCCAGCTTTCTTTCCTTCCCGCCTACAAATAATTTGAAGAAGGGTCCTGACCCAAAATGTCCGTGTTTTCTTCAGGTGACTTTAGTTTGGAGAGAAATCACTAGAGTGTTGAGGTTGAGAAAGACTAATGAGGCTGAGAAAGACCTGCATCACAGTTGTCTCTGCTTCCTGCAAATTCTACCATTCATCGCATGGTGAAAGTCATGTGCACTGTGCCCCTGGACGGATAGAATCCACACTGTGATGTGGGGAGCATCTCTTTGGTCATAAGGTAGAGGAAGTTGAACAGGACCCAGCAACACTTTCCCCGTGGCCGACTGCGAGAATCTTCTGATTAGCACAATCACACCTCTCTCCTTTCTCGAAGATGGTGCTGACACACCATCCCTGAGGTTTGCTAGTATATTCTCCTCTTCCTCAATGTAGACAATGATATTGTGCATTCACCTCCAAGAGGCAGGGTACTCTCTGCTCATGAGGCCTGGTATATTTTAACTGAGATATGATTTTTGACTGCTTGTCAATTGGAAATAGCAACAAGGCTGACCTAAATAGGTTGCTGCGGGATGTAGTCTGGAGACCCCACATCAACCAAGAGTTGCGCTTGAGGAGATCTCCGAAGTGTTCTTTCCAGTTGCCATTGATTGCTTTCAGTCTCTGATGAATAAATTACAGTGTCTAACTGTTACCCAGCAGAGATTAACTGACCCACTGCTGATCTGGGAACAATCTGAATGTTATTACACAATGATTCATTGCTGAATCTATCAAGCTAGCAGGGAAACACATTGGATACCATGTGTTTTTTTAAACAGACTTTAGAACTTGTCCTGGCCCATTTATTAATTTGTCGATGCAGACTCCAGGTCTTTCCATTCCACACTCAGAATGCAGTGTAATATGTGTTGTTTCTTTAAAACTACTATTTTACCAGTTATATGTTGATGGAAGATTTATTAAGATGCTATTCATCTTGCCTGCTAATCTATTCTCCATGCCCCCATTATTTCCTTTTCAGTTCTCCTCTGTATTATTATTTGTAAGCAGCTTGATTCTGCATTGAGTTACAAATGTTGCATCTATTATAAGCCCCATTTTTTCATTTCATTTCAACCTCTATATCTTTAGTTATCTAGATTTAGAGGCGCAAGAGACTGGAGGTACTGTATTTTGGAGCAATAATCATCGAGCATGCAGCATTTGTGGGATGACGGGTGGGGGAGGGGGGGAGGGGTTTGAGGGGGGGGGGGGGGGGGGGAGGGATAGATAGTGGGGGTGGGGAAAGAATGTCAATGTTTGGGGTCAAAGTACTGCAATATTGATTTAAATTGTCCTTTTTGCTCAATTTCATTTATCCAATCAATATATAAACCAGCTCCTCAGAAGTATTCTCAAACTCATTTACTGTTGCCTGATTCCAAATCCCCTTACAAGCTGCTAAAATGTTCTCTTTTGTCACTATTGACATTGTTTAATATCTCTACCCTAAATACGCCTGCATATTTAGTTCTCTATCCATTTTCCATTGTATGATGGCTGCTAGTTTACAGTCAACAATATAGCCGATCCTCTCATGTATATTCCAGTGGAATAGATTCCATCCTCAAATCCTCAAGCACATCATCTGTTGCTGAAATTATTATAGGACCTGTGGTCAATTATAGGACCCAACTTCTTTACCTCCTTCCACATCCTTCCTGAAAATAGTTAGCTTGTAAACTTAAGCACATATTCGTCCATCTTCGAACTGTATCTCCAAAAGTGTTATTATATTGCAATCCCATGTGGATATTTCAGCCTGCATTTTAACATCCGTACAAATTACATAAGCATTATTTATGTGCAAACCCTTCACATATCGCTCAAACTATACTGGGCAGGTAGATTCTGTGGAAGGATTGGACAGGTGAAGTTTCAGGTCTAGGCCCTGATTCAGACTGTGAAGAGAGGACCCGATCTCAAACGCCACCTATCCATTCCTTCCACAAATGCTGCCTGACCGGCTGAATAACTCCAGCACTGATTTTATCTCAAGATTCCAGCATCTATAGTTCCTTGTGTTTCCCATAAACTATCTTGTTTGCACCAATCTGTTTGATGGAGAACAGATTGTGTGCAGGAAACTGAAGACAACAGCTTTGGTCTTTCCAATATTTGGTTGGAGAAAATTGATACTCTTCTAATACCTGATAAATAGTGTGACACTCGGAGGCAGCTGAGGAGTTGACAAAGATTAGTTTTGCACACCTTGCTGTCATATTGTCCTCAGAACCAGGGCAGACCAGCTGCAAGAGGACATCCTTAACTCCTTCTTACTATATTCAGAGGTTCCTAGCTGAGGGAGAGGAAAACAGGGAATTATAGACCAGTTAGCCTGACATCGGTGGTGGGAAAGATGCTGGAGTCAATTATAAAAGATGAAATTGCCGCACATTTGGATAGCAGTAGCAGGATCGGTCCTAGTCAGCATGGATTTACGAAGGGGAAATCATGCTTGACTAATCTTCTGGAATTTTATGAAGATGTAATTAGGAAAATGGACAAGGGAGAGCCAGTGGATGTAATGTACCTGGACTTTCAGAAAGCATTTGATAAGGTCCCACATAGGAGATTAGTGGGCAGAATTAGGGCACATGGTATTGGTGCCGAGTGCTGACATGGATAGAAAATTGGTTGGCAGACAGGAAACAAAGAGTAGGGATTAACGGGTCCCTTGCAGAATGGCAGGCAGTGACTAGTGGGGTACCGCAAGGTTCGGTGCTGGGACCGCAGCTATTTACAATATACATCAATGATTTATATGAAGTGATTCAAAGTAACATTAGCAAATTTCAGATGACATAAAGCTGGGTGAACTGTGAGGAGGATGCTATGAGAATGCAGGGTGATTTGGACAGGTTGGGGGAGTGGGCAGATGCATGGCAGATGCAGTTTAATGTGGATAAATGCAACGTTATCCACTTTGGTATCAAAAACAGGAAGGCAGGTGCCTATCTAAGTGGTGTAAAGTTGGGAAAGGTGGAAGTACAACGGGATCTGAGGATCATTGTTCGTCAGTCAATGAAAGTAAGCATGCAGGTACAGCAGGCAGTGAAGACAGTGAATGGCATGTTAGTCTTTATAACACGAGGAGTTGAGTATAGGAGCAAATAAGTCCTTCTGCAGTTATACAGGGCCCAAGTGAGACCACACCTGGAGTATTGTGTGCAGTTTTACGGGCCAGGTCGGTCGTAGGTTGCCAAACCCTGTCCTAGATTTTGGGCCTCATTGGGTCCTCCCTATGTTTTAAAAGTGATTTCCGCCCATGGCTTGGAGTGCAGGAGGATAAGGGGTGATCTTATAGAGGTGTATAAAATCATGAGAGGAATAAATCATGTAGATGCACAGAATCTCTTGCCCAGAGTAGGGGAATCGAGGACCAGAGGACATAGATTCAAGGTGAAGGGGGAAAGATTTAATCGGAGGGATATCTTTTTCACACAAAGGGTGGTGGGTGTATGGAACAAGCTTCCAGAGGGGGTATTTGAGGCTGAGACTATCCCAACATTTAAGAAACGGTTAGACATATATATGGATAGGACAAGTTTGGAGGGATATGGACGAAACGCAGGCAGGTAGGACTAGTGTAGCTGGGACATTTTGGCCGGTGTGGGCAAGTTGGGCTGAAGGGCCTGCTTCCACACTGTATCATTCTATGACTCTATAACTGCTTTGTCCAAGATCACTTCATTGAAGGGAGTTGTGGATGCAGCACATTCTAATACACAAATCAGCCTCCCTCCCACCACTGCCTCCATCAACACCATCCATATTTCAAGCTGCCTTACGAAAGCCTATGTAATCAAGGACCATTTGCAGCTCAGTCATTTGCTCTTTCTCTCTCCTATTGGGCAGAAGATATTAAAGTTTGGAAGCACATATCATCTTGATTCAGGAACAGTTTAGACTACTAAACAAGACCTCTCATAACCTAAGCATGTGGTTCCAATCTCCCAGCCAACCTTGGTGCAGCCTTGAACATTTTTTATCTGCATTTTTTCTGTATAAGTAAAACTATATTCTGCACTCTATATTTGTCTTTGGACTATTTGTTGCACTTGTGTGTGACTTGGTTGTGCTCATGTACAGTATGAATTGTCTCAATGGCCTGCTGAACAATGTTTTTCACTGTGTCTAGGTAAATGTGTCAATAATAAACCGATACCAGCATGGAGAAACTGATGTAGATGGTCTGGTCATTGTCACACTGCTGTTAGTAGCTCTTCCTGTGCAGTCATTGGCTGCAATCTTACCAAAATTATCCTAACAACACATTCAAATATTAGTGACTAAAAAGGTGTTTGGAACAAAGGTCATGAAAGGAATTATATGAAAGAATATTCTTTCTATCTCGCTACAATTTAGCATTTATATATTATAGATTCTTTATGATGTTAATTACTTTTGTTGAAAATGGAGGAAATACATTAAAATGGTGCAATTAAAAATGGACATGCATTATCTCAAATTAACTTTGATTAAATGTGATATTGAATGGACTCCAATTTAGGAACACTGCCTTTTGCTTTAATGCTCTTTCAAGCAAGGTGCAGCATATTTAATCATCTGCTCCAGTCTGATAAAAAATTTCATTATTTCTGATAGTCACCAGTAGATTAATTAACACCATTAATCACAAATTCCAATTAAATATATCAAGAAATGAAACCTATCTTTAAAAAGTACAATTTAATTTAATTAATGATGCTCTGAATGTACTAATTTTCCCTCATCTAAAGTGCCACATCCTGAATATATCTCTTGCTGGCCGAGATTTCAGCAGTGATTTAATTGTGAACGTGTAAGCAACAAGTTAAGCAATGGATTAAGATTTTTATTCTTGAGATGCACTTAAAGAAAGGAAAAACCTAATTTATTTGGTTTCATCTTTTGGCACTCTTGCAATGGAGCCAGGAGGCTATGGTGTTCAAGAGTCACAAAAACATTCAGCATCATAAACTGTGGACACTCCAATGAAGGGATGAAAGAATGCCACTTTGCTGAAAGTCTCAGCTTTTCTGCCTGCTCGTGCAAGTGCATGTTCAGTAGCGATACAGATCCGGTCAGTCCCTCCAAGCTCGGATGATGTGACCTCGTTTCGGTTTAGGTTAAGGTTCATTACTATCACATGTACCGCGGTACAGTGAAAAGCTTTGTTTTGCATGCTATCCAAACAGATTAGATGAACCATATATGGATACAACCAGATCAAACTCATACAATAGGTAGAGCAAGGTGGAAAATACAGAGTGTTTGAAGTCTTTTCTGCTTTCAAGCATGGATGAGGTCCATTCTGCCCACACAAATGAGGGGCGAGACTGCAGGGTGGAAGGGGAACGACACATACTGTAGATATTGAAGGCTGTTCAGGTGAGCCCTTATGTTTCCTGGAGTTCTCTGCTCTATTTTTCTTAGATCCTGAGAATAATGGTATTGAGTGAACAGATGTGCAGAAGGAGAACATGTTATTAGTGATGGTAAGAAGACACCAGATAATACTGCCTGACTGGATGATGGAGGCAGGTACTCTTACAACATGCATAAATTGTTTGGATAAGCACTTGCCATGTGCTGCTAAATGGGATTTGTAGAGTTGTGCACTTGATGGTCAGTATGGACATGGTGGGCTGAAGGGTCTGTTCCCGCACTGTACGCCCTGCAGACAGCATTGCTGGGAAAACAAATGAGTGCCCAGACAGAAAATAATTCTCCGTTGTGTTTAGAATTATGCTCTGGGGGAAAAGGGAGAGCAAACTGAGAAGGTTTAAGTCCACTAAATCTCCGCACATACTATGAAAATATCACCTTGACTAATCGAGTTGGGTCATTAAACGGAATGAATCGCTGAATGCAGCTAATCGCACAAATTCTATTGACTACTATAACAAACTATAATCAGATGTTCGTGGTGTCCTGTTCAGGATTTTTCCTCCCATTTGCACTAAATGTGACATCCCTGGGGTCTGACAGCCCTCAGCATGAACTCCATTGGGGTAAACCATGACAGGAATGTGTAACCAGCTTCAGATTACATCAAATCATATGCTTACAATAAGCATAAAATCACGAGAGGAATAGACGTACAGAGTTTCTTGCCCAGAGTAGGGGAATCGAGAACCAGAGGACATACGTATCCATTTAAGGTGAAGGGGAAAAGTTTTAATAGGAATCTGAGGGATAACATTTGCACACAAAGGGTGGCAGGTGTATGGAACGAGCTGCCCAATGAAGTAGTTGATGCAAGGACTATCATGGCCAAACGGAGGCAGGTGGGTCTAGTGCAGATGGGGCATGTTGGTCGGTGTGGGCAAGTTGGGCCAAAGGACTTGTTTCTATGCTGAATGATTCTATGACTCAGACTCTAAGACTGGTGCAGTGGTAGAGTTGCTGGGTACAGCACCAGAGACCCGGGTTCAATCCTGACTACAGGTGCTTGTCGGTACGGAGTTTGTACGATCTCCCCATGACCTGTGTGAGTTTTGTCTGGGATATCTGGTTTCCTCCCACACTCCAAGGACATACAGGTTTGTATGTTTATTGGCTTGTTATAATTGTAAGTTGTCTCTAGTGTGTGTAGGATGGCGTTGGTGTGTGGGGATTGCTGGTCGCTGCGGACTCGCTGGATCAAAGGACTTGTTTTTGCGGTGTATCTCTAAACTCTTAGTGAAAAAGACTCTATGACTAAGGCAGAAGTTGAGTTATGCACATGGTCATTCTTGCTTCTCAACATCACTGATTAAGAAATGGCGATCGACAACGCTGATATTATGACCATCTTAAAATGTCTTGGATAATTTCAGATCCGCTGGTTACTCCACCCTTCATTCTGCCTGGTAATCTTGTCAAAACTCTTACAAGTTTTGAGCAGTTGGCAAACTGAAATATAATATTTTCCTTTTACATTATAATATCCAATATAATATCACATCTTGTTTTCAACCATCAAGATTTGCCATTTCTTTGATGTTATCTTCCAAAAAGACTGAACCAATGCACATATTAATGCTATAAATTTTGGATCATCACCTACAAATTAATAAATTTGGTTACTACAAATTAATAATGGTCACTTCTCAGCGGTCCCATCTCATAATTTCCAATTTTTTTTAATTGATATAAATAATGTACCTAAATATTGATGAAACTATTTTGGGGTTTAAAAAAAAATGTTTTTATCTTAAAGATCAAGTTTTTTTGTGAACTTTCATTGTTCATAATGTAATTTTTTGTGCCCAATCCTCTCATTCATTTTCCACCATTAACTGCCACCCGAACTCACTGTTATTTTTCTGGTAGCTGACATAACCTAATCTACTGTTCCAGGTTTTCTGCTAATTTTTTTCCCTTTCTAATTAGATATTAAACATAAGTATGTTGTCTATGAAATAGTTAAGGCTTATGTTATTAATCATGGTTAGATCCGGTAAACATGCAGACTATTGTTGATGAGTGATTTCCTGTGTCTTTTAGGAACTACAATTACTTTTCTCTTATAGTGTATCTCATCTAAGCAGCAAGTTGGTAATAAAATATTTGAGAATCAATATTATTAATCCTATTAATCCTGCTAATCTGATTGTTGATTCCCTATTCAATTTGCTATTTCCCATGTCTTCTATTTCAAGCCCTGAATAACCACGACAGGCATTGGAAGCAATGTGGGTTGTTATCTTTCAACTTCTGTGGGATTGCTTATAACACTATCTTGTCAACAGTAATCTGCTTTGCAGTAATTATTAACTCACTTTGTTATCTTTTCTAGTGCTCTTAAATATGTCATCTTGATATGTTTATTTCCTATTCTTATACAGTTTGATGCCAGGTTTCTGTTAATTCTATTGTCTCAATCTTCCTGCAAAATAATAGCTTTCATTTCTCCCAGGATATTCCCATATTCTGTTCATTGCATTTCATGCATTTAAGCTTTTATTGCCATACAAAATGAAAATCTAATTTGAACTATTTTCTATCAATATCCATATTATAACAGGTCCATTGATTTTCATTTATATGAGGATATTGGCCCTTTCTGGTCTCCCTTCACTTGTGTTTGAAGGCCACCTCATTCCATTTGACTTCTGCAACTTCCACTCCAAATGCGTTCTGCATGTAAAGCTTTCAAATCTGTTTTCAGTTTCTACATATTGAGTTGCAAAAAAAGTTGGCCAAGGACAGTCGACTGGTGCAAAGGAGGCACTGCAGATGCTCGAATCTTTATCAAAACACAAACTGTTGGAGGAACTCAGCAGGTCAGGCAGCATCTGTGGAGACAATGATCAGATGACATTTCAGGTTAGGGCCCTTCTTCAGAATGATCAATGAACCTTCAAAATGTGAGCAAAACCCTCCTATTGTGTTAAAAGATAGCAAAATCCAGAAAGTAAAGACTACCTCAGGAAGTAAATCTACTTTTAAATTTCCCTAGACAAAGCTTCTGCACCATACGATCACTGAGTCATCAGACAGTAGCAACTCTTAAATGTTTTTTTCTACAGATAGCATTTCTGGAGGCTTTGGATTTTTTCCAAGCAACAAGTTATCTTAATGGCAGCCTATTCCTGATCCTGGCGAGTTGCTGCGACATCTAAAACAATTATATGAAGGACTCGCGCTTCAAAGTTCTACTTTCTCTTTCTTTTAATTTATGAATTGGTAAAAAGAGAGAAGCCATCGAATATTACAGACTTCATCTCTGCAATTCAGTACCAGGTATATAAATGATGAATTAAAGAGATAACTACTCGTGCTGGATTACTCGATGCTCACCATCTCTGTTGTTTTGTTTACATTGCCATGTTGCACTTTTGTTAAGGTGGAGCTATTGAAACTTGTTTAACAAGTTGCAAAGCTTATGACGGAAACAGATTCAAACTCACTGCATCCAGGACTCATACTGTAGTCATATTTACTGTTGCCTCCTCAAAGAGGCTGAAACAGGGACTCCACAAAACAGAAACAGGCTGCGAACTAATTCATTCAGAGCAGGAAATGAGTGGACGCGAGAGGAATTAGAAACCATTTCCTGCATGTTTTTCATGCCTGCAAAAAGGACTCAGCTTTCAGATGTTAATGGAAGGAGGTCTATGGAAACTTGATCCAATCCAATGGAATGGGGTGCGGTTGGCAGGAAATGCCACCTCCATCCGATTCCGACATATAATAGCATGCCGAGTCCCTCTCTCTCTGCTTCCCATGAGGAACGTGACACTTAATGAACATTCATCTCCAATCTATGACTATAATAAGAAATCCTCTAATCAAAAATCATCTGTCAAACTGTCCTCTTGCCTCAACCAACCCAAAACCAAACAAAACTGTCCATGTTAAAACCCTGGTAAAAGATTGGCCATTTTCCACATTGTGGGATCAAATCTCAATGAGACATTCAGGATAATGGACCTTTAAATCTATGATAAGATTCAGTATTTTTAAGAACTTGATACTAGAGAGCTACAAGATGGCACTGGAAATGAGTGGACTTTTCTCCTTAGAAGAAATATTTTACTTTTTCATGTAAGTATGCTTGTGCTTAACTTTAGTATGATTTTACTGGATAAAATGCAAAACACAGCACTTCATTGTACCTAGACATATGTGACAATGAAGTAACTATTACTACTAGATTTATGATGAAATGCATTACCATTGCCACTGCAGTCTTTGGCCATCAGAGAATAAGGTTATTCGTATATTAATCCCAGCACCAAGCTCACGTATTTCTCAGACACATGGACTGACTTAAGGAGAAACTTCAAAGCCCTGGAAATGTACCATCTCCACAAATTCCTCTAGATCCACTAGCATTAGTGGCCCACTGTCAACATTCCCAACATTGAGCATCTAATTGCACTCAACCACCACCATTGGGCTGGCCAGATTGCTCACATGCCTGATGCCAGATTCCTGAAACAAGAAACCTAAACTGAGCCGTGTCACGCCATGGAGGTGTGACTCCAGGAGGTCTAAGAAGATACTTTAAAAATGTTCTCAAAGTCTCCAATAAAATAAGATTATACCACAGCGACTTTGATGTCACTAGTCCATGACTGCTCAAAATGGAAAAGGAAACTCAAGATGACACTGAGAACCCCAGGTCTCTTTGTTACGAGCATGAAAACGCTTAGAGAAAATAGTAGTAGGAGCTCTCAGGTATCTCCTTCCCTGTTTGTGGAACAGTCCGTGGCTCCCACGATGACCCATCAGTCCCTTCAGAACCCATCGAACTGGAGATGCCTTCACACAGAGAAAATGCTGCTGAAAGACAATGGTTTTGCCCAAATGATACGGCTTCCCTCTCTTCCCTCCCTTAGCTTTCTTCTTAAAGGGAAATGTTTTAAAATAAATCTTTGCAGATACTTTTGAAATAAAAAAAGGTTTGCAAGAATCACTTTGCAACTTTTCTCCAGAGATGCTGCCTGACCCACTTGGTTACTCCAGCATTTTGGTTCTATCTTCATTTACAAAATACAAAATGTTTCATTTGTTTACTTGTACCAGCCATGCTCACCATGTCTCTGTAATTCCAGAGAGGCATCACCTCCAGTGTTTATTGTGTGATCGATTGGGGGCATTTCACAAAAGAAAGAAGATGAACAGCTGAAGATGCCCCTCCCCAGCAGGGTCTAAGGAATATACATCACATACACATACCCACAGAGGTCAGACCTTCCACCCACATTTTTCCCATTGATTTTTAAAATATATTTTGTCCAGGGGTGTCAGAGGACCATGGTGGTGGAATGCTTTTGCAAAGCAGAATTAAATATGCAAATAGTTGCCTGAGGGCTTTAAGAGTCAAAGATGAATGTGGTTTGGGGCTGTATGAAGGCCATAACAGTTAAATGTTACAGCTGGATTTATGAACAATCCAGCAATTTTTCATGGTTATTTTATTCACTGTTAGTCCACCAAACACTGGCTTAAATTGATTCCCCTTTCAAACTTGTCATGGTTGGATTAATCACCTCTTTGTATTCAGATTTGGACCTCATGGGGCCCGTTATGCTTCAAATGTCTTGTTCAAGGGTCACCTTCCAGATATTTTGCTGAATGCAGTTTTATCAGCTAGCTCTACACTGTCATGAAGTAACAATCATTGGCTTGATGAACTGCTACATACACTAGCTAGAGGTCAGATGCTAGTGCATCTGATTGTCTACTTCACCCACTGTTCAACATGGCAAGGAGGGTCTGATGTGCTGAAGATGCATTTCATATCTGGCCCGCAGTTTTGTGCCAGGAAGGACCCCATGAATTTGAATAAGAATGCCAATCCTGTGCAATAAAGTAAGTGCTTCATTAAAAAACAAAGGAACTCAGCAGATCAGGCAGCATCTGTGGAGAGAAATGGACTGATGATATTTCAGGTCAGGACTCTTCATCAAACTTAAGACTTTCATCTGCAGACTTTTGTGTCTCCAATTTAAAGCTTTAATTATATGCTTAATTTAAAATGACGACTTAAAAATAAAACATAGCTTTAAGTAATTTAAGAGAACCATTTGAATCTTTTTTTAAACTGCATCTGAATAATAAAAACATTCATGAAGAGCTTTCATCAGTTGAGGTGGTAACGGTTTTCAGAGCATTCTGGAGACAGGGCCTGAGAGGCTGTGACTGAGTCAATGCCGAGACCATGCTGTGAATTGCCTCTTGACTCTGGGATTGAGCCGAGGTGGAGGACAGGTTTATCCACAAATCTGTAGGACGTCAGGACAGCCATATGTAGGATGCCACTAGCAAGCCAGAGAGATGGGATGATTTGGGTCAGTATGTTTTATTGAATGCCTAACATATCATATTTGATCACAAATGGATCTGTATATTTGACTGGGATGGTAGCTACAGGAATAGTGGATAATTATCAAGCCTTTGGTCTCTAGCTGCCTCTCGAGAAGAAAATCTGGAATAGTTGCTCTTGTAGTTTCTAACACCTCCTGGTCACAGGCAGGGCTGTGAATGTCTATGATTTATCTGGATATGTACCGTATCTGGGACAGCATTGACTTTTCCAATGGAGCTTTATCTTCCTGATCCATATGTATTTTCTTAATTATTTGTTAGAAATATTAATCAGCACTCGAATTATAGAAATAATCCATATAGAATGGTTATATGGTTATAGAATGAGGCCAACATACGATCACACACACGCTGGTTGAAAAATAACTGCTTAACCTAATCCCACCTTCTAGCACTCTTGAGCCGAAGTCCTGTATATCAAGTCCTCAATTCTGTTTAGATGTGAAGAAACATTTTCCTCAACCATTCTTTCAGGCAGTAAGTTGCATATATATATATATTTTGTAAGTAATGCCTTGGCTCATTCTTTTCTGCAGTATTGCATTGATCTTTTAACATTGCAACACATCAAACTCACATGTCAATAATGATTACATGATTGAATAAATCAGCAAGAAAATAAAGGTATGACATCTCAATGACGATGGTCGATTAAACCTTCTTGTTCACCTCAGCCTTTCTGGTCTTTTTGAAAGAGACAAGAGATATTCTCCATTGAGCATCCTCCTATATTCCCTTGTTGTACCCTATCACTGTAACAGGTACGGCGTCAGGGATGATGCCAGTTATGGGTGTGACCACGATGGCACTCGCAGTAGGGTAAAGTCACATGATACATTTTATTTACAGTGGTAAGAAAGAAGAGGACTGCATGGGGGCACTGTTCCTTGCCGGAGGGCGTACGTGCAGTGGCGCTGGTGATTTTGGACTTGTCCTACAGCTCAGTTCTGGTTTCGAAAGAGGAGGTGCAACAATCTCAAACTTCTCAACCATACCTCGATAGGAGGCACTGGTGGCCTCAGGCTTATCCTGACGGCTCAGCTTTGGGGCTTGAAGAGGCGACGTTGGCGGTCCCTGGATTATCCCGACAGCTCAATCTCTGCCTCTGTGTGTGGGCGCCATCCCTCATTGGCTGCATGCAGGAAGAGTCACTGCCGTCTCAGGCAGGTCGTTGCCACGCGGTCCTCGCTTCAGTAGAGGCACTGGCTGTCTAGCGCTTCTTTCAGGTGGCTCAGTCTTTACCGCATGGTGATGCTGGTGGTCTCAGGTTTGTCCCAGTAGTTCAGTGATCATGGAACCTATGCCAGGGGAACACACCTGGCAGGGAGGCTCAGCTCGGCACGGCTCCCCTCCTTGGTACACCTGGGTTTTTCAAGGAGTAGGCTGACGTGATTCAGGTGGCTCAACCAGTCAGCTGATTGGACCCAGCTGTTACCAATGCTTGGGATTGGCCTCTCCCGGCCTGTCAGCTGGTGACGGGGATCAGTACAGCATCGGAGGGTAGGGGCGCTCTAACCCAAGCCACTCCCTTTCCCCCAAAAAGCGAAAGTCTGCAAATGGTGGAAATCTGACGTGAAACCAAGAAATGCAAATAAAACTCAAGAAGTCAGGCAGCATGGAAACAGAACAGAGTTTTATTTCTCTCCCCACAGATCCTGCCTGGTGTATATTTTCAGCATTTTCTATTGTTACTCATCTAGCTAACTCGTAAATACATCTGCCATTTATGCCTCAGCACTCTGTGCAGCTGAGAGCTCTCAATTCTCATCAAGTTTTCATCTGAACACTATCTGATTCCTTTGTGACTTTAATTGATGTCAACCAGCTTTGGTCTTTTCAACTAAAAGGAAACACGTTCTGTTTATTAACCATTTGCTGCTTGGTGTAACCTCATTTTTCTTGTGATTCTTTACAGGTCCTTTTTGCACCTTCTCCAGTAATGTGCGCCAGGGGTTATGGGGAGAAGAGGAGAATGGGGTTGAGAGGGAAAGATAGATCAGCCATGATTGAATGGTGGAGTAGGCTTGATAGGCCGAATTGCTTAATTCTGCTCCTGGAACTTGTGAACTTGTGAACTTATGTATTCTATCTTGATTTTATAATAGTTTCCAGAAACGTGGGCCAAATGCTGCCAAAAGTGACTTCAATGCAAGGTTAGTATAATTCATCTATTTTTCAATTCCAAACCTCAGGAAATAAACTTTAATGCTTGTTTCCCTCTGAACTTCTGTTGCAACTTTTAGAAATTTGTGTAATTTAGGTTCCTTTTTTTTTCAAGTTGTAATGTGGTTCTTCAAATAATATTTAAGCTTTTTTTGCTTTGCTCACCAAAAAACAATACCTCATTCTTATACGTTTTGAAATTCCCTTTCTAATATCTGCTCATTTTTAACATTTTGAAATGTCAATCCCCTTTCCCTAAATTTAGAGATGGAGTTTTAGATTTCACTTACATCTTGAACTATTAAAAGCCAAGCTCAAAAGCCAAATTATTTTTTAGCCTTCTAGCCACTTCCTACCAGTGTCTATCTTGCAACTAGCCTACCATCTATTCTGTCAGTTGTTTCTGAACTTCTCACACTCTGATGCACATTAGTGTGGTACCTTTTTGGAAACCTAGATATTTCGATTTCTATTTAATCTATTCTCTTTGAACAAATCCCTGGATTTTCAGAGATAACAAACAACATTTTGCCTTTGGACATTCATATCAAATATGTATTATGTTTTTTGGATATGGAATATTTTCCAAATTATTCCTGGCGTTACATTATCTACCATCTAGGTTAATGTGACCGATGAAAGTATCTATTAAAACATTCTCTTGCCCTTCTTAAATACAATTATAACATTAGTTATCCACCAATCTCTTGGCAATACACCTTTTTGGTTTAAGTGATTAATAAATGTATTCCTGAGATTCTTTGAAATATGCTTAAGCAACCTGTCAGAGATGTGCCCTGAAGGTTTTTTGGGTTATTTAATACTTCTTCTCTTTTAAATATTTTTGTTCTCTGTGATATTATTTTGTGTATTCCTGGGAGATGTTATTACTTTCCCGACTTCCCATTTATTAATAATATGCTGATAGATTATTTTACAACTTTGTTCCATGTTTCCAAGCAATTAAATTACATAGTTTGACCTTTCCTTTCAAATTGATGACCCTTCCTAGTTTCTTTGTATATCAATGAAACACTTGCATTTCAGATCTGTACATCAACAATGGATGTGGTTAATGACTTTCTGACATGAATCCAGTAAAATTTCAAGGCCAATGTTTCCTACATTGCTCCATACAAGACCCTTGCAAATTTATTCCAAACTTACAGCCAGCCTTAAAATAAGAATCATGATGAATTGGTGGACAGAAAACCACGTGATAACAAATTAGCACGAAGTAAGTGCTGGAGAAACTCAGTGGGTCAGACAGCATTTGAGGAGAAAATGGACAGATGGCCTTTCAGGTCAGGTCTTCAGACAGCTGTAGTAGCGAGTCTGGATCCGAACATGATAGCAGTAGGAATCACAGAAGGGGAATACTGAGAAGACCCCCATTGGAAGAAGGTGGAGAACCTCTTCAAAGTAGGCAACTTTGTGGACATTTCTCAATGGAGAACTAATACAGAGACACTGAAATCTTGAACCACAAACTAAGTATTCTTCAATCTGAAGAAGGGTCTTGACCCGAAATGTCACCCATTCCTTCGCTCCATAGATGCTGCCTCACCCGCTGAGTTGCTCCAGCTTTTTGTTTACCTTTGATTTTTCCAACATCTGCAGTTCTTTCTTAAACATAGAGTCATGGAATCATGCAGCATGGAATCAAGCCCTTTAGGCCACCTTACTCATGTTGACCACGATACCAAGTCTATACTGGTCCCACCTGCCCAACTTTGACCCATATTCGTCAAAACTATTCCTACCCATGTACATATCCAAATGTATTTTAAACATTTTGGGTTGGGACCCTTCTTCAGATAACAAATAGCTTGTTTGCCTTTCCTTTCTCAACAAACTAAACACTGGCATGGGTCCTTTATAGAAAATACCTCAAAGGTTTTGCTACATTTTGGCATACTGTGAATATTTTAATATTTTAAATAATGTATGTCTATTGTCTATTTTTATTGATATGTTGTCTGTCTGTGTTTTTAATATTACTTGCACATTTGGAGTACGGGGAAACGTAATTTCCATATAACTACAATATAACAAATACATATAACAATTACAGCACGGAAACAGGCCATCTTACAAGTCCATGCCCAAATTTTTTTCTAGTCTGTGCCAAACACTCCCTCTCATCCATCATCCCTAGATACCAATGAATCTCCACCTGCACTCTCTCAGACATTACCCCTAAACTTCTGTCCCCTGAAGTCATGTCCCTTTGTTTGAATCTCATTCCACTCTGTCTATCCCTATATCTATCCTATCAGGTTTACCTTTTTTAAATGATAAAAATCGAACCTGCCTCCACCACTTCCACTGGAAGCTCATTCCACACAGCTACCACTACCTGCACTCAGACAATAACCCTTCATTCCTTTCTCATCCATATACCTATCCAATTTATTTTTAAATGATAAAATCGAACCTGCCTCCACCACTTCCACTGGAAGCTCATTCCACACAGCTACCACTCTCTGAGTAAAGACGTTTCCCCTAATGTTACCAATAAACTTTTGTCCCTTAATTCTCAGATCATGTCCTCTTATTTGAATCTTCCCTACTCTCAATGGAAAAAGCTTCCAGTTGGAATAAAGGAAAGGTGAACAAAATTTAAATCAAGGTGAATATAACAAGCAAAGATATGTCACCATAATTCACTCTTATTCCGAAGTGAGAATCATTTTAACCCTAACCATGCTAAATTAAGTTGTACTTTTACAATAATTTGAGATACCAAAGATTAAGTATAGTTGTCTGGGGTTTGGGAGACCTTGGCTGAGAGTTGCAAAACTACCGCTTTCTCCATTTGATATCACATTGAAAGATATATTTTAATTCTATTCTCCATAAGCCAAATTAAATTAAATTGAATCAATCATTTAATTCTATTCCGAATATTGCCGTAAATCACCATGGAATATATGTATATTTTCAGCACCATGTTTTAAATAATTATTCATTATCCTAAATTTATAAATTATTTTAAAACATCCTTCCTAATCGGGCAAAAGAACAATGAACCCAATTAATCCCGAAACATAATAACTGCACACGAGTTGGCTGATACGTTCCCAAGGATAAGTCACTGATTGTCTGCAACATTTCCAATGTGTTAATGAAGGAAGCTGATTGGCAAGCAGATTTTCTGCATCTGCCCCAGTTTCATAATGCTGCAGATGCACACTTCTATGAAACATCTTTCCTTCAAGACCAGCATTATGGCAAGCAATGCATGATCTTAGTGGTATATATAAAAAGATGAATTATTATTTCTGGATAATGTAGATTATGTTTCACCTAATTAATGTGAAAGATAAAGAGGAAAAAGTAATGGTAGTACAGTTCATACAGGATGCACATGGGAAACAACTCTATCAATTACTCTGAGTAAAACTGTAATTTATGTTACACTGGATTCAACACATTGGATGTTTTAAGATAATTTATAAATTTAGATTAAAGAATAATAATTTAATATGGGTTGCTTCTACATAATGCTTGTCCCACGGAAATAAAATTGTGTTGTGTGGAAAGGAACTGCAGATGCTGGTTTATACCAAAGATAGACATAAAGTGTTGGAGTAATCCAGCAGGTCAGGCAACATTTCTGGAGAAAAAGGATGGGTGACTTTTTGGGGTCTAAACCCCTCTTCCAGAGGCAGCATCTCTGAAGTAAAAACACGTTTCAGGTCGGAACCCTTTTTCGACCAGAAATGACACCCATACTTTTTCTCCAGACATGCTGCCTGACCCGCTGAGTTACTCCAGCACTTTGTGTCAATAATGGATTGGTAGTGTTCAATTTATTTAATGCATAGGATGAAAGCCACTGGGTGTACGGCTGCTTGTAGATGTGAGATTGCACCATTCAGACGGTCGCTCATCACGTCATTGGTTGAGAATGGAATGTTGCCTTTGGTTAAGAACCTTAGTATGTGCGCACAGTGCAACCGGGAAGCTGACAGCCTCTGATTCACTCCGCTGCTACTCCACAAGTATTCTGCTCCTTAATGTCCCTGGAGGAACGGCAGTTATGGCCAGGAGAGAAGGAGTTGCCAGCTCTTCTTCCACTGACTTTGATTTTCCTTTGCTGCCCCTACACTGACTCTCCATCCTCAGGAGGATGTGATGCATGTCTCACCAGCTGAACTGATGTACGAGTATGTGTAGTGGTGCCTTGAATTTAGAGAAGGGAGGACAGATGATTTAATGTCTATGGACTCTCAAAAGTCGCAGCTGCACACCTGGGGAGGTGTCACTGAAACATGACACAGGGTTTGAATGCTTCAACTTTATTCTGTCAATTCATTCTGTTCTGGTTCAATACCAGAATCCTTCAAATCTCCCTTCAAAAATACCAGAGTTGAAGGACTTATACGGATTCTCAACATTTCTGGTCAATCTAACTGGTGCTGAAATTCAGAAAGAAAGTGACAAGGCAATCATTTTTTGTTGGATTGACATAACTCACACAGTGATTAGGATCCAAAGACTTTTATTAACTATTCAGCCTAGGTAACTTCATCTTAACATACAGCTCAAGACTGAGAGAGAAAGGGAAAAAGGCTTTCAATTAAACCTATGGGCGGAGCCACAGTATGACTCATAACATGAATGACACTGATCTACATCCTCCCGAACTGGAAGCGGTACATTGTAATGCTTGTCAGGCCAGCCACGCTAAATGATGGAGGCGAGAGCGACCGTAAGGTACTGTCAGCAGTAGTGTGGGCAACCAGGTCCTCCACACAGGATGCAGGAATAAAAAACATAGTCATTATTACAAAGTCATCATCCAGTGAGGGCGGCCTCCCGCAGGTCTTTCGGCAAGCATGCGATAGGGTGTCAGCCAGGTGCATATCCTTACCACATTTGTAGGTCAGAACCATTTCATACTTTTCATACTTTTGAAGGCATCCAATAAAGGCATCCGTTGAAGGCATCCTGGAGAGGCATGAATCGGTTTGTTCAAGATGCTGACCAGGGGTTGGTGGTCAGTTTCAAACATGACCATATGTCCGAAGATAAAGTAATTAAACTTCTTGCAGGCGAAAATGACTGTTGGCAGCTCCTTTTCAATTTGGGCGTAGCGTTGTTCTGTGTCAGTCATGGTGCGTGAGGCATAGGCTTGCTGCCGCTACTGTCATCTTGAAAACATGCTGCGCCTAGTCCGTGTTGTGATGCGTCACAAGTTAGTGTGACCGGTCGTTTAGGATCAAAATAAGTGAGAGTAGGGGCACAAGACATTTGCTGCTTATGAGTGTCAAACACCCTCTGCTGTTGCTCGTGCCGGACCCAAACAATGTATTTGTGGGTAAGCTGGCGCAGCGGGGCTGATATTTCACTGAAGTTCGGAATAAATTTACTTGGGTAGTTTACCATGCCAAGGAATCTCTGCAGATTAAGCACGTCTGTGGGTGCTGGTAACTCGTTGATAGCAATGGTTTTTGCCGGATCAGTTTTTAGGTTGTCTTTAGTGAACACATGGCCTACGTACTTCACCTCACTTACTCTGAATTCGCATTTTTGAGGGTTTAACTTGAGGTCGATTGCATTGGCGCGGTCCAGGACCTTTGGTAGATTGGCATCGTGTTCTTGGATAATTCGTCCAGCAACAAGGATATCATCTACTACAATGGAGCATGGGTATCCTGCAAACAATTGTTCCATCGCCCGTTGAAATACGTCACTAGCAGAGCTTATGCCAAAAGGCATGCGAAGGAATCTGTATCGCCCAAAGGGTGTGATGAAGGTAGTTGCGTTGGAGGAGTTGCGTTCCAGAGAAATCTGCCAGAATGAACTCTTGGCGTCTAGTACTGTGAATACAGTTGCTTCAGCCAGCTGCGCTGCAATCTCGTCCACTGTGTGCATGGGATAGTGTGGTCACTTAATGACTGTGTTTAAGTCCTTGGGATTGATGCAAATCCGTATTGCAAAAATGGTTGCAGTTTTTTTACAGAAGTGACAAAGCTTTCCAGAAGCCGTGCAACGGTCAGGACAGCAACATGCGAACCCCCACAATTAAAACAATTGTTTACGAGTTCCTCAAGTGCCTAGCAGACCTGTCGGGCACTCGAGGGAATTGGCGAGAAGCTTGATAAAGTGTGCCGGCAACATTAACATCGTGGGCAGAGTCGGGGCCATGTCCCAAGATTTTAGCATGAGCATCAGCCATTTCAGCAATGCGACAGCGGTTTCCAGCAATCTCCAGATTTAGTTCAGTATCGTGTAGCAGCTCATCACGTAATATATCATTGAGAATACCACAGGCCAGACGGTCACGAACTAGGTTGAATAATTTAGCTCTTTATTCTTTGGAGCGCAGAAGGTTAAGGGGGGACTTGATAGAGGTCTTTAAAATGATGAGAGGGATAGAAAGAGTTGATGTGGATAAGCTTTTCCCATTGAGAGTAGGGAAGATTCAAACAAGTGGACATGACTTCAGAATTAAGGGACAGAAGTTTAGGGGTAACATGAGGGGGAACATCTTTACTCAGAGAGTGGTAGCTGCGAGGAATGAGCTTCCAGTGGAAGTGGTGGAGGCAGGTTCGATTTTATCATTTAAACATAAATTGGATAGGTATATGGATGAGAAGGGAATGGAGGGTTATGGTCTGAGTGCAGGTAGATGGGACTAGGGGAAAATAAGTGTTCGGCACGGACTGTAGGGCCGAGATGGCCTGTTTCTGTGCGGTAATTGTTATATGGTTATATAGGCTGTCGCGTAAATTGCCAAAGGCACATCTACCGGCAATGTGTTTCAAAGCCCTAACATATGTTTCAACAGGTTTGCCATGTCTTTGGCTTTGCAAAAAAACGTCTCTCCATTACTAGACCAGTACGTAACTCACATAACTGTCGGGATTTGTTTAGCAGGCAGTCGGGGTCCCAGATGAACTCAGCGGTTCTCTGATTGGAGGCGTGGGTTCGTATCCCACTTCTGACAGTGATTAGGTTCCAAATACTTTTGTTAGCAATTCAGCATAGGTAACTTCATCTTAACATACAGCCTAAGACTGAGAGAGAAAGGGAAAAAGGCTTTCTATTAAACCTGTGGGCGGAGCATGAGTGACATAACATGAGTGACACTGATCTACATATTGTTAAAAAGCCTTTGAAATATATGTCACCTTCATATCTGAGTTTCTCGTATGCAAACCAAAGACCTGCATTTGGGACCAGAGTGTTTCTAACATTATGTTCCTCCAAGTTAACTGCTATTTTTATATTCAAGTTAACTGAATTTTATATTCTTCCTCTTGAAACTCGTGAATAAGCATTGCCTAGTACATGTTGCAAAGCTCTTCTGTTTTGGTCATCCTGCTGTAGGAATGGTGTAATTAAGTTGGACAGGAAGCAGAAAATATGTATGAAGACGTTACCTCAGCTACAGGAAGATGTTGGGCAGGTTAGGTCTTTATTCCGTGGAGCAGAGGGGACTGAAGGGTAATCTTATAGTGATGCATAATATCTTGAGGGGGCACAGATATGGTGAATGCATAATATTTTTCCCTGGGTCGGAGAATCAAGAATTAGAGGCCATAGGTTTAAGGCAAGAGGTGAAACATTTAATAGGAATCTAAGGGCAAATTTTTCCTCACAGAGGATGTCTGGAACAAGCTGACAGATGTAGTTGCAGCAGGTACAATAACAATATTCAGAAGACATTTGGACAGGTACTGTATATGGATAGGAAAGATTTGGAGGGATATGGACAAAACTCAGGTAAGAGGGACTAGTCTAGATGGGGCTTCTTGGTCGGAATGGATGAGTTGGGCCAAATGGCCTGTTAGTGCTGCATGACTATGAATCTACGCTATATCCCCAGTCACTATTACAGTCCCATATTATTCTGTAATAGTCCCATTAAGTGATTCCTCAAAAATTGCCTGCATTTACTGTCTGAACATTGATATTGAGGCAGAGCAATAAAACCTGATGAATTTGGTGACTATAATAATTCTTCAGATTTATTGATCTAAATGTATCTCTTCTTAATGGACAGGGGAAAAGATCTATGGCTGTGCTGAGCAAATGATAGAACACATCTACACATTATTCCAAATCCACCGCTTTGTTACAGAATTTGGATAAAATATTAATTCATGCTGAATGGGAGGCTTGATATGTATTCAGTGATAAGAGGGTAATGCTTCAAACAAGTGAAACATTTTATTAACAAAGCCTTAAAAAAGAACACAAACTGTGATGGTTATGGGCCAATACATGCTACCCAAGATAGTTCAGTTTTAAAGTTGAGCTTCACAGCCAACCACCAACTGAGATGAGATTTTACCTTCTTTCAGTAATTTAGAATTTTTTTAAATACTGTAGTCGGTTTACTCATGGTGAACAAATCCATATCTCCATAATGTTGAATCACCACTGCTCGGCCCTCTCTGAGCTCTGCACCTTCCCTGTTGGGTGTCATCTCCCGGTAATGAACTGTACCCTGAGCTAAACCGTCTCCAAGCACCAGCACTTAACCAAGGATAACCAAAAACATTCCCCTCCCCATGCATTGTCCCTTGCCCCTGCACGGAACCTCTCCACAAACAAACTTCTCTCTCTGCACAGTCCCCTCACCTGGCATTGTCCCACCCTTCTACACTGAACCATTCATATTCTGTCCCACCTCCCAGCACTGTCCCACCTCCTTATACTCTGCATTGAACCATTCATAGACTGTTCTATTTTCAGGTGTTGTTCCCAGACACTGGGTATTCCTGTCTCCCTGTATTGCTCCCTGTTTCTGTACTGCCTTCTCCCCATGCACAATCCCCTCACCCTAAGTTGTCCTTTCTCCCTGCAGTCTCCACTGTCAGCATCACCTATCCCACCTCCCCGGCACACTGTCCACTTTAAAGGGTTGTCCCACAGCGCCGACCTAATCCACGAGTTCTGGCGAGTTTACTCTCGACTCATACTTGCAGCATGGTTGACACGAGGTCCTAGGTCTTTGTAACTCTCCTTCATGCTCGAGGGTAGTCCCCGCGAACTCGAGGCCTCAGCTAGGTCGTGGCATATTTTTCAACGTTGAAAAATGCCCGCGAGTAAAAAAAGGTCGCCATGGAAAAAATCAATACTTTTATCACTCGTAGGTTTAGTCGAAGTAGGTCGGCATGTTATTCATAGGTAATCGAGGGTAGTCAAAGGTAATCGAAGGTAGTCATAGATAGTCTTCAACATAGTCGAAGGGGGTCGAAGGAGGTCTTCAACATGACATTTTTTCTAACTCTCCTAAACTCGCCAATTAGATCACCGCAATGGGACAGCCCCTTTATCTGCAATGGTTTCTTTGCACTGCTGCCTTCTGATCCCCATGCACCATCCACTACTCAGTGACCATCGCACCTCCACTGACCCCACATCCTGTTCCAGCACTTCTAATTCACCTGTCCTCTCTCCCTACATACTGTGCTGTCCCTTCTCATTACAATGCTGTCTCCCTGAAATGTGTCCAATTCCCACAAGCTCCTCAAACCCTCCACATCCCCTTTTCCTTTGTGCTCTCATCTAGTCCTACAATGTTACCTTTCATCAGCGCCGACCTCTCACCAGCAGTGACCTGCCATCCCATGCTTTGATATTATTCTTAAATTCTGTAATGTCCTCCCTCTCTCTGCTTTGTCCCCTCACCCTACTTTATCCCCACCCAATACATTGCCCTCTCCCCTTTACAATAACCTCTTTACCCTCTTCTTTACACGTGCATTCTCCCTCTCCTTATGATTTTCCCCAACCCCAAACTCTCCCTTTTTCTCCCTCTCTACCCTTATTGCTCTTCCTGCAATGTTGCTCCTCACATTGTCCCAGTTCTCCCCACTACAGCAGACAGAATGTGCTGTGAGGTGAAGTGATGTATGCATTCCATTCCAATGGCTATGAAGTATCATTAGCTCTAATGGAAGAGTCATTATCTCACAAGCTCCTTTCCCAAAATATAAAGACACGCTGTTCTTGTTAGCTGAGGTTAAAACTGGATCAGAACGACATTGTTTGCGGTTGTCATCATCACATGGGAAGTAGGAGATCATTGTGCTTCAAAGCAGGAATCATGTTTCAGTTCCAGGATGGAGCCTTATGCTTGGGACTACATGGCCGTGTCAAAATGTTTTTTGTGAAATATAGGAGTGACTTAAAAAATCTCACACTTGAGCATTTTTGTCCTGATGTACAGACATTATAAAGGACACAACCTCATGTGTGTTTTGTGGTTTCTGACCAGCCACCACACGTTGATTAAGACATTAAGATGCCACCAATTAACTGAATGCTGTTCCTTCAAGCGGGACGATGGGATGCTGTCGCTGCCTGCTGAGGAGATAAGCTGGGTGCCTGACTTTACAATGCAATTTAATGCTATCACACTCAAATACTTCAAATAACAAACAAGAAATATTTTCCTAGTGAATAACAACACCATGGAAAACCGCAGCAGCTGCAGTGGTGATTATTAAGTGTTCTGTATTTAAGGATCCTGGCATTTAGTTATTTTTTATCCTCAGGGAATTGCGATGATACAAATCATTTACAACACATGAAATACATCTGATGCTGACCAGATGACATCTTGTAATTGAATGCCTATTATAGGCTTCTCAATGCTTAAGTGTTCCAGGGATAAACATAACAAAAAGGGTTCCAATCAGATAATCGACTGCAAACTGGGAAAAATGTGCAATAGCTGCAACATTTTATATTTTCTGTGTTATTTTATCTCTTCTTAAAACAATATTGCATAGCATCTATTCCTGGGGCAACACAAATGTTTGTCATGCCTTTCTTACATGCCCCAGGAACATTGGAGGAAAGGTTGTATCCCCCACCTTACTCACCCCATGTGGCAAAGTTCCTTTGCTAACCAGATCCCAAACAAAGCCAGCAGAAATTACAATCTGATCATGCAAACAATTTCCTAATTGATTTATGTGCTTTATAATCCAGCTCCAGTAAAAATCTCAAGGTATATCTTAATGCTGATGTGACTTGAACAAAGCCTTCCTGTCCAAAACAAATACTTACGCATTAGGGTAAACGGTGCAACATGGACGTAGTTGTAACAAAACTCCAAATCGCAAAACTAAGAATCATTGCACCCCTTCCACCAAACTTGAAGACACCCATTCATTCAGCCTGAAGACTTGCCCCCTCCATTAGGCTTCCTTCATGGCTATAATATGTCATATCTGTAAAATGAACGGCATCAACAGCAGGAGTAGACCTGTCCATCCCTCAAAGTGTCCCATCTCTTAGTAAAATATTTTTGGCTTCTTCAATAATCTTCCAACATCTTCCCAAGCTAACTTGCCTGTCATCCCCTGCTTTCACCAGGGAAGTGGTCCTGGGGGAATTATTAGATCTGTGGATTAACCAGCCCCCATGTCTTGCTGGCCTTCAGCCTATATGTCTTCAGACAAGTAGCTAGTGGTATACGGTGCATTGGTTTTAATTTTAAAATAAAGGAGCTACATTTCCTTTGGAACCTTTAATGGAACCTTTATGAATCGTGCAAATTTAAAAGCTTTGCACCAAATATCTCAGCAGCCACTTATTTTAAAATTCTTGCGGTGTGGGGCAGAGCAATTGCCATACAAAGCAATGAAGCATCCAGATAGGATGCTTTCTTTGATATATCAATAGAAATTGGTAAGAGTTATTGGAGATATGCTAACTTTCCTTAGTTCTTTGAGGAAACGGAGGTGGGTTTTTTCTCAACTGCTCTGAATGACCACTTCTTGAATCTGAGTCTGACGGTTGGTCTCAGCCCCCCTTCTAATTGAAACATCATCTAGAGGTCTATCTGTTAAGCCCCATAGGAATTGTGTGAGTATTTAGTAAAGCTGTAGATCAATTTATGCCAAATTATGCAATTTAAAAATAATGCTAGATTAACATTCAAAATAATTAAAGACAACTATTAAATAAATCTTTCCATGTATTAGGTTTAATGTTTTCATAATATGAGTATTTGTGAATTGTCAAATACATTTTGTCTTAAATGCAGAAATATAAAAATAACAGATCACTAGGAACCTTGGCATCATTTTAGTAGCATTTCTGTGGTGGTGTTAAAGAAATGGAGACGGTTGCAAAGCATGGCATTGCAATAGAATGTAGAACAAAACTGAGTTCTAAATTCCACATGACCTTGATGTGTTGGTTTATGTGAACTCAGACAATTTGAGGTGTTGGTCTCTTTAAAAAACAAATTGCAGTTTCCCTGGCTCTGTGGATCATTGTTTTTTCAGAATCATCTGAGCCATGGTGGGAGTGATCAGTTATGAGAGCTTGTCATCTGAAGAGGAAGTCATGGTGACAATAGCAAATGTAGTCAGTATGCACTTGTTGTACACTCTAGGTAATCAACATGACAAGCTCCTTATCTCATGAACTCCAAATGCAACCAAATGTCCAATAAAGCAATGAGTTTTTAAAGAATAAATTTGTTCTGAGCTTCCTATTCCCACCAGAGTGTGATGCTCATTAGGCCATAACCATGTAATTTCTTTGCTCTAGCTGTTGTAAAGTTCAGCTTTTCAAATATGCATTTACAATACAGAATCAGGCTTCATTACAAAGATATTCATCAATAAATAGACCTCCAACTCTCATGCAGGCTCACAGATGAAGAGTCGCCACGTTGATTGAAATACTGAAGGGTTTTAGTACTCAAGAGCTAGTGAGACTTAATACTCTGAGAAGTCAAAATAAATCAGTATAACTGGACTGAGTGGTGAATGGGACATATTGTGTGCTGTTCAAACACTGATAACTTCAGAGACAAAGCACAGGCAGCTGAGTAAGAAATGTTCCAATCTATCTTCAATGTGTGAATGCAGATTTCATTTCAATATTTATTGATGAAAATAAGTAGAATTATAAACAGATTAAAAAAAAAGTTTTTATTCGCAGCCAGTTTCTGCATCATTTATAGAAGAACATCGTCAAATTCTGGTTTGCACTCATAGCTGAGGAATTGCAATTGCTTTTGGTATCTCTAGTTTAAAGAGGGAAATATTGATGCAGATTCAAATCTATGAAATAATCCTTTCCAAGGGTTTGTTTGTGTGTGGAATGATTGAGGCAGCGTTAACCCCACTGTAATGCATTGACGTTGAAAATGCAAGTAGCATTGTTAGAAGGTATATCTAAGTAATGGGTTAAATAAAGAGATATAGTCTCTGTCCTGAAAGCCAGAAATCAATGAATCCACGATTCGTAACTGGTGTAATTTCTTAATTCAGGGATATATACTTTTATAAATTTCAATCAAAGTAGAAATTTCTCAAATTATTCCATAGGCCACTTCTTATCTTCCAATGTAACAATCACAGCCTGATATTGCATGCACCTTAAATCAGTACATGCATGGGATGTAACAAGCTATAGGTGCAAAATGTCCATTAGTGGATGCTTCATGAGCAGAAAGTAGTGAAGCATTAGGTTGTTAATACAGGTGCACAACCTTTTATCCGGTGTTCCGGAAACCGAAAAACTCCGAAAACCGGCCATTTTTTCCAGATGTCATCTGCACACCAAAGCTCGCGTTTGGCGCCAAACTTGACCCGAAACGACCCACGGTCAACCCAGGTCTGTACTACTGCAGCGGCTGCCTCCTCCCCAGAGACCGGGAGACGCTTAAACATCTGTAAATCATTGCTTAAATGTTAGTCAGTTAGTTTGGAGGGCTTTTATGTGAAGGGGGGGTGAAGGGGTAAACTTTAATTCTTAGTCCCCTACCTGGTCGGAGAGGCGGGGAGTGGTCAATGCCTTACCGGGTCGCCGTGCAGTAAGCTCCGCAGCGCTGTGGCCGGTGGGGCTGCGGGCGGCGCCGCGGGCGGCGCCGGTTGTAGCTCCGACCCCAGCAACTCTACCCCTGGCTGCGAGGCGCTCCAAATCCAGCGCGGCCCGCGGCCGGACGCCCCAGCTCCACGAATGTCGGGAGTCGGCAGCGTCGCAGCGCTGGGACACCAGCGGGGAGCGGTCAATGCCTTACCGGGTCGCCATGCGGCAAGCTCCGGAGCGCTGTGGCCGCCGACTCCCAACGTTCGCGGTGCGTCGCTGGATTTGGAGCCGCGCAGCCAGGGGTAGAGTTGCCGGGGTCGGAGCTCCAACCGGCGCCGCCCGCGGCCGGACGGAGCCCCCAGCTCCGCGAGGTTGGGAGTCGCCGACCAGGTAGGGGACTAAGAATTAAAGTTTCCCCCTTCACCCCTACTCCACCACCACCACATAAAATCCCTCCAAACTAACTGACTAACATTTATGCAATGATTCTCCCGGTCTCCAGGGAGGAGGCAGCTGCTCCAGACTTTTCAAGCCGCCCGCGCTACCTACCTAATCTACGCTAAAAATCTTCCATTCGGAAATCCGAAAATGTCCGAAATCCGACAAGTGTCTGGTCCCAAGGCTTTCGGTTAAAAGGTTGTGCACCTGTACTACGAGAGTAATTTGTACCATTGGCTCAGCCCCTCAAGACATGATCCACTGCTCATGCAAAACACCGATCACTAAACCCTACAAAATCGCCTTGGAAAACATTTTATTCAAACACTGACTGGAAAATATTGGTGCAGATGTTTCAGTGTAGGGCAGACACCATCTGTAAGTGATAATATAGATTAGTTGGGTCAGTTATCAATCAGCTTTAAGGAGAATGTTGTGGGCAATCATTGTATTTAGAATAGAACTAAAAGCATTATAGAGGCTATGATAGGAGAAAGGCCATTGAGGGGCAATGAAACCTCTTGTGAAAGGCATCTCCTTTAAAAAAATGTTTATGTGTCAGTTTTAGTAATTGCCCAGAACAATATAAAGTGCAGTTCTTATCAGTTTCTGCTGTGTCTTGATTAATGTTCAGGCGTTAATTAGAAGGCTTGTATTTCTGTCAATGACCAGTTAAACTCAGTTATTGAACCTTGCTAATGATCTCAAGGCTGGTTCATGATCCTACTATGTAGGCTGGATTGGTTTCAAATATCCAGCTGCTCTGAATTAGAACCTAACTGTTTAAACAGTGCAAATTAAATTACTTGGATGTCAGTTCAGAGACGGTTTAAAAAATTCATTCAAGCAGTGAAGAGAACAACCATTTTTAAAGTCAGTGCTGTTTTACAAATGTAAATGAAAGCTCTCCAGAGGTTAAACATTATTGCTGTATTTAACAATAGATTGGGAGCAAATACCTTGTCAATCCATGTGATGGATGCGCCTTCAAAGACACTTCCCTTACACATGGTTTAAGCAAAAGGATTAATCAACTCTACTCTATATAATATATATATATAATATGTGTGTGTGTGTGTGCGCATATACATATATGTACACACACACACACACACACATATATATACACACACACACACACATATATATATATATATATATACACACACACACATATATATACACACACATATATATATACACACACACACACATATACAGAGACACACACACACACACACACACACACACGCACACACACACGCACACACACACACGTGCACACCCACACACACACACACACACTGGTGTCTGTTGATCCATTCTCCCTCTTCATGAAGGAGCAGAAACTTGCCTATTTTCTCATCATGTGCCACTACCAAATTTCCTTTAGCCACCGCCTGTAATCTTCATTCAGTACCAAGGATTTCTCCACGTTTTCCAGAGGAACAATGCTTCATTGTTCAAATCTATTGCAGCCTCAAGAAGCAGTTTTTCAACATTGTCTTTGACATCCCTCAGTTCAGGAGAAACATTTACCGCCAAGAAGCATCATCAAAAACATCCTGATTTAAGCAAAGAGCCTTGATTTGTTCAGATATTGAAATAACTAAAAATTATCCATGGGATACAAACTAGGCATAATGTATGGATCACAAGACTTAAATGACATCTTGAATTGAATCAGTGTGCTAACCAGGCAGTACAGAAATAGCACGTACTCTGATATATTGAAACATTGGATACTTTCCAGGTGGTGGTCACAAAGTTCAAGGGGAAAGGTCATGCCAAACTCTTTATTTTGCATTATGAACCCCTCACCCTTCACTTCAAATCAAGACATTCCAAAGACAGGCCTTCCAACTCTTAATATGTGATACTGATTCAGTCTTTGTTGTGCCTTTGCGAGTAAATATCAGGTAGAAAGCGATAGTTACCCCACTTGAAGGGGAAATCAAGAGAACTTTACCCTGGCTATTCTCATATTTAACTAATAACATGGTGCAGAGCAGAAAGGTCGAATTGTTTTATGTAGTTTGCTTCACTGATGTGATATATGATACTTGAGATTTTGAGCAGGAATGTAATTAACTAATTCATAGCAAGATACAATTGGTAGATATCTTTTCCGCGTAAAGATCAATAAAAACAGGGGTACTGAACACTGAAAAAGAAATTTCAGTTAAAGAATACTTTATCCACAAACAAAAATCCTTAAAAATTACATCAGAAATTTAGGAAAAATAAATCATTTGTATGACATTTGCATACCACCCATTTTAATCTAACTGAAAAAGCAAATAAAAACTGCAAATGCTGGAAATCCGAAATAAAAATAAAAATGCTGGAAATATTCAGCAGATCAGGCAGCATCGGTGTGGGGAGAAGTAGAGTTAATGTTTCAGGTTGATGATCTTTCATTAGATCTGGGAAACGTGCTGTAACTATTAGGGAAGAGGAAAGGGAACTGAGAATAAAGTAGACTGCGAGTGGGTAGCACAATTAGAGCAACAGGCAACTGAAAGCACTGTGTGGCCCGTGCGGGTTAACGTTGATCCTATATCTCCTATCGTTTCTTACTTTAATTCTCCATCCAATCTAATCTGTCTTTGGCCAGGAAACTGTTTCAACAAAAGCCATTGTAAGCTTGATGAATGGAAATCTCTTCTATCTAAGCAAGTTTTAACCCTCGGGATTCAAACCAAATTCAACAATTTTAGATAACCAACCTTGTACCTCCTGTCATAGCTGGCCAGTTCAGGTGTAATGTCCTCAACCTTCATCTTTACACAGGAAAAGACACCTACTAGTTTTATCTTACCATGAATTAGTTAATGACTCTCCTCCCCAAAGTCTCTTCTGTCATAAACTACATTGAAGGAGTGAAACAAACTGCACAAACAATTCAATCTCTCTGCTCTGCACCCTATTATTCATTACTTATGAGAATAGCCAGGATAAAGTAATCCACAAAGTGCTGGTGTAACTTAGTAGGTCAGGCAGCATCTGTGGAGGGCATGAATTGGCAATGTTTTGGGTCAGGACCCTTCTTCACACTGAAGAAGGATCACAATCCAAAATGTTACATGTCCACACCCTCCTCCAGGCCTCAAGAAACTCAGCACCTGAATGAAAATGAGACAACCTTGCAGAGGGTTGACGTGCACAAGGTGGTCTCTACGTGACTCCAAGTCCAGCAGACACATTCTTCATCAGAATTGGGAATCACAGTGCTCTCCCTCTTTTTACTGTGACAGGAGTAAGCCATTTAGAACGGAGACGAGGAAACACTTTTTCTCACAGAGAGTGGTGAGTCTGTGGAATTCTCTGCCTCAGAGGGCGGTGGAGGCATGTTCTCTGGATGCTTCCAAGAGAGAGCTAGATAGGGCTCTTAAAAATAGCGGAGTCAGGGGATATGGGGAGAAGGCAGGAACGGGGTTGGGGATGATCAGCCATGATCACATTGAATGGCGGTGCTGGCTCGAAGGGCCAAATGGCCTGTTACTGTTATCCAAATGCGTGGCGATCTCATCTTTTATAATTGACTCCAGCATCTTCCCCACCACCGATGTCAGGCTAACTGGTCTAGAATTCCCCGTTTTCTCTCTCCCGCCTTTCTTAAAAAGTGGGATAACATTAGCTACCCTCCAATCCACAGGAACTGATCCTAAGTCTATAGAACATTGGAAAATTATCATCAATGCATCCACGATTTCTAGAGCCACTTCCTTAAGTACCCTGGGATACAGACCATCAGGCCCTGTGGATTCATCAGCCTTCAGTCCCATCAGTCTATCCAACACTATTTCCTGCTTAATGTGGATTTCCTTCAGTTCCTCTGTCACCCCAGATCCTCTGGCCACTACTATATCAGGAAGATTGTTTGTGTCCTCCTTAGTGAAGACGGATCCAAAGTACCTGTTCAACTCATCTGCCATTTCCTTGTTCCCCATAATAAATTCACCTTTTTCAGTCTTCAAGGATCCAACTTTAGTCTTAACTAATTTTATCCTCTTCACATACCTAAAGAAGCTTTTACTATCCTGCTTTATATTCTTGGCTAGCTTACCTTTGTACCTCATCTTTTCTCCCCGTATTGTCTTTTTGGTTATCTTCTGTTGTTCTTTAAACATTACCCAATCCTCTTGCTTCCCGCTCATCTTTGCTACATTGTACTTCTTCTCTTTAATTTTTATTCTGTCCCTGATGCCAATTTAAACTGCACATCTTCCTGCACATGGTCTTTATCCCACCATACCCTGCTGTTCATGCTTCTGCCTATAATTGCCTCTTAAATTTTGCAATTGTATCCTCTTCTTCCACTGTTCCAAGTGCCTACCACTCTATGTTTAAAAAAAAACTTGCCTCCTAAATAATCATTTCCCAACTCATCTTAAACCTAAGACATCTGGTATTTGTCATTTCCACCCTGGGAAAAAAGACCGACTATCCATCCTCTCTATGCCTCTCATAATGTTATATTTCTATTAAGTTGGCCCTCAGATTCCAATGCTCCAGTGAAAAAAATCCAAGTTTGTTCAACCTCTCATAATAGCTAATACTTGCTAATCCAGGCAATATCTCGGGAAATTTCTTCTGCACCCTCTCCAAAGCTTCCCCATCCTTCCTCTGATGAGCAACTAGAACTGCACACAAAAGCACAAATGTGGCCTAACCAATTTTATACAGCTGCAAGAAAGGTTCCCGACTTTTATACTCAAATACACTGTTTGCCATTTTTAACTACCCTCTCTGTGCGTTGCTACTTACCGGGAGTTATGTTTTTACCCCTCAAGATCCATCTGTAGAAACATAGAAACATAGAAAATAGGTGCAGGAGTATGGAGCTGCCTTCTCTCCATACCCCCTGATCCCTTTAGCCACAAGGGCCACATCTAACTCCCTCTTAAATATAGCCAATGAACTGGCCTCAACTACCTTCTGTGGTAGAGAATTCCAGAGATTCACCACTCTCTGTGTGAAAAAATGTTTTCCTCATCTCGGTCCTAAAAGATTTCCTCCTTATCCTTAATCTGTGACCCCTTGTTCTGGACTTCCCCAACATCGGGAACAATCTTCCTGCATCTAGCCTGTCCAATCCCTTAAGAATTTTGTAAGTTTCTATAAGATCCCCCCTCAATCTTCTAAATTCTAGCGAGTACAAGCCATGTCTATCCAGTCTTTCTTCATAAGAAAGTCCTGACATCCCAGGAATCAGTCTGGTGAACCTTCTCTGTACTCCCTCTAGGGCAAGAATGTCTTTCCTCAGATGTACATCAAATGAGATATGTATTTTAAATTATAATTATAATTAGCTATAATAATCTCAATTATGTTATAATATCAGACCTACATTGTGTCTTTGTATACCAGTTTTCCATAAATTATGAATAGACAATTATGAGTGGCAATACATTGGCGCAGCGGTACTGTTGCAGCCTTACAGCCCTGGAGACCCAGGTTCAATCCAGACCATGGGTGCTGTCTTAATGGAATTTGTACGTTCCCCCCGTGATCTGCGTCAGTTTTCTCTGACATCTTCAGTTTCCTCCCACACTCCAAAGGCGTACAGGTCTTTGTAGGTTAATTGGCTTGGTATAAATGTAAATTATCCCTAGTGTGTGTAGAATAGTGTTAATGTGCAGGGATTTCTGGTCAGTGCGGACTCGATGGGTTGAAGGGCCTGTTTCCACACTGTATCTCTAAAACTAAAAACTAAAACCTGTTTTATGAGTTTTTGAAACTATTGTCCATATTGCTGGAAATAAACCAATTATTTTGCATTTTAGAATGTCAAGAATGTACGAATCCAGTTACCTCAAAGTCATTAAAAATGTACCTTTAAGCGGTCACACCCACCCAGGGTGTTTCACATATCACATAGTAGTGCTGCTTCAAACTAAAAGCCTGGCATCTGTTGAAAATAAATTGGTATTGCCATCATTAAGTATCATTGAATATTCCCAGTGAGTGCAAGATAGAATTAAACTTCAACAAGAATTGTGCATGCAGAAGCTGCAGTTATCTAAATGGGGAATTATAGACCAGTTAGCCTTACATTGGTAGTAGGGAGGATGCTTGAGTTGATTGTTAAAGATGTTATAGCAGCGCATTTGGAAAGCAGCGACAGGATCGGTCAAAGTCAGCATGGATTTATGAAGGGGAAATCATGCTTGACTAATCTTCTGGAATTTTGTGAGGATGTAACAAGTAGAATGGATAATAGAGTGCCAGTGGATGTGGTGTATCTGGACTTTCAGAAAGATTTTCACAAGGTCCCACACAAGAGATTAGTGTGCAAAATTAGAGCACATGGTATTGGGGGTAGGGTATTGACGTCGATAGAGAACTGGTTGGCAGACAGGAAGGAAAGAGTAGGAATTAACGGGTCCTTTTCAGAATTGGAGGCAATGACTAATGGGGTTCCGCAAGGTTCAGTGCTGGGACCCCAATTATTTACAATATATATTAACGTTTTAGGCAACGGAATTAAATGTGACATCTCTTATTGCAGATGACACAAAGCTGGGTGGCAGTGTGAACTGCGATGTGGATGCCATGAGGCTGCAGAGTAACTTGGATAGGTTGGGTGAGTAGATGCAACAGGAATGCACCAAGTGTGTGGATAAATAGATAATGCTGTAAACATGCTGCTAATTCATGCCAGATAAAAATTGTTGGCACCCTCCACAATGATGGGATATGAATTTCTTAGGTTGCAACGGGTTCTTCTACTCATTATTTGACTGCTGCAAAGATGACGTCCACAAGATCCTTGTACAGTCCATTATGTTATGTTACAATAAAGTCATATCAAACAATTAAAAAAAACATTTTAATTTTGCAAGACAAGATATGCAAACATTATCTCAACGTATATATAAATCAACTTTTTGGTTTGAATAAATGATAATTTTCTACGTTTGCTGTGCTGGCATGCTGGTCCTTCTCAGTTCCTATTAGCCATTTCTATTTGCACGCATGAGCATTGTAGTCGAAGAGCCTGGGACTATTACAGTTTCTTGATTCAGATACAGAGTGATTTATTTGTCTGCTATTTGTTGACACGTTGGATGCAAGAAAAACATGACAAGACATGTCACTTTTAAACAATGCTAAATTGTTAGTATTCTTAACAAGTAGAGATGATTGAAAGCTTCAAGTTCTTAAGAATAAATATCACCAGCAATTTGTCCTGGACCAGCCACATTTAAGCTATAGCCAAATAACCACACCGATGCCTCTACTCCATTAGAAGGCTTAGGAAGTTTGGCATGTCCCCAACAGCTTTCCCCAACATCTACGGACAGCTGTAGAAGACATCTTATTAGAATGCAACAAAGCACGATTTGGGAAGGGCAAAATCCAAGACCGCAAAAATTGTAGAGTTGTGGACATAGCCTACCTCGGCAAGGTCCCCAGCATAATCAAGGATCAGTCGCACATCAGTCATTCCCTTTTCATTTTTCTCCCATTGGACAAGAGGTACAGAAGTGTGAAAACACATACCTCCATTCAGGAATAGTTTCTTCCCAGCCATTATCAGGCATTTCAACAGTCCTCTTATCAGCTAGAGTGTGGTCCTGACCTCCCATCTATTTTACTGGAAACTTTTGAATTATCTTTAAACCGGACTTTATCAAACTTCAAAGTTCAGTTTAGTTTAGACATACAACATGGAAACAGGCCCATTGGCCCACCGAGTCCACACCAACCATCCATTACCTGGACACTAGTTCTATGTTATCCCACTTTCACATCCTACACACTGGCGGCAATTTACAGAAGCCATTTAACCTACAAACCTGCAAGGCTTTGGAATGGGGAGGAAACCGGAGAAACCGTGGGGAAACCCACGTGGTCACTGGGAGAATGTATAAACTTTGCACAGACAGCACCGATAGTCAGGGTCAAACCTGGGTCCCTGGCGCTGTAGGCAGCAGTTCTACTGCTGCACATATCTTTGCACTGAATGTTGGAGCCATTATCTGTGGACTATGGACAGCTTGATTGTATTAATGTACAGTGTTTTCTTTGACTGGATAGCACACAAACAGAAGCAGGCTTAACCTAATAAACAAAAGTATGAATGATGGCATGAAGTAGGAGTAGGAGGGGGACCCACAGTCCCGTTTATATCAACGGGTCGATGGTTGAAAGGGTCAAGAGCTTCAAATTCCTGGGCGTGCACATCTCTGAAGATCTATCCTGGTCCGAGAACACTGATGCAATTATTAAGAAAGCACATCAGCTCCTCTACTTCCTGAGAAGATTACGGAGAGTCGGTTTGTCAAGGAGGACTCTCTCTAAACTCTACAGGTGCACAGTAGAGAGCATGCTGACCGGTTGCATTGTGGCTTGGTTCGGCAACCTGAGCACCCTGGAAAGGAAAAGACTACAAAAAGTAATAAACACTGCCCAGTCCATCATCGGCTCTGACCTCCCTTCCATCGAAGGGATCTATCGCAGTCGCTGCCTCAAAAAGGCTGGCAGTATCATCAAGGACCCACACCATCCTGGCCACACACTCATCTCCCCACTACATACAGGTAGAAGATTAGATTCAGATTCAGATTCAGATTCAACTTTAATTGTCATTGTCAATGTACAGTACAGAGACAACGAAATGCATTTAGCATCTCCCTGGAAGAGCGACATAGCATATGATTTGAATAAATATTTACATTAGCATATATACAGACATAGTGTTTTTCCTGTGGGAGGAGTGTCCGGGGGGGGTGATTGGCAGTCACCGAGGTACGTTGTTGAGTAGAGTGACAGCTACCGGGAAGAAGCTGTTCCTGGACCTGCTGGTCCGGCAATGGAGAGACCTGTAGCGCCTCCCGGATGGTAGGAGCGTAAACAGTCCATGGTTGGGGTGAGTGCAGTCCTTGGCGATGCTGAGCGCCCTCCGCAGACAACGCTTGCTTTGGACAGACTCAATGGAGGGGACCGAGGAACCGGTGATGCGTTGGGCAATTTTCACCACCCTCTGCAATGCCTTCCGGTCAGAGACAGAGCAGTAGCCATACCATACTGTGATACAGTTGGTAAGGATGCTCTCGATGGTGCAGCGGTAGAAGTTCACCAGGATCTGAGGAGACAGATGGACCTTCTTCAGTCTCCTCAGGAAGAAGAGACGCTGGTGAGCCTTCTTGATCAGAGTTGAGGTATTATGGGTCCAAGAGAGGTTATCGGAGATGTTAACACCCAGGAACCTGAAGCTAGAAACACGTTCCACCTCCGTCCCGTTAATGTGGATGGGGGTGTGCGTGCCGTCCCTGGACTTCCTGAAGTCTACAATGAGCTCCTTGGTCTTCTTGGAGTTAAGGGCCAGGTTGTTGTCAGCGCACCATGCTGCTAAGTGCTGGACCTCCTCCCTGTAGGCCGACTCATCGTTGGACTCATCGGTACAGGAGCCTGAAGACTGCAATGACCAGGTTCAGGAATTGCTACTTCCCCACAGCCATCAGGCTATTAAACCTGGCTCGGACAAAACTCTGAACATTAATTGCCCATTATCTGTTATTTGCACTTTATCAGTTTATTTATTCATGTGTGTATATATTTATATAATGGTATAGGGACACACTGATCTGTTCTGTAGTCATGCCTACTATGTTCTGTTGTGCTGAAGCAAAGCGAGAATTTCATTGTCCTATCAGGGACACATGACAATAAACTCTCTCTTGAACTTGAAATTACATACATGTTTTGAAAGAAAAAAGTACATTAAAAACTCCATAGTTGAGCACATTTACTAATCAGGAGTCAGGGTCAAAGGGTAGTTAGGGATGCAGGGATATTGCGGAATAGTGTGGGATTTACAGTGATAGATTTAAGGGGAGAGAGTGATTCAGAGAAATAGGGAGTTAGGCAAGGGAGAATTGAGGATGGTTAGGAATCAGTGAGTGAAATGAGTAGGTGATTGGTGGTTGGGTCTGATTGACAGGGAATGATGGATAGTTGGGATTGATGAGGAGTTGGGATTAGTAGGGGGTCAGGTGGTTGTCTGGAGTTAGTGAAGAGATGTCAGGAGGTGATTGGGGGTAGTTTAGAGATACAGCGTGGAAACAGGCCCTTTGGCCCACCAAGTTCGCACGGATCAGCAATCCCCGCACATTCACACTATCACACTAAAGGGACAATTTTACATTTATACCAAGCTAATTAACCTGCAAACCTGTACATCTTTGGAATGTGAGAGGAAACTGAAGATCTCAGAGAAAAACCCACGCAGGTCACGGGGAGAACGTACAAACTCTGTACAGCCAAGCACCCATTGTCAGTATTGAACCCGGACCCGGGGCGTCGGCACTGTTAGGCAGCAACTCTACCGCTGGGCCACCGTGCCAGTAGGATCATGGAATTTTGGTGGGAGACTGGAGATGATAGTTGATGGGGTTTTGGTGGGTGACAGTGAAGTGATGGGGTTTGAGGTTAATCAGGAGTTGAGTGGTAATGGGAAGATGGAGTGTAAGGGATTAGAATGGCGGATGTCTCTGGGATTCTGTGGAATCAGGGCTGAAAGGATATTTATGCAATGATGGGGTGTCGGAGGTGTAATTGGTAGTGATTGCAAGTTGAAAATTGGTGTGGAGTAGGGGAAGAGATCAGGAGTCAGTGGCGAAGGGGAGTTACGTGTTAACAGGAGCTAGGGATTGATTGGGAGCTTGAGGGAAACTGGAAGTCATGGGATGAAGGGGCTTTGTGGATTTATGGACAGTCTGGATGATGTGGGGTCAGAAGGATTATGTGGAGTCTGGGATGATGGGAGTCAGAGGCTAATGGAGTCAGAGAGTGCTGCGGAAAGACAATCACAATGGTAGGATGTGAATAAGATGGAGGAACACATGTACTACAGGTTCAATTGTACATTTTCCTAAAAGTAATTTTTTTACCCACCAACGATACTGTCTATGGTGACCCGGACTTCCTGATCTCTGATAAAATCGGACTGATGCCACACACTACAGCACTACCTCTACCTTTTATCTTGCACCAGAAGGAGCAGCGTTGCAGTGACATCTGAACTGTGACTCTGACTGTAAGGATTATCAGACAAAGATGGCTGAAGCAAACTTTGCACGAGTATCTTTTTAATTAGAAGAAAGACATGCAACACCAGCTAATGTGTTAATTCTATTCACAAATGTAGCCATGTTACTTGTTTTATTTCTGAATCTCTTGGTTTAGTTTCATTTAGTTTAGAGTTACAGTATGGAAACAGGCCCTTCGGCCCATTGAGTCTACACCACACTAGTTCTATCCTATACTCTAGGATCAATTTAAAGAAGCAAATTAAACAAACCAGGACCTCTTTGGATTGTGGGAGAAAGCCAGAGCATCCGGAATAAACCCATGTGGTCACAAACTCCGTACAGGCAGAGTCCGAAGTAAGGGTCGAGCCCGGATCGAACCTGGTGATGTAAGGAAGCAACTCTATCTCTGCACCACTGTGCAGCTCACATTGTGATCAGCTTTTTATCTCAATCCTTTTACCCCTCATTGATACACAAACCTAGCAATTGGAGTTGTTTCTCTTCCCCTCAACATCTTAGCTTCAACATTGCTGTATGTTAGGTTTGTTACCTTGGTTGCCTCGGTTTGCCTTCTAAGGATGGCTCTATATGACTATGATTGATGATTCTTTGCTGTTGAATCCTTCCAATGACTTGTGATTTGTATAAATTAGTACAAATAATAGATTTTCAGCAGTTGTGTAAAAAAAAAACAATTGTAAGCTATTTAGCTGCTGCATAAGTTATTTGAAACGTTGCTATTGTTTACATAAAAGTCACTGAAAGGAAGTAGGTCCACAATTATTCTGACTGGCTACATTCAAGAGCCTTGAATGTTATTCAAGAGTTTCTTGACCCTAATTGTTATCTAATTTTGTTGAACTTTGTAATCTGGATATTAATTAATATCAGCAGCTGATCTTTCTATTGAAATCATCACCTTGGAATGATTAAAAACAGTAAAACTATTGCTCAAAAGAAATGCTTGCTTAAAATACAGTCAGTTATCAACATAAATAGACTTGGTATCCATCCTCTTGGTACTCACTTGCAGGAGAAGGGGTACTACATCCACTTGTAGGCCGATGGTTCTGAAGTCCGTTTGCTGCGGGCGATGAGAACCCACCAAATAAAGGAGGGAAGACAAAAGGGAAAGGAGCCATTGGATAACGACGCATGCGGTTGCTACCAATGGGTGTCCGGCATGAGGGGCTACTGGTTGTCATAACAATTGTTCTTGAAAAGAGAGCATGTGTAGTCCAAGAACCCAGAAGCTTCACTTATTATTGTCAACTGAACCTCAAAGGCAGATGGAATGAAACGTCCAAAGCTTACATTTGCACTCCAAGGCGAGGTATGAAGTAGTTGAAAAATGAGTCTGCTTCTGACCTGAGGTTGATTAAGTCACAAGACGAACCGTTTGTAGACTTAACAGTTTTGTTGCAGAGAAGTTTTTTATTCTTTAAGCTGTAAAAACAAAACACAGAATTCAATATTGAGAAAAAAAGATTAGAAATTATTGCAAAATATTATAGGCCAATCTACTACATAATTTTGATACATTTTATGATACATTTAAATATTGATTGAATAATACAGCATTAAAACCGAACTTTCAGCCCATCAACTACATGCCAACCATTGATGACCCATTCACCCTGGCTCCCTTTTATCATACTTTTGCAGCCGTTCCCTTATGCAACCATAGGGGCAATTAAGAGGCTAATTAACCAACCAACCTGCACATCTTTGGGATGTGGGAAGAGACCAGAGCACACGGAGGAGGCCTATGCAGTCACAGGTAGAATGTGCAAACTCAACACAGATAGCACCCGAGTTCAGGATTGAACCCGTGTCTCTAGCGCTGTGAGGCAGCAGCTCTACCAGCTGTCACTGTGCAGCAATTGCAGTTCAATTATCAGTGCACTTTTTATACAAGAATGGACAGAGAATAAATAAAAAATTGAGAGGATACGGTAAAACTGTTTATATAAACCATGTGAGTAAAGAACATGATGTGAAGTTCTCTATTTTTTTTGCGTGACATTTCATCCTCTCTCTAAATGTTCTTGAATTCTCAACACACATGGTCAGTGACAAGAAACATGGAAGCATAGAAGCAGGATTTGGCCATTTGGCCCCTTGAACTTTCTCCACACGATCATGGCTGATCCTTTATCTCAATCGATATTTGCAATTGGTCCCATTTTGTCATGTAATGCAAATGTTATAAACCTTTCTTGGGGAAGGAGAGTAGGATTGCACACACCTCTCCAGCTGCATTTCCACAAAGGCCCAGTGTAATCATAGTCAGTTACCCAAAAGTCAATAGAAACCAACAAAATTAATCCTCTGAAGACTAAGGATACTGATCTTACTTTATCTCCTTAAATATATAATCCTCTCTTTGACTTATTTTATAAACTTTTTCCTGTATTTTCTTTGTACTGAATGTAATTCATTTGAAGAAAATGACATGCCTTTACTTCTTACATTAATTTATCTAACAGTAAATGGAATATTATGATCTCAATTAATTTGTTTCCCGATAATACTGAGGATTTCATTCCAATACAGTCATTTATAGCTCACTTAACCTAGGGGCACAGCGCATCTCACCTTGTTTGTTAGGATTTTTACTCTAAATATTTTTCTTGACTTTAGTGTTTCAGTCCATTCCCACTGATGAGACTTTGCTGTCTCCCATCAATGCTCAATAACTAAACTTGCAGCAAGCTTGAGGTTGACCAGAATAACTTTCTTTACTGGAATTCTGGGTAGTTAAACTGAATGCCCTCATGTGATCTTGACGGGTGTCAAGGGTTATGGGAAGAAGGCAGGAGAATGGGGTTAGGAGGGAGAGATAGATCAGCCATGATTGAATGGCGGAGTGGACTTGATGAGCCGAATGGCCTAATTCTGCTCCTATCACTTATGATCTTCCTCAATTCCATCTGACATCAGAATATCGACTTCACTACATCACACTTCAAGCTCCAAAGAGACAAACAGATTTATTAAGCACTTATTGAATAAGTGAACAGCAGTAATATCAGTTACGGGTTTCACTGTCTCTCCTTAGGAGATTGTATCTGTCGTTCTATAGTACATGGTGAACTCAACCGACACAAGGCTCCAGACTCGTGATCGTTGACCAAATCTCCCTGGCCTCCCTTTCTCTCTGACATATTCAGATGGACTACTCAATTTGAGCCAGGTGGGCTAAGAAGGTTTTTTTTTTAAATAATAAATGAGGCAAAATAAATTTACATTTGCACTTCATAAATTTCAAAAAATCTGCCACTTAAACGTATAATGAAATAAAACCCACAGATGGTCGCATTTTAATTGAATTGCTTGACAAGGGAGTTGGAGAGAGCTTTCACTTCCTCCGAACAGTCTCTGACGAATGTAGTCAAAATAGGTTGCCTGATCTGCTTTGTGACATTATAATTCTATCCAGAGTTCGATCCATTTAATACTCCTGTCAACTTTATACTGTATTAATAATAGCCTCACACAGTCAACTGGGTTGTGGCAGTTATTTAAAACCTTTGCTTTTTAGAGTCATAGTCATACAGTGTAAAATCGGCCCTTTGACCAAACTTGCCCATACCAACCAATACGTTCCATTTACACGTCCCATTAGTGTGCAATTTGCCCGTGTCCCTCTAAACTTATCCTATCCATGTACCTGTCTAATTGCTTCTTAAATGTTGCAATAGTCCCTGCCTCAACTATCTCCTCTGGCTGCTCATTCCATACACCCACCACCCATTGCCTGCAAATGTTACCCCTCAGATTCAGATAAATCCTATTCCCCTTCACCTTAAACCTGTGTCCTCTGGTTCTTGATTCCCCTTCTCTAGGAAAGAGACTCTGTGCAACTATCTAATCTATTCTTCTCATGATTGTATATAAATCATGTCAGCCCTCATCCTCCTGCACTCCATGGAATAGAGTCTCAGCCTGCTCAAGCTCCCCCTATAGCTCAGACCTTTGAGTCCTGGCAACATCCTTGTAAATTTTCTCTGCACCCTTTCCAACTTGACAACATTATTTGTATAACATGTTGCCCAGAAAGAGCATGAATCTTGTCTGTGCAATCCGTAAATGTTTCTGCACTATTCTAAATAGACCTCTGCCTTATGATAGCACTAAATAGTCTTTGTTAGCACTACAGCAACAACGCATTATGCTAAAATGACATCTTTAATCAATGAAAATAGCCCAAGATGTTTCAAGTTGACATTGAGTTCGAAAGAGTTATCAGGTCATGCAATCTAAACTAGTTTTAAAATGGGTGCAGTCATATGGAGATTCTCAACACTAACATTTGAAAGTCATGGGTCAGGTTATAATATCCATTTCAGTAAAAGTATGAAATACTTTGTTTCATAGTCACAGTGTAGTATATCACGAAAAGAGCCCCTTGAACCATTCATGTCCCTGCAACCAATTTGCTGATCTCACCTAATCCCATTTACTGGCATTGTCTATACCTTCTCTGCCTTGGATAGACATAAAATGCTGGAGTAACTCAGTGGGTCAAGCAGCATCTCTGGAGAAGAGGAATAGGTGACGTTTTGGGTTGGAACTCTTCTTCAGACTGAAAGATAGAGAAAGGCAGACCAAAACAGGGCTGGCAACAGATGACCACATGAAGGGTGACACACACCTTCCTATAGTATGGCAGAACTGAACACATTACTACAAGTGCAGCCCAAGTGTGTTTTATAAAGTTGCAACGTTTATATTCTCTGCCCAAGCCTATGAAGGCAAGCATAACATACACCTTCTTTGCCTTATTCCTACTTCTAAGGAACCGTGTTCCTACTTTCAAGGAACTTTGGACTTGAATGCCAAGGTCCCTCTGTCCATGAATCCAACCATATTGCTATTTAACCTCTCAAAATGCATCTGCTCACACTTGTTGGGATTAGATTCCATCTGCTAATGCTCTGCCTGATTTATCCAACTGCATGTCCGTACTGTACCTTTAAATAACCTTCCTCATTATCCACACCACCACCGATAGATTTCACGAGGAGAAGCAGAGTATAAAGCAAGGATAAAACTGCTGCAGGAACTCAATGGCTCAGGGCGGGAAATGGACAGACTACGTTTTGGGTTGTGACCCTTGTTCAAGGCTGGAGTATAGGGGAGAGAGCTGGTACAGACAGGAGAATAAGGGGATGGGAAAGGGAACTGAAGTGATGTAACCGGGAGCTCCAGCTGAACTTGTTGCATGCGTGTCCGTTAAAGTGGTCACCTAGTCTGTGCTTGGTCTCACTGATGTTGAGGAAGCCACATCGAGAATTTGAGGGCAGAGTGGAAGTTGCTGGTGAAGTTGGTGAAATTGTCAAACTTTGCACGGATGCAGGAGACAGCTTCAATGTAAGAGGAGAAAAGGTTGTGGACTGATGCTGTACTTGTATTATGTCCTTTCTAAGGGGGAATGGACTCTTAAGGTCATAAGGAATAGGAATAGGCCTTTAGGCCTATCAAGTCTACTCCGCCATTCAATCATAGCGGATCCATCTCCCTTCCTAACCCCATTCTCCTGCCATCTCCCTTCATCTCTGACACCTTGTCCCACCTGCAACTGCAGCACCTCACTTGGTCTCCACCACCTTTACAACTTCAGATTCCTAGTCTCCAATCACCTCTGCACACTCTTGTGTCTCCATTAAAGCAAGGATGTTACACCCATTTTTGGAAAACAGTTATGCCCCTGTCCCACTTTGGAAACCTGAATGGAAACCTCTTGAGACTTTGCCCCACCCAAGGTTTCCATGCAGTTCCCAGAGGTTTGCATGTGGTTGCCGGAGGTTGCAGGTAGTGGAAGCAGGTAGGGAGACTGACAAAAACCTCCGGGAACCGCATGAAAACCTTGGGTGGGGCGCAAAGTCTCCAGAGCTTTCCGTTCAGGTTTCCTAAGTGGGACAGGGGCATTAGCCTTCAACTTGAATGTTGTATCCATATATGGACACTGCACTTCCTGGTGGTGTAAAGGACATTTCCTAGCATGATCCTTGGATGACTCCTTGTGTAGAGAAGTTGAGGTTGTCCTCAAAATTATCATCAATTTTGAAAAGGTGCAGCGGTAGAGTTGCTGTTTTACACTGCCAGAGTCCTGGGTTCGATCCTGATTATAGGGGCTGTTTGTTCAGAGCTTGTACATTCTCCCAGTGAGTGTGTGGGCCTTCTCTGGTTGCTCCGGTTTCCTCCCTCATTCCAAAGATGTGGGAGGAAACTGACCCAAAGATGTGCAAGTTTGTAGATTATTTGGCTTCTGTAAACAGTCCCTAGTGTATAAGATAGAACTAGTGTATGGGTGATCATGGTCAGCACAGACTCGGTGGGCTGAAGGTCCTGTCTCCTCGCTGTATCTCTAAACTACAGGCGGCATAGCAGTAGAGCTTTTGCCTTACAGCGCCAGAGACCCAGGTTCGATCCTGACTGTGGATGCTTGTCTGTACGGAGTTTGTATGTTTTCCCTGTGAGCTGCGTGGGTATTCCCCGGGATCTTCGGTTTCTTCCCACACAAAAAACACAACTTTGTCCCTTGTTTGTGTAGGATAGTGTTAATGCGCGGGGATCGGTGGTCGGCGCGGACTCAGTGGGCCGAAGGTTCTGTTTCCGCGCTTTATCTCTAAAACTAAACTAAACTTTACACAAAATAAGGAAAATCTGCTTCCAGTGAGAGGACCTTCAGTAACCAGAGACATCAAGTTTGTTAATTAACATAAGACTCAGAGGCGATGCAGACAAAGGAAAAAAACAAAACATTGCAGTTGTTGTGATCTGAACTACACTGCCGTAAAGGTTGAAGTCAATTTAATTGGAATTATTAAAAGGAGAATTACTTAATTTATTTTGGAAACATTTTACAGGACTATAGGAAATGGGCAAGGAAGTGGGCTGAATGAAACTAAATAAACAAAACAAGCATATTCAGCCAATTGACCTCTTGATATGTAGTATCATTCGTAAATTCATCGTCTATCCTTTGAGCACACTGGCCTTGATATTTATGAACATCAGACAGAGGCTCTGGTGTGAAAAATATGGAAATAGATGTGGGCAATGTGGAGGCTCTGCCCAATTCCACCGCAGCAGCTCATTTGAATTTATTTTATCTTTCCCCATGTCCCTAACTGATGGGACTGAATGTCTGGATGTCCTGTGGAAGGTACTCTCTGACAAGATGCATCTAGGGAATGGAGAGGAGGCAAGATCATATGTCAAGGGGGCAGGTGTGATGACAGTGGTATTCTGAGCTCCAGAAAACTCAGTCCTGCCTAAAGGCCTGTTGGCGTTTCAGACAATCAACCACAACATTTAATTAAGTAACTAGATACCTGTCTTGCATCACAAGGGCAGGTTGGTTGCTTGCCTCCTATAACACTAGAAATGCCTGTGTCTGAGATGTTTCAGATTTAAAACCTAAAATTACATCTTTGCCCACTGAGATAGGTTAAATTCCTCCCCTTTTGAGGGCATTGAGGGATACACGAGCTTATCCATTTCTTGAGACTGAAACCGCTTTAACCTCGGGTGTATATTGACAAGAGAAAGCAATAGCTTCACATCACAGACAAAATAGTTTTGTTCTTGTCAAAATACCTGTCTGAACATTGAGCCTGCCTGGCACAATCTCTTGACTCAAACACATTATTTGCAAGAGTAATATGAATGACAAGTTATTTTCTGTTTGTGCTCGCAGCAGAACTGGATGAGCATTTATGGAAAATTACTTGCAAACAAATATGCTATTGTGACAGGTGCTGTTGTTGTAATGTGAATTGTGCATGAACTCTTCCACTTGGCGCGATTCCTCTTAGGGAAACTATTCAACAGTCTATTATTTGATTTTAATGCAGTTCATTATGACACAACATACATAAAGTGTAATTGGTATTGCTTACTATTCAGGAGTTGATTATGTCATGTTGTAAAGAAATCTTTTGCTGACGGATTTATCTGCTTTGCAGCTTCACGCTAATTCCTAGTGGATCCAGTTTTTCAGCCCAAATTTTAACACCAGGTGGACAACTAGAAAACAATTCCTGTCTTTCTGCTTGGTGTGAGGAACCGCAACAGTCCCACTTGTGTTGATCACTGTCCAGGGTTCAGCTTCAAGGCATGTTAAAGGGTGAGGGTAAAGGAAAGTGTATTCCCTGCTCACAAACCTGTGTTAAACTCCCCCAGGATCTGCTTGATGGCAGGAAAATGTGTCAGAATATATGCTGTAGCCCAGCAATGACATACTTCACCTTGCAAGCTGTTATTCAAGTTCAAGACTCCAGAAAGGTCATAAATCATTCAAGGAGATTATACAAACTGCCGAATCTACTGTCAGAAAGTGATATGATTGCTACAGGCTACTGCATTTATTTTTAAGTGTTTAGTCTGTCATTTATCGGAACATTGAGAAAAGGAGTCAGAGTAATACCATGGAGTTATTCAGCATGAAAACAGACACTACTAATTATCTATATTACTAAATCTCTGTTCTTGACCGCTTTTGGTCCACTGTGCTGCGATTTCCGACAGAACGCCGCCACCAACGGCCATCATTTTTGGCCACCTCGCTCAGAGTCCCTCTCCGCCTTATGGGTGCGGAGGATTTTACCCATCGATGAAAAATCAGAGAGATATCAATGGGTTTTTTTTAATCACCATTCCCTCTGCTGCCCCTGCTGGAGGGCGGGGGAGGGACTATAAAACCAGGAAGTGGTGTGCCTCACTTAGTCTCTGCAAGATGGATGAAGCCAAGGGTCACGTCTCTCTGAATAACACTGAACAAATGTCTACACAACTGTAAGTACCCTTAATATGGTTTGAAAATGAAAATATGGTTTGTTTGAAGTAAAAAGGCACTGCCTGAAAATAGTTGTTTGGGTGCTTTGGCTTGAAGTTGAAAGGCACTTCTTACTGCAAATGGTGGCTTGGGTGCTTTGGCTTGAAGTTGAATGGCACTACTTACTGCAAATTGGGGCTTGAAGTTGAAAGGCACTACTTACTGCAAATGGTGGCTTGGGAGCTTTGGCTTGAAGTTGAAAGGCACTACTTACTGCAAATGGTGGTGGGTGATTTGCTTGAAATTGAAAGGCACTACTTACTGCACATGGTGGCTTGGGTGCTTTGGCTTGAAGTTGAAAGTACACTAATTACTGCAAATGGTCGCAGGTGATTTGACTTGAAGTTGAAAGACACTAATTACTGCAAATGGTGGTGGGTAATTTGGCTTGGTTGAAAGGCACTTCTTACTGCAAATGGTGGCTTGGGTGCTTTGGCTTGAAGTTGAAAGGCACTACTTACTGCAAATTGTGGCATGAAGTTGAATGGCACTACTTACTGCAAATGATGGCGGGTGATTTGGCTTGATGTTGAAAGGCACTTCTTACTGCAAATGGTGGCTTGGGAGCTTTGATTTGAAGTTTTAAAAAAATCACCATTCTCTCTGCAGCACCTGCTGGAGGGAGTGGGAGGGACTATAAAACCAGGAAGTGGTGTGCCTCCCTCGGTCTCTGCAAGATGGATGAAGCCAAGGGTCACGTCTCTCTGTGCTCCGAATAACACTGAACAAATGTCTACAGAACTGTGAGTACCCTTAATGTGGTTTGAAAATCTAAATATGGTTTGTTTGAAGTAAAAAGGCACTGCCTGCAAATGGTTGTTTGGGTGCTTTGGCTTGAAGTTGAAAGGCACTACTTACTGCAAATGGTGGCTTGGGAGCTTTGGCTTAAAAATGCAAGGCACTACTAACTGCAAATGGTGGCTTGGGAGCTTTGGCTTGAAGTTGAAAGGCACTACTTACTGCAAATGGTGGCTTGGGTGCTTTGGCTTGAAGTTGAAAGGCACTACTTACTGCAAATGGTGGCTTGGTGCTTTGACTTGATGTTGAAAGGCACTATTTACTGCAAATGGTGGCTTGGGAGCTTTGGTTTGAAGTTTAAAAAAAAATCACCATTCTCTCTGCTGCGCCTGCTGGAGGGAGGGGGAGGGACTATAAAACCAGGAAGTGGTGTGCCTCACTCACTCTTTGCAAGATGGATGAAGCCAAGGGTCACGTCTCTATGAGCTCTGAATAACTGAACAAATGTCTACACAACTGTGAGTACCCTTAATGTGGTTTGAAAATGAAAATATGGTTTGTTTGAAGTAAAAGGCACTACCTGCAAATGGTTGTTTGGGTGCTTTGGCTTGAAGTTGAAAGCCACTTCCGCAAATGCACTTACTTCCTGTTTGCACTGTATATTGATTTAAGATAAAATGCTACCTCTTATGGGTGTCATTTTTGGCCATCTTACTCAGTCCCCCCTCCGCTGAGCAGGTGCAGAGAATTCTTCCCATCAATAAAAAATAAAAGTGTTATTAGTGTTTAAAAAATGTTGAGAATCTCTCTCCTGTCAATCACGCCCTGAAAGCCACACCTTTTCCGGTGGGAAGGGGAGGGGTTATAAAACTCGGAAGTGTGGGTGTGGCTTCGTCTCTGCATGATGGGGGAGGGAGAGATCATGACTGTCTGAGCTGTGAATCAACTGAACACACTGAATGTCTACTGAACTGTGAGTTTGGTGTTTTGTGCGGTTTTATGGTGTTTTCACCCTGCATGAAATGGTATGAAGCTGCATTTGAATTTGGTGGCCTTCGAACCTGCTTGAAGTGGAATGAAACTGCATTTGAATTTGGAGGCCTTGCATCCTGCTTGAAGTGGTATGAAACTACACTGAATTTGGTGGCCTTGCACCCTGCTGAAAGTGGTATGAAACTGCACTTGAATGCGGTGGCCTTGGACCCTGCTTGAAGTGGTTGGAAACTGCACTTGAATTTGGTGGTCTTGCACCCTGTTTGAAATGTTAGGAACATGGATTTGAATTTGGTGGCCTTGCACCCAGCTTCAAATGGAATTTCAAGGAATAGTCATGAGTTAACTGGCAGCCCACCAGCCGTGTGTGAGCTGCCACCCCAAGAACCCATACCAGCACTCCAGAAAGCCCCCCCCACTGGCCACCAATATTGGAATTGGTGGAGAGGTAGAATATTGCATCGGGGGACCAGCACCGTGTGAACATGGAACCCAACGGGTCCCACTTAGTCTAGTACTTTATGTATGCCTTGTCATGATGAATTACGTTAAAATAAAAGAATAGCTGATTGAATACTTTCCCCGAAGAAGAATCACAGCAAAGCAGAAGAGTCCATGCAAGATCCTACTTCACAGAACTGCGGCCCAACTCGTCATGCAAACCTGGTTCAGGAATAGCTACTTCCCCACAGCCATTAGGCTATTAAACCTGGCTCGGACAAAACTCTATTAATAACCCATTATCTGTTATTGCATTTTATCAGTTTAGTTATTCATGTGTGTATATATTTATATTATGGTATATGGACACACTGATCTGTTTTGTAGTAAATGCCTACTATGTTCTGTGTGCAAAGCAAGAATTTCATTGTCCAGGGACACATGACAATGAACTCACTTGAACTTGAACAATCAAGCTGCCAAACCGAGCTAATCGCTCTTGCCAGCGTCCGACTCATTCCCCTCCAAACCTTTCCTATCAAAATGCCTGGACAGGTGCCTTTCAAATCTGCCCACTCCTGCCCCTTCCTCAGACAGTTCAGTTCATGTACTCCCCACCCACTGTATGAAAATATTGTCCATCCGGTCCCTGTTAAAGGGCCTGTCCCACTGTACGAGGTAATTCAAGAGTTCTCCTGAGTTTTCCCCTCGATTCGAACTCGGAGAATGTCTGTAGCGGCTCCGTTGGAGTTTGTGGATGTCTCGTAGCGGCTCGTACGAGTAACGGTAGGTACTCGGGAAATCCGGTAACCTTGTGACGCTTTTTCAACACTGTGAAAAATGTCCACGAGTGAAAAAATACTTGTGATGAAAAAAATAGTTACTTTTTACTCGTACATGTAGCTACGAGACATCCACGAACTCCTGCGACCCGCTATGGACATTCTCCGAGTTCAAATCAGGGGAAAACTCGGGAGAACTCTTGAATTACCTCGTACAGTGGGAGAGGGGCTTAAATCTCTCCACTCCTTATCTTAATCCGATATATTTAGTTTTAGACTTTCCTTCCCTGGGTCAAAGATTATTCGCCTTATCTATGGAAGAGGAATTAGTCACAAGAAAGTCATGCTTCAAGACAGTCCCTTCAACAAGAAGTCACAATGTTTGTGCTTCAATGCTTCAAAAATAAGCAAAATTAGAATATTTATTTTATTTTATTGCCCCTACTGATGGCTTCTGAAACATGGGGCTTACAAACAACATTTTGGAATATTTTCCATTGCAAATAATGAAGAATGAGGCCCATGTAGAAAATGCAAGAAGCAATTTCACTCTTTGTCCGAAACCTGTTTCACATCCACCAATCTGATGGCCCTGTGGGAAGCCTTTATATTTTAGGGGTACAGTATGGAAACAGGCCCTTTGGCCTATCGAATCCGCTCTGACCAGTGATCACCCTGTACACTAGAACTATCCTACACACAAGGAACAATTTACAATTTTTTTACTAAAGCCAATTAACCGACAAACTGTACGTCTTTGGAGAGAGTGGGACTCTACTGCTGTGCCACCCAAAGATCTTCCAATGACTTAAGGAAAACAAAAACTGGACGATTATTTCAATCAAGTAAAGCCATAGTGTTACACATTTCACACGAAAAATCAAAGTACAGATGAAACAATTAATGAATAGTGTGTTGCAATAAGGGATTCCTCAGGGGGGTGTCAATGACCTAATTGGGGAATTCTTAACTGTGAGCGATTTATGGGAGACTTATATGAGCACAGTTAGTCTCAATACAGATTCCAGTGAAGTACTGAAGGCAATAGGTCAAAAGAAAAGCACAGTATGTTATAATGGTCAGCATTCCATTAATAGTAATTATTTATGCAAAGGGACTGATGAAAATAGGCCAAGAGAATGAAAGGTCTATTTATCTCATGCCTATGAGGATGATTCAAAATTATGAAAGGAAATACAGCACGTCTTCTATGACTCTTCTGAACTTCTACAGATGCACCATATGAAAATATACTGTTGGGTTGCATCATTTTTTTTGTTTGAGAACAGTTCTGCCCAAGAACACAAGAAGTTCCAGAGAGTTGTAGATGTAGCCCAGTCCATCACACAGACTAGCTTTTACCCCCCATTGACTCCATTTGAGTTTCAGGCTGCTTTAGTGAAGCAGCCGCCATAATCAAAGACTTGCCCCACCCCGGTCATTCCTTGTTCTCCCTGCTCATGTCTGGCAGAAGATAAAGAAGCTTGAAAGCACCCACCACCGGACTAAGAAACAGCTTCTTCCCCTTAGTTATTGTGCTTCTGACTAGTCCTTCTACAAGCTAGGGTACTGCCCAATTTATCTCTACCACAATGTGGACTTCAGATTTTATCTATGGAACTGATGCACTACAATGCGAAGAACAATATTCTGTAATCTGTATCTTCCCCTATGACTTATCCATTGTACTTCAGGTTGAATTGATTACATTTATGTATTGTATATCTTTGTTTTACATGATCTGTATGGATCATGTTGAGTCAATGTAGATAAATGTCCAAAGCAGATATTGTTCTAGTTTATAATGGAATATTCATATTATCCAGTATGTCCAAAGGTGGAACGTCAAAGGCTACTAGTCCGAAGCTCCACAAACTATCCCGGTACTTTTAGAGCAGAGTTATTGATGCTTTGCAGACTCGGATCATAGTTGAGTTTACTAAAGACCAGCTCGGAAGAGAAAGTGGAGTTAGCAGAAAATTGTGCACGTTAGCAGTGTAGATTTTGCACGTTCTACCTGTGAATGCATGGGTTTCCTCTGGGAGCTCTGGTTTCCTTCCACATCCCAAAGGTGTGTGGGTTTGGAGCTTAATTTGCCTCTGTAAATTACACCTGGTGTAATAAGAAAGTGGGATAACATAGAACTAGAGTGAATGGGTGATTGATAGTCAGCATGAACTCTGAGCTGAACAGGGCTTGATCCTGTGCTGTAATTTGCAATTCCAATCAGGTGTTGCAAGAATACACATCTCTGCCACCCATTGAGGCAGACATTCTTCCCTTAATACAAGTTTATGCAGACATCTTTGACATATACTCAGTTTTTGAATGGGTATATGGTAACTCCAGCCATAAACAAGGCACCTCCTCCAAGCTTGTGTTACCCGACACCATCAATCTGTTTGTCATTTAATCTCCCCTGCATTCTACCCTATCACAGACCTTCCTTTATGTTCTAGCCACCCCTATTCCCTTCCTCTACATTTTAAACCCTTTTTATTTCTAATGACTCCTAGTTATTCTGAAAAGCCATTGACCCAAAACATTAACTGTCTCCCTCCCCACAGATGCTGCTTGACCTGTCGAATATTTCCAGCATTTTAATGGAAGGGGACACAAGCAGTTTAAATGCGTAGACAAGATGCTGACAGATGGAGTTTAAAATGGAAAGATGTTTAATGTGTTTTCATTATGCAAGTTTAAGAGAGCATTTTGGCTCTACAACTGGGCTGTAAAATAGCAGCATTTGTGACAATTCAGCGTTGCATGCAGATTGATATCCTGACATGCATTCCCTCAGAACTGGCCTGTATCGCAATGATGTCAGACATGTGCATGCATGACACAAACACCAAATTGTAACTCTCAAGGTACTCATAACACCAAAACCAAGTTCAGCCTCTTACCCAAAGTCTTTTTCCATTGTTACTTCTCTGAATCCCAGTTGACGGAGTCAATGTCACCTCCCAAAGCTTTTTAACATGCACTAAATAAACAATTGACAATGCAGAATCTACAGATACTTTTACTCAGAATTGCAATAACGCTTATAAAAGGTTTTTAATAGAAATTCAATCTCTGTAATTATTACTACAAACTCTTCTCTTTCCAATTAATTCCTCAGCTGTAATGAATTATAGCTCAATAATTCCAGAAGGGGATACTGAATTTTGAAGGATATAAAATGGCATGAAGGAAACAGTCTGCTGTAGTTCAAAGCAAAGTTCGAAGCATTTCATGTTATAATTTCAAATACTTGGGGTTTTACACTTTTTAACATAAATGAAATCCCAACTGATTACATTTTACAAACTAAATAACTCATTGCAGTGAAAATGACGAGCAGACATTGATACACATATTTAAACATGTTTGCCTAATGATTCTGCTTCATTACAGAGCAATGCCATTCAATTTTGGTCTCCAAATCTGAGGAAGGACATTATTGCCATAGAGGGAGTGCAGAGACGGTTCACCAGACTGATTCCTGGGATGTCAGGACTGTCTTATGAAGAAAGACTGGATAGACTTGGTTTATACTCTCTAGAATTTAGAAGATTGAGAGGGGATCTTATAGAAACTTACAAAATTCTTAAGGGGTTGGACAGGCTAGATGCAGGAAGATTGTTCCCGATGTTAGGGAAGTCCAGGACAAGGGGTCACAGCTTAAGGATAAAGGGGAAATCCTTTAAAACCGAGATGAGAAGAACTTTTTTTTCACGCAGAGAGTGGTGAATCTCTGGAACTCTCTGCCACAGAGGGTAGTTGAGGCCAGTTCATTGGCTATATTTAAGAGGGAGTTAGATGTGGCCCTTGTGGCTAAGGGGATCAGGGGGTATGGAGAGAAGGCAGGTACGGGATACTGAGTTGGATGATCAGCCATGATCATATTGAATGGCGGTGTGCAGGCTCGAAGGGCCGAATGGCCTACTCCTGCACCTAATTTCTATGTTTCTATGTTTCTAATAATGCAGTTCTCAAGACGGAAAAGAAGTATTAAACTGAGACCATCAGCACAACTACTGCCTTAAAGCACCACTTGCACTGTCTGCTCTCGATTAAATGATCCAACACTTTCTCAGGTTAGCTTGTCTGTGAAAAAGTGCAGCTGAAGCAGGGTTTAATACTTTCCACCCACAATGTCGACAAATGTTTAGCTGTAAATCTGCCAACCAAAGTTACTGCCCATAAAACTATTATTTATGAATCTATTCAACGTGATCCAATCGCACACAGTATATTAGATTTGTAAGCAATCTTTCATTTTAACAAAGTACTTACAATCGTCATATGGTAAAATCAACTTGAAAAGCACAGTAATAAACATTCCATAAATTAAATGCACGCATTGCACATTTTCATTCCACCCTCCTCAAATTTCCTTCCTGTTGCCTCTAAACATATTGGCATATGCAGGGCTGTGCTTCCCAAGGTACCAGCCATCCTCTGTTACATTTCCTAATGATGTTCTTTATTGAGTCACAGCAATGAGCGTTGGCAGACAATTTCACGATCTCGTTCCAGAAATTATTTTGAGCAGAAGGTCTAGAAATCAATGAAGTGCAGCAATTCTGCCAAATTCACCCTTTGCAATCAAAGGGGCACCATATTCAATGGAAGTGGCTTCCCTAATTGGTCACCTTCATCCAGAATAGGTCTAAATGTGGATCAGAATTGACTGCAAGATCATAAATATGTTCAAAAACTGTGAGATTCAATTTCAATAAAAAGGTGATCACATATGAAATGCAGGGGGCAAATGCATTTTCTAGAAAGTATTCTGATTTTTTGGTGGGAGTTTCTGTATGTCTGCTGCACTGCACTGCATATGGACAGTGATAACAAACTGGTTGCTTTGTCATTGCTGAAAAAAGACCTAATATAGAAGCTGGTCATTAACTAATATGACATAGCTAACCATTGAGACCTTAATGCAATCAAAGAAAGTTACAATGGTTTAGTAAAAGGAAAATTATGCTGGACGAACTTGTAGAAATTCTTCAACAAAGTGTAAATGTAAGGTATTTGGATTTCCAGAAAGCATTTAAAAAGTGCCGCATTTAAAGGCAGGTATGCATGATTTGACTTTATGCTAATGGATGACGGATGTTAACAAGGATTGAAGACTAGGTATCACATAGAAGACAAGAGAGTAAGAATAAATGTTCTTTTGCAGAATGGATTGTCATGTATTGTCTTTCTGCAGACTGGTTAGCACGCGACAAAAGCTTTTAGCCACAAGGGCCACATCTAACTCCCTCTTAGCTATATTTAAGAGGGAGTTAGATGTGGCCCTTGTGGCTTAAGGGATCAGGGGGTATGGAGAGAAGGCAGGTACAGGATACTGAGTTGGATGATCAGCCATGATCATATTGAATGGCGGTGCAGGCTCGAAGGGCCGAATGGCCTACTCCTGCACCTATTTTCTATGTTTCTATGTTTCACTGTACCTCGGTACACGTGACAATAAACTAAACTGAACTGGAGAAACAAATAGTGGAGTGACTGAAGAATCAGTCCTACGCCCTTAATTACTCACTAATTATATCAATGGAGGAGGGTTGCAGAATGTGAAGAATCCAAGTTTGCCGATGACATGACAGGTGGAAGAGCATGTTATGAAAAGGATATTTGGACTCTACAACAGGATTTAGACATATTCACTGAGAGGGTAAAAAAAAAATTGACAAATGGAGAATGTGGAAAAGTGTGTCATCAACTTTTTTAAGGAGGAATCAAAAGGGAGATTATAATCTAAATCAGGAGAGATTGTAAATGAGTTGATAACTGAGGGATATGGATGTTTTTGTGCATGAAACAATTAGCATGTATTTGCAACAAATAAGGTGGGTTATACTGTAACTGGCACATAAGACTTCATTAGTAGTGTGTTGGAATTTAAAAATAGAAAGGTATTATTACAATTGAAAATGGTAAGGGCCTGCCCCACGAGCATGCGACTTGCATGCGGCAAGCACGTCCAAAGCGGAAGCCGGGGTCGCACGGAGGTCGAGCGATCCCTGTACAGGGCCGGGACCACCAGCATGCGACTGCATGCGGCGAGCGCGACCAAACCAGAAGCGGGGACCGCACGGAGGTCGAGTGGGTGACGTGAAATTCGGGCGAAGTCCGCGGGAAGTTCGCGCGTGACGTACGGCGTCAAGACGTTGCGTATGCCCGTCGAGGCGGTGCTTACGGTGTTGAGGCGGCTGCAAGCCGGCAGGCCGTTGCCGCTCGGAATTTTTTAACATGGTCAGTTTTTCGGAGCCCCGCACAGCTCCATACGGCTCCGGCGATCGAAGTGGGACCGGCCCCGCGAGGCCGTACGGCTCAAGCGACCACGTTAGGTCGCGCTTGCCGCATGGAGTCGCATGCTCGTGGGACAGGCCCTGTAGACGTGAGCCTGCACCGGAAGAACCAAGGACAGTTGTGGTGTCCTTATTTATGCATGAATTGAGGCCATCTAGAAGAGATTCACCTTTGGCTAATTCCTGGGACGAGAGAGTTGTCCTGTCACAAATGGCTGAAAAAGGTAGAGCTGAAGTCTTTGGAATTTCAAAGGATACGTGGTGATCTTGAAACATACAAAATCCTGAGCAGACATGTCAGAGAGGTGTTGTGGTGCCTCCCCGAGTTCTTAGGAAACATGGTTACAAGACAAGGAGGTGGAAACATCAAATTGAGATGCATTGAAATACCTTCCTGTAGGAGGGGTTGAATCTCAAAAATTCTCTACCCCAGACGACAGTGGAGGACAGAACATTGCAGATTTTCCATAGAGGAGATAGATACATTTTTGAAAGTTTGGGTATTAAGGACCATGAAGAACTGATACAGAAGAGTTGAGTTTAGTTTATTGTCACGTGTACCGAGGTATAGTGAAACGTTTTTGTTGCTTGCTATCAGGCAGTTGAAAGACAATAAATGATTATAATTGAGCCATCCACAGTGTAGAGATACATGAAATGATATCTGGGGCATATCATTGAATGGCAGGGCAGGCTGGAGGGTCCCATTGACTTGCTCTTGCTTTATTTCTCTTGGGTTTTCACAAGGTTGTTCCCAAACCCATACTCAAACTCCTCCACCCATCTCTCTCTTAACCATATCTGGTGCGTAAATCGCACCAGATTGTCGTGTGGCTAACTGGAACTGCTCAGCACCGATTCCCCAATAAAACCCAAACAGACACGTCATCTTCCATTCCCCTATTACCTGCTGCAACCTCCCCCACCCATTACTAGGCTACACTACCCCATGAACTGGTCCTACAATGCATGACTTGGACCTGCTTTCCTTTGCTTGATCTGTAATGGATGATGAGAATTCCATGTTGGTAATTGTTGGGAATGGAGGTACATGGATCATGTGCAGGCATATGCGATTAGTTTATCTTGACATCATGTTTTCACAGACATTGTGGGCAGAAGGGCCCGTACTTTTCTATGTTCTATGCTCAGCACCCAACATCTACAGACTTGCCATTACATTCTGATTTGCCTCACTCTCTCCGACATCAATATGGGATACATGCCTCTAATTCCAGACGCGCACTGCCACTATAAATGGTGAACACTTTTGTTTTGACGTCATTAGTCTAGCTTTTTGCTCTGGGCTCTTGCTCTGATGACCTGGCAGATGCATGTGTGGCACATTAACAATAATTATAGCTCACATGCTTCTGAAGCATCCTCGCCATGCTTCCTTTCAAGGCAATTAGCTCCAATTTCACCAGACGTTCTTTGTACCATATTTCTGTTCTTCTTATTCCATGTATCCCCAGGAACAGAATATTTTATTCATTTCTTTGTGAACAAAGTTCATGTCTGTCTGCCCCACAGATCTGCGCCAATTTGACATGACTTTTCCAGTCTAGACTCTGTTTATACCACCAGTAAAAGGTCACATCTCCAATATTCCTTGTTATTAGGAAAAAATTGCATCACCTTTCCACTAAACAACCTTTCAATTTGAATATGTGTAAAAGTACAAATATATGAATTAGGAGGCCATTCGGCCCCTCAATCCGGCTCTGCCATCCAATAAAATTAGGGTCAATTTTATTGTCACTTCAGTTTAGTCCTGTTGTTTCACCTTCTTGAATATCCAGAATCTGTCTATGCCTTGTAAAAATGACGATATTCTCCTGTGAAGAAAGCTCAGGTTCAAGATCTTCCGAGAGGAAGAAACTTCACTTCTTCTCTTTCTTAAATAATTGACCCATTATTTTTAAGCTGTGATCCAAAGCCCTTGCTTCTCCCACAAGAATAAACATTTTTTCCACAACCAACCAGTCAAAGTATTATCTTAAAGTATCTCTAGAAATTCCTGCTGTTTTTATACTTCTCGCCAGCTTTATCCCATCAATTTTTCCTTCTTGACTAATATTCCTTGTTATTCTTTGCTGTTTTCTATATCCTAGCCAATTTCATGGCCCATCAGACTTCTTTGCTTGTATGTTATATGTTTTTTTTTACCATTTTCAACTTATTTACTTACACACAGATAGTGGAACCTTTCCTTGGAATTCTTCTTTAAAATTGGTATATATTATTCTATATATTCAGAAATATGCCACTAAATAACCACCACTGTAACTCAACTTTCTCATCCTTTAACCCAAGTTGTCAGATCATTTTGACCCATTCCCTAATCCAAATTGCTAGTTTACTGTGGATTTCCTGCCTTCAGAATTACCCTTATTTATGTTAAAGATAACACTCTCAAACTGAAAATAATTTTATTGGGGAAATTAATAATCAAAGGCAGCATGATGCCATAGCGGTAATGTTGCGGCCTGACAGCGCCAGAGACCCGGGTTCAATCCCGACTCCGGTTGCTATCTGTATGGAGTTGGTACATTCTCATCATGACTGCCTGATGTTTTCTCTGGGTGCTCCAGTTTTTTCCCCCCCATCCCAAAGACGTACAGGCTTGTAGGTTAATTGGCTTCAGTAAAATTGTCCCGAGTGTGTAGGATAGTGCAAGGGTAGAGGGATCACTGGTCAGCGCAGACTCGCTGGGCCGAAGTGCCCGTTTTCACGCTGTATTTCTAAACTAAATGATTCAAAGTTGTAAAGAGAACTCTCACCAAATGCATGGAAGAGTTCAGAGTGCCTTTAACTTTACTCTTGTAGTCGTCATGGTTTGTGTTCTTTTACCATTTCTTTAAATGGAAATGCTGGTGTTCATCTCATACATGTAGCATCTATGCCCTTCATTTGTATGGGTGGGTATACAGCCAGCGATAAAGATGAAATTACTGGCTGCCAAATAGCTCTGAATTGGCCCTCAATTTCCATGACTGCTTTGCGCAAGGAGACAGTGTATTGAAAATGCGTGTAAAAATAGCAACTTGTTTCATCTTTACAAGAGTGCGGAACTGCACTTGCGTCACTATATGTGGGGAACGCACTTCAGCTCTCATAAAACAACATATGTAATCAATACAAACTGACATATTTTGGACAGTCTTTCATTTCAGTATCAGACTCAAGATACTAATTCATTTTCATACACTGGCCATATTAAACTAGGATACTGTGTGCATTTCTGGTCCTCTAATATAGGAAATATGTTACTGCCATATAAATAAAGTTATGAGGACATACAACATGGAAACAGGCCTTTCAGTCCACCGTTCATGCTGACCATCAAGCATCCATTTATGATAATCTTTATTTATTCTCATCAACTACCACTAGTACCTGTACACTTGGGGGTGATTAACCTGTCAATCAGAACATCTTTGGGCCATGGGAATAGATCAAAGCATTGTCTGGAATGACAAGAAAAAAAGATGATTATGAGTAACAGAGACACAAGAGATAAAGTAGTTGTGGAGCCAAGGTGAACAGCCCCGGAAAATTGGGGCCATGATCAGGAATAACTTTGGTGATTATAATGGTGGCAGCCTAACAACACTGAGCTGCTTGCTCATTTGACCGAGTGCTGCATCCAGCCAGTACCAACAGTGCTGTTCATTGTGTAAATACTTCAGCAGGTGATCCACAATTGTGCTCTGCTCATTTCAGTTGAGAGCCCCATGCATTACCAAAAGTAGGCCGAGACTACTTGGGGCAATGCATGGCTGGCGGCTGGAGCAGGGGCTGGCAGTCAAGCAGGTAATGAATCTAACTGAGGAGACAGTGAAGAAAGGCCGACATTAGCTTATGCCCTCTCCAGGCTCCACAGAAAAGGCCCATGTCTGTATGAACAGACATGTTAGTCCACCAGACACATACTTTAATCACATTAATACTTGGATAGGACAGCTTTAGAGGGATGTGGGGGGCAGATGCAGGCAGGTAGGATTAGACAATAGACAATGGGTGCAGGAGTAGGCCATTCGACCCATCGAGCCAGCACCACCATTCAATGTGATCATGGCTGATCTACAATCAGTACACCGTTCCTGCCTTCACTCCATATCCCTTAATTCCACTAGCCCCAAGAGCTCTATCTAACTCCCTCTTGAAAGCATCCAGAGAACCAGCCACCACTGCCTCCTGAGGCAGAGAATTCCACACACCAACAACTGGCTGTGTGAAAATGTTTTTCCTCGTCTCCATTCTAAATGGCCTACCACTTATTCTTAAACTATGGCCCCTGGTTCTGGACTCCCCCAACCTTGGGAACACGTTTCCTGCCTCTAGCATGACCAAACCCTTAATAATCTTATATGTTTCAAAAAGATTCCCTCTCATCCTTCCAGATTTCAGAGTATACAAGCACAGCCGCTCCAATCTATTAACATATGACAGTCCCGCCATCCTGGGAATTAACCTCGTGAACCTACGCTGCACTCCCTCAATTGCAAGAATGTCCTTCCTCAGGCTTGGAGACCAAAACTGCACACAATACTCCAGGTGCGGTCTCACTTGGCCCCTATACAACTGCAGAAGGACCTCTTTGCTCCTACACTCAACTCCTCTTGTTTTGAATGCCAACATGCCATTCGCTTTCTTCGCCGCCTGCTGTACCTGCATGCTTAATTTCAGTGACTGATGAACAAGGACCCCCAGATCCCCTTTTCCCAACTTGACACCATTTAGATAATAATCAACTTTGACCTTAACTAGTTTTTTCCTCTTCACATACCTGAAGAAGCTTTTACTATCCTCCTTTATATTCTTGGCTAGCTTACCTTCATTCCTCATCTTTTCTCCTCATATTTCCTTTTTAGTTATCTTCTGTTGCTCTTTAAAAGTTACCCAATCCTCTGGCTTCCCACTCATCTTTGCTATGTTATATTTCTTCTCTTTTATTTTTATACTCTCCCTGATTTCCCTTGTCAGCCACGGTTGCTCCTTACTCCCCTTGGAATCTTTCTTCCTCTTTGGAATGAACCGATCCTGCACCTTCTGTATTATTCCCAGAAATACCCGACATTGTTGTTCCACAGTCATCCTTGCTACGGTATCTTTCCAGTCAACTTTGACCAACTCCTCCCTCATTGCTCCATAGTCCCCTTTGCTCAACTGTAATATTGACACCTCCGATTTACCCTTCTCCCTCTCAATTGTAGATTAGTGTAGATGGGACATGCTGGTCAGTGTGGGCAAGTTGGGCGAAAGAGCCTATTTCCACACTGTATGACTCTATTAGGAACAGGTTAGTCAAAGCTTTGGAGTCAAGCCCCTAGGAGCTGGATGCAGTGCAAGGAATTCACTGAACACAAACATGGACAGTCAGTGAGTACATATTTACATCCTGTATTCCCAGTAATAGCATTACTGATATTTGTCACTGCCCAGTTCACCACACCTCATCATTTACCAACCAAGAATCTCCTTCAATAACACATGTACCTAGCACAGAGTTCTGGAGAAACTCAGCAGGCCCAGCAGCATCTGTGAAAAAGAATGGGTGGACAACTTTACAGGTCAGGACCCATCTGCAGAAAGGTCCAGAACTCAAAGCATTGACTGTCCATTAACCAGTTATTACCAGACCCACCGAGTTCCTCCACCTTGTTTGTTTACTCAAGATTTCAACATCTGCAATTTCATTAAGTTCGCTGACGACAGCACTGTTGTGGGACGTAGCACTGATGGGGACTAGTCAGAGTATAGAAGAGAGATCGACCGATTGACCAAATGGTGCTAGCACAATAACCTGGCCCTCAACACCAGCAAAACCAAGGAACTGATTGTGGATTTTGGAAGGGGTAGGATGGGGACCCACAGTCCCGTATATATCAATGGGTCAATGGTAGCGAGGGTCAAGAGCTTCAAATTCCTGGGCGTGCATATCTCTGAAGATCTCTCCTGGTCCCAGAACGCAGATTCGAGATTCAAGAGAGTTTATTGCCATGTGTCCCTGATAGGACAATGAAATTCTTGCTTTGCTTCAGCAACAGAACATAGTAGGCATGACTACAGAACAGATCAGTGTGTCCATTTACCTTTATATAAATATATACACACATGAATAAATAAACTGATAATGTGCAAATAAACAGGCTATTAATGTTCAGAGTTTTGTCCGAGCCAAGTTTAATAGCCTGATGGCTGTGGGGAAGTAGCTATTCCTGAACCTGGTAGTTGCAGTCTTCAGGCTCCTGTACCTTCTACCTGAAGGTATTGGTGAGATGAGTGTGTGGCCAGGATGGTGCGGGTCCTTGATGATACTGCCAGCCTTTCAATTGGCAATTATAAAGAAAGCACATCAGCGCCTCTACTTCCGAGAAGATTACGGAGAGTCGGTATGTCAAGGAGAACTCTCTCTAACTTCTACAGTAGAGAGCATGCTGACTTGCATTGTGGCTTGGTTCGGCAACTTGAGCGCCCGAGAGCGGAAAAGACTACAAGAAGTAGTAAACAATGCCCAGTCCATCATCGGCTCTGACCTCCCGACCATCGAGGAGATCTATCACAGTCGCTGCCTCAAAAAGGTTGGCAGCATCATCAAGGACTCACACCATCCTGGCCACACACTCATCTCCCCACTACCTACAGGTAGAAGGTACAGGAGCCTGAAGACTGCAACATCCAGGTTCAGAAATAGCTACTTCCCCACAGGCTATTAAACTCAACTCAAACAAAACTCGGAACATTAATAGCCCATTATCTGTTTATTTGTGTGTATATATTTGTATAGTGGTATATGGACACACTGATCTGTTCTGTATTCATGCCTACTATATTGTGTTGTGCTGAAGCAAAGCAAGAATTTCATTGTCTTATCTGGGACATGACAATAAACTCTTGAATCTTGAATCATCCATATACTCCACCTCACCCTTGCAGAGAGAGCACAGCTGCAAAATTCATACCTACGTAGATCTAACACACACCATTAGTTATTCACATCCTGAAAGCCACATCAGCTGCAGATTGCAGTCCTTGCTCACGCACGTGCCTCTCTGGCGGGAAGTGCAGAGGGGGCAGTTGCACCTAGTCATTTGAAGCAGATAATGCTCACCATTCTGGGATGACAGTTACTGATTGTAGCCAGTAGCAGGAAAGATCTACTAAAGAGGTGACAAGCTCAGAGCTTATTCCCTTCACTTCCTCCACATGTCAAAGTCTTTACTTGCAGATGGAGTAGTCACACAGCTTTGACCTCGTAGCTGCGCGGCAATCCAATATGACCAGGAAATGAAAGAAGATCAAAAAGCAAGATGTGGCCACGTGGTCATTTAATTTCACCAGTTTACATGCTGGTATTCAGCATAAATTCAAGGGCAGCATCAAGGTGGAATCTACACTTGGCGAGACACCAAGTAGTCAGGGTTGATGTCAAGGATCGTCTAGGTGCTGGCTCGAGGAAGGAGACTGGTTGATTTTAATCCCGAGCAATCAGACAAAGAAATTAAAGTGTTGCAAAAGGAATCTGACAAATAGATACAGTGAACTGCTTGAGACTTTAAAAAAACTGCCAAGAAGCTGGAGTTGAGCACAAGCAGGCAAGGTGGAATCCACAATCAATTCAATACAAAGGTTGGAGGTTCAAACACACCTTTTCAGCACAGATAAAAGCCAATACCAATGAAGTATTTGTGAACCCAACAGATTCAGGTCTGGTTGTCAATGTGGTAGCACAGCTGGTAGAGCTGTCACAGAGACCCAGGATCAATCCCAACCTTGGGTGCTGTGTGTGGAATTTGCACGTCCTCCCTATGACCGTGTGGGTTTCCTCCGAATGCTCCAGCTTTCCTCCCACATTCCAAAGACGTGCAGGTTTGTAGGTTAACTGGCCTCTAAATTGCTCCTCATGTATTGGGAGTGGATACAAAAGTGGGATGATATAGAATTCGTATGAAAAGTTAATTGATCATTGGTGAAGGCTTAGTGGGATGAAGTATCCTTGCTGTATTTTTCAATCTTTGAACCAATCAATGTGACAACTTCCATGGTGGAATAACTGCAATCATCCAATACCTGAATGCTGTAGAGCAAAGTCAGAACACTGCTGCACAAGCTCATGACATGGGAGACATTATCTGGAAGAGGCTCACACTGTGTCAGCGTTTCAACAACCTGTCTGTAAAGCTTGCTAGGATTCCTGCAGAGAGAAACAGCACTGTGGAATACTATCTACCATTCGTTCCCTGGCAATGGCATTCATACTTCTACTTCTGCCACTGCTGCCGTTCTTGCTTTCTTGCTAGCCATCCCTCCCCGACAGCACACACAGCACCTAATAACACTGATCTCGGCAGCCCCTCCTTTGATTTGCCATTGTGCCTCAAATACAACTGGCATAGTATAGTTTAGAGATACAGCAAGGAAACAGGCCCTTCAGCTAACCAAGACCACAATGACTATCAGTTCACTCTAGTTCCATGTTATCTCACTTTCCCATCCACTGCGTACACACCAGGGGCAATTTACATGCGCAAATTAACCTACCAAACCCCACATCATTGGGATGAAAGAATGGGTCATCTGGGCTTGTATGATGACAGAATGGGTCCACTGGGCTTGTACTCACTGGAATTTAGAAGGATGAGAGGGATTCTTATAGAAACATATACATTTCTTAAGGGGTTAGACAGGCTAGATGCAGGAAAATTGGTCCATGTTGGGGAAGTCCAGAACCAGGGGTCATAGTTTAAGAATAAGGATCGGCCATTTAGGACTGAGATGAGGAATAACTTTATGCTACAGAAGGCAGTGGAGGCCATTTCACTGGATGTTTTCAAGGGAGAGTTAGATTTAGCTCTTGGGGCTAACGGAATCAAGGGATATGGGGAAAAAGCAGGAATGGGGTACTGATTTTGGATGATCGGCCGTGATCATATTGAATGGCGATGCTGGCTCTAAGGGGCGAATGGCCTACTCCTGCAGCTATTTTCTATGTTTCTACGTTTCTAGGAGTCTGGAGTAACTGGAGGAAATCTTCGCGGTCACAGGGGAAATGTGCAAACTCCACCCAGACAGCAACTGATGGCAGGATCGAACCCAGGTTTCGGGTGCTGCGAGTCAGATCCTGCACTGGCCTTGAACATGTCAGATGCATAAAATTTTATTGCAACAATCACCTTGATCGCCATTGGTATTGCAGTCATGACCCTGCTTTGAGTCTGCAGTTGGGCTAGAAGCAAAAGCTTCATTAAGGACATGTTTAGTGAAATATCAATGGCTCGTACATCCTGCCTTATTGAAGCTCAGGCAGGAGAATTGCTCTTTGCACCTTGGGTAGATATATTCTCTGCTCCTCCTTTTCTATCAATATATCCCCCTCATTCCCCATTGTGCTGCACTTGAGAAGGATACCATCTTTTACACACATGACACATTCCACATTCTGTAGAAGAATGTTTGCTTTTTAATCTTGATCTGGCTCCAGAAAGCAGTAACTATTTATGGAATTATAACAAGAGACAATATAAATTAATCAATAATGGGCCTGTCCCACTTAGACAATTTTTTCGGTGACTGCCGGCAACTGTCATAGTTGTAGCAGGTCACCGAAAAACCGGCAACGGTCCCCCCCCCTACGACAATGTCTAAGTCAATGTCTACAACACCCTACCACCTAGTCAACGTCACGCTATGGCAAGCTATCGACAACCGGCGACCCATTAGGACATCCACATCTATGACAACCTACGTCTACCCGCGACAAGCTATGGCCCCGTCTGCAACAACTGAAGACAACTTAAGACAATTCAGTTGCCTGTACATGTCGCCTGTTGACGTAAGTAGTCGCCAATGGAATTCACCGAAGCCAACACCAAGCCAGCACCTGGCGGCAACCTACGTCAGGAGAAGTCAAGCTACGCTCATTGGCAACAAGCCAACTGTCACCAAAAAGTTTTACACATTTCAAAATCCAACCGTGACCAGAAAAACTCTACGACTCTTTGGGCGACTGAGACAACTCACGACCATACAGGCGACATCCTGGCAACCATGTGGTGACAGCCTAGTCGTCTGTAGTTGCCTAAAAAATCGCCTAAGTGGAACAGGCGCTTTTACCTATGATGAAGCACAACATGCCGGAGTAACTCAGTGGGTGAAGCAGCATTGATGGAGAGAACTGGTAGGCGAATTGAGAAGCGTCATGACCCATCTACTCCCTCCATAGTTGCTGCCTGTGCTGCTGAGTTACACCAGCATTTTGAGTTTTAATTAGGATTACAGCATTTACAGTTCCTATTGTCTCTACGAGTTGAAGATCCATTGAAAGAATATTGGTACACCAACCTCTCCTGCTGCCACTGGATGCAAGTCCCTTTGTGCCAGGTTAATAAGGGTCAGCTGCGTTTGAAGTTAACCAAATCATTAAGCACCAACGATAGTATCGGCATCAAACTAACATTGCACACTGACAGAGCTGCAACTTGCCTTTTCTGTTTTGCTTTGGATGTTTGGATGTTTACAAGAATGAATCCAGGAATGAGTGGGTTAACTTATGATGAGCGTTTGATGGCACTGGGCTTGTACTTGCTGGAGTTTAAAGAATGACGGGGGACCTCATTGAAACATACTGATAGTGAAAGGCTTGGATAGAGTGGATGTGGAGAGGATGTTTTCACTAGTGGGAGAGTCTAGGACCAGATATCATAGCCTCCGAATTAAAGGACGTTCCTTTAGAAACGAGATGAGAAGGAATTTCTTTAGTCAGAGGGTGGTGAATCTGTGAAATTCTTTGTCACTGACGGCTGTGGAGGCTGTCAATCAATATTTTTAAAGCAGAGATAGATTCTGGATTAGTGCAGGTGTCAGGGGTTATGGGAAGAAGACAGGAGAATGGGATTAGGAGGGAGAGATAGATCAGCCATGATTGAATGGCGGAGTAGACTTGATGAGTCAAATGGCCCAATTCTGCTACTATCACTTAAGACCTTATGACATTAGCTCGGTGCATTTGTACACTCTATACATATGTACGTGCTGTACATGGTATTTTGGAACTCCAGCAAAGTTGTAACCCCTGTAGACAGAGTGCTAATATAAAGAGGGCCATTTATATCTTTCACTGTGGACAATGGACATTTTTAATGATTTTCCTTAGCCATAGTATTTATTGACAAAATAAGATTCAATGTCTAATACTATTTCAATGCCAATCTGCTTCATGTTCACCAGAGTTTAATACAGACATTCAATCATTTGAAAGATGTGAAATTCCGTGCTCTGTTTTAAGAATAATAATAGGAATAAAGTGACTATTAGAATGACAGTGGCACAGCTAGTAGAGCCACTGCCTTGAAGCTTAACCTTGTGTTGGCGGCATGGAGTTTAATGTTCTTCTATGACTTTGAGTTCCTTCTGGGCACTTCCGTTTCCTCCCACATCCCAAGGTGCAGGTTTGTAGGTCAATTGGCCACAGTAACTCTCCTCTTATGTATAGATGAGTGGTGGAAGCTAAAGGCTGGTGGAGGAGCTGATAAGAATGGTGTAATGAAGGAGTAATGTAAATTGTAGTTATTGGTCAGTGCAAATGGTGGGCCAACAGGCCTATGTCCATGCTGTATTTCTATGAGTGTATGAACATACTCATGGCTAGAAATTCTTCAATGTCTACATTTTAATACATTTCAATGTTTTGGGTGTATTCAAATTGGTAGTCTCAGTTTTCATGCGTAAACTTCTGGGGGATTTTCCTCCATAATCCTCGTTATGTAAAGGGGAAGTCCAGGGTTGTGGCATTTGGAATTTGTTGAGAAGAGGTTTGAGGTGGGATGACAAGACCAAAAAGCAAAGTGGAGGAAAGAGGTGGGGAGATGCTCAGACAATAGCAGGAAAGAAGTCCACTGCCAAGTAAGTCTGGAAGACAATCAGGGCTCTGGGGAATTAAAAAACAGGGCAAATAGGGGTAACATTTAAGGATGGTACAAAGAGATGATGAATGTAGTGAGGCAGGGAGAAAGAATATCATCACCTGGGCAGGCGCAGTGTTGGACTTGAGGTGCCAGTGAGGATGTCATAAAGAAATGGTCGAGGGAGGAGCAGGAATGTTGTAATGGAGACACCACTGAAAATCTTCAGAGAGTACAGGAATTTACCACAAGGACGAAAGATAAATCCTTGAACATTCTTCACTGCTTAGCACCTCAGTAGCAGCCACATAGGTTAAACAGAAGCAGCAATGGAAGTAACTGGGATCTCTTACCAATACAGTCATACAAGAACTTCAGCTTCAGTCACTTTCTCAGCAGTATGTCTGTCATGCTGGCCTGCATTAGTATACCGTCACCTCTGCACAGAAGCAGACTTTGTCTCTGCATTTGTGGTCTGCATCGCATCATGATCGGAACATGCATGCTGGGAAATTGAGTATCACTGCGCATGCCTCGCAGTCTTTGTGTGGGCCAGTCATTCCCTCAGAGGGCTGGCAAACAATTTGCAGAAGCACATTCTGTTGACATAAAGTGATTGTTTCTGATAACATTCTTTCACGTGGTGCATAAAATCTTTACACTGATGAAAGAAACTGGCCTCTTGACAAATATTTTACTGCATTTAAAAGTCCTGTATCCATGTTAAACCCCCAGAGGAGAAGGCATACTGTTTTTGAAGCGTAAAGTTGGCTGCTGCTGGGACTCAAAATATGGAAGAAATAATCATGCAGCAAACATCCTTTCGAGTATTTATAAGCAAGCGGAGGACATCCAGTAATTGTCCAGCCCATCCGATTGGTTGATATACCGCAATAAATACACAATACAAGGAAAAAGGAAACAGACCTGTGCATCTGAATTGTCTTACAAACAGTTAGGAGAAATAAGTGAAACACCTTCAGAGTTTGAAATAAGAGTTTTACAATGAATTCAGCTTTATCCTGGGTACAAATCACCCCCCCCCCCCCCCACCAATCATTCTCTGAAATGCACATTTTACCATACTTAACATGCTGGCACTAATGCAAGCAGTTAAATAGGAATCTTGCAAATTACAATGTAGCATCTAATCATTTTCAGCTGGCATCCATTATTTAATATCTTACTCCAGCTCCAACGGGAATCACAGAAAGTGAAATAATTGGATTCCAATTTAGGGCAAGGAAAAAATCCAGAATGAGTAAATGAATCATCATCTGACTAGCGCAGCAGGAGACAGAGTCTGCATATTCCACACTGCAAGTCCCAAAAGTTTTAAACATCTCATCTCCATAAAAGAGATGTTGCTTATTAATAGGCGTCAATGTCTACTCGGGACTAAAGCATGTAAATACCTCTTGCTGAACCAAGAAATAATTACAAGCCTGCCAGGACTTTGATCCTCACTTCCTTTAAGATAAGAGATGATTTTTTTCCGTCGGACAACGGACTGTGAGAAATGGAAATTTTTTAGCATTTTCTTTCCCCTTGCTTTTCAATTTCTTCCCTCAGCGTGTTGGTATTTCACAGCTGACCGACTATGATTTAAGCTGAATATCAAATCAGAAATAGAAGCCAGCCATAAATTTTATTATCTGGCAAGCTTCAAGCCATCACTGCTTGGCAGATTGCCAACAGTACTAATAAATTATCAGAGCATGGACTTATTACCTCAGCAACATCAATAAAAAGATAGTGAAGAAATACTTCAATCTATTTCTGATACAATTCTTGCAAGTTTTCATTATTTAGTGAATTTAATTCACTATCATTGAATTAAGTACCATTTAAAGGAGCAGATATAACTTCTGCATGGAAGTCCTGTTGACAGGAAACTAAATCCAAAAAGCAGTTTTGGGATTGTAAGAAGCTGATAACTTGCAACCCTTAGTGTAATACAGGTAGCACTGCAATTTCTGCTGATTTGAAAGATTGTAGAATAAAGTCAGGATGCTTGTCAGAGCAAGATGTTGAGCATGGGGAAATAGTCTGAGTTAAAGGTAGCTGACAGGAGAGGTGCATTGTAGATAAAGCAAGTGTTGTCAGGTGTTGGCAATTGAATCAATGGATTAAAAAAAAATGTGGGTAATGGTACAACACATTCCCAGAGGTCAATAAAGCAGATAGTCAGAGGTGTTAAAGCCAGCAGTCATTGAATTGAATACATTTTATTTGCCAAGTATGTATACATACAAGCAATTTGCCTTAGTGCTTTGCTCACAAGTAACAACACAATACATAGAAACATAGAAAATAGGTGCAGGAGTAGGCCATTCGGCCCTTCGAGCCTGCACCACCATTCAATATGATCATGGCTGATCATCCAACTCAGTATCCTGTACCTGCCTTCTCTCCATACCCCCTGATCCCTTTAGCCACAAGGGCCACATCTAACTCCCTCTTAAATATAGCCAATGAACTGGCCTCAACTACCTTCTGTGGCAGAGAGTTCCAGAGACTCACCACTCTCTGTGTGAAAAATGTATTTCTCTTCTCGGTCCTAAAGGATCTCCCCTTTATCCTTAAACTGTGACTCCTTGTCCTGGACTTCCCCCAACATCGGGAACAATCTTCCTGCATCTAGCCTGTCCCACCCCCTAAGAATTTTGTACGTTTCTATAAGATTCCCCCTCAATCTTCTAAATTCTAGCGCGTACAAGCCAAATCCATCCAGTCTTTCTTCATATGAAAATCCTGACATCCCAGGAATCAGTCTGGTGAACCTTCTCTGTACACAGTAGACAATTAAAAATAAAACATTATAATTTAAACATGTGAAGAATGAAATAAAATACCAGAGCAAAAGGAGGCTACAGACTTTTGGCTGTTGAGTAGAACTACTTCTCGTGGTAAAAAGCAGTTTTTATGTCAGGCTGTGGCGGCTTTGACAGTCCGGAGTCACCTTCCAGAGGGAACCGCTTCAAAGAGTTTGCGGCCAGGGTGAGAGAAGACAGAAATGATCTTACCCACTCTCTTCCTGGCCCTTGCAGTGTACAGTTGGTCGATGATCTGAAGAACTATATGCATCTAGAACTAAGAATTTGTTTAAAAAACAGAACAAGGAGTCACTCATCAAAAATAAGAGTTTAAAAATAGAGGTGGAGTTTACTTCCCAAATATTTAATCAACAATCTATCGTTGCTGCTAGTTGGCATGTGCCACAAGAAATTTCATAACCAAACGCGAATGATCTGTCCCCATGAATGCATATTTCAACATCATATCCTAGCAGCAGCACTACTAGCTTCAGACACTGATTTGTCACATCCTCCATACTCACCAGCCAACAATCCCCACTAATCAGTACACATGCCTACATATTGTCATGTTAACTACACCTCGTTCACCTTGCACTGTTACAAGCCAGTCAGGCATTTATCACAGCTTGCATACAGCAGCCATTCAATCATAACAGTTAGATCACCCAGACATTTTGTCCGTCAATGACACTTGGTGCATGAGAGTCTGGACAAAGCGACACTCTACTGCAACAAACTACAGCAAGGCCTGTAAGGCAATTCCAAATGGGCCTGGTATAGACAGCAATGGCCATTCATGTTTCTGAGACCATACTAGGGAAGGAGCCAAAAATGGCACTATCTGGTCCCTTCACACATTCCGCCTCTCCCTCTATGCACACATGGTTCTGATTAACAAGCATTAGCAAGTCAAAGGCTGCAGTGCCCTCATCCCCACACTTCACCTCACCACTTTTCATTAAGAGCCGCAGCCTAGTCAGGCAATGGAGAAATAGCAAGGAAACAGACATATTGCAGACACACCGCTATCTATTTCAACATGGGTTCACTCTCAGCTAATTTACAGGGACCAGCATGTGGTGAGATAGAGGGTAGAGTGGCCTACAGCCTACTCAGGAGGGCAATTTCTACACCTTATCATGCGCATTTTGCTCACATATGCAAATTGTACGTGTTAGAGTATTCCAAGTCATTGGTGGAGGATCTCCCCATCCAGTGGCCACCTTTTGATTTAAACATATTAAAATATACAGATGCTGGACATAAAATATAAAACATAAAACAGTACTGCACACAAACAAGCTCTTCAGACATAATACTTCTGCCAAACATATCAAATTAAACTAATTCCTTCTGCTTGCATATGTTCCATTTCTCTCCATCCCCTGGATATTCATGAGCCCATCTAAAAGCCTCTTCAACATCACGATAACTGCTTCCACCACCACACCTGGTGATTTATTGCAGGCATGCATGATTCTCCGTTAAGGGTCCTACCATTAACTATATACTTTCCCCTAACATTTGACCTCTGAAAGTGCAACATATCACATTTACCCAGATGAAATCAGAATTAAACACCTTCGGCCATTTCCCTGCCTATATCTGTAACTGATCTATATTCTGATGTAACTTTAGACTGCTTTCTACATGGTAAATATAGATGAGAAATATTAATTTAACATCTTACCCATCTCCTGTGGCTCTGCACAAAGCCAAACCTCAATCTTTAAGGGGGGTCTATTTTCCGTCTAGTCACTTAATATATGCACATAATCTCTGTTTTTTCCTTTAATCTGTCAAAGCTAGCTCTTGTTTTTTATTGCCCTGATTTTCCCCTGAAGTGTACTACTACACCCTCTATATACCCCAAGAGATTCACAATCCCAGCTACCCATGTCCGACTTAGGCAACCTTCATTTTCTTGAATTAAGCATCAATATCCCTTGTCATCCAGGGTTCTCTACTCCTGCCAACCTTTCAGTCTAATATTGCTTCTATTGCTCAACAACAATGAAATGACAATATGGTCTCTGTGAAGTAAGATGTCTACCATGCAATGACCTGCATTTTTAACTAGGTTCTGGGCAGTTATATCGTATGGTTTACTTATTACAGCAATGCAAACATGCAGTGATCAGAAGCTAGAGTGATGTTTTTATAATCAGAAGATATGTTAATTAAATAATCATTCTTGTGTTGTGTTCATTATTAGTAATAATAAAAAAAATTACATTCAACCTTTCACAGTAAGAATTTGTAATCACTATCTTTGCCAGTTGACTAAAATTCTGATAAAATATTAATAACCATATAATAACCATATAACAATTACAGCACGGAAACAGGCCATCTCGACCCTTCTAGTCCGTGTCGAACACATAATCTCCCCTAGTCCCATATACCTGCGCTCAGACCATAACCCTCCATTCCCTTCCCATCCATATAACTATCCAATTTATTTTTAAATGATAAAAACAAACCTGCCTCCACCACCTTCCCTGGAAGCTCATTCCACACAGCTACCACTCTCTGAGTAAAGAAGTTCCCCCTCATGTTACCCCTAAACTTCAGTCCCTTAATTCTCATGTCATGTCCCCTTGTTTGAATCTTCCCTACTCTCAGTGGGAAAAGCTTTTCCACGTCAACTCTGTCTATCCCTCTCATCATTTTTAAAAACCTCTATCAAGTCCCCCCTTAACCTTCTGCGCTCCAAAGAATAAAGCCCTAACTTGTTCAACCTTTCTCTGTAACTTAGTTGCTGAAACCCAGGCAACATTCTAGTAAATCTCCTCTGTACTCTCTCTATTTTGTTGACATCCTTCCTATAATTAGGCGACCAAAATTGTACACCATACTCCAGAATTGGCCTCACCAATGCCTTGTACAATTTTAACATTACATCCCAACTTCTATACTCAATGCTCTGATTTATAAAGGCCAGCACACCAAAAGCATTCTTTACCACTCTATCTACATGAGATTCCACTTTCAGGGAACTGTGCACAGTTATTCCCAGATCCCTCTGTTCACCTACATTCTTCAATTCCCTACCATTTACCATGTATTGATCAGGAGAAGCAAATAAAGCAACTTTGTTTTATCCTTTGTTTTATGGCAGGGGTGCTGAGGAAGAGGATTTCTTGGAATGTATGCGGGATAGTTATCTAAATCAACATGTAGAGGAACCAATGAGAGAGCAGGCTATTTTAGACGGGGTATAGAGTAATGAGGAAAGGTTAGTTAGCAGTCTTGTTGTACATGCCCCCTTGGGCAAGAGTGCCCATAATATGGTTGAGTTCTTCATTAGGATGGAGTGTGACATTGTTAATTCAGAAACAATGATTCTGAACTTAACAAAAGGTAACTTTGAGGGTATGAGACGCGAATTGGCCAAGATTGACTGGCAATTAATTCTAAAAGGGTTGACGGTGGATATGCAATGGAAGACATTTAAACACTGCATGGATGAACTACAAAAATTGTTCATCCCAGTTTGGCAAAATAATAAATCAGGGAAGGTTGTGCATCCATGGATAACAAGGGAAATCAGGGATAGTATCAAAGCGAAGGATGATGCGTACAGATTAGCCAGAAAAAGCAGCATACCAGGGGACTGGGAGAAATTCAGAGACCAGCAGAGGAGGACAAAGGGCTTAATTAGGAAAGGAAAAATAGATTATGAATGAAAACTGGCAGGGAACATAAAAACTGACTGCAAAAGTTTTTATAGATATGTGAAAAGAAAGAGATTAGTTAAAACAAATGTAGGTCCCTTGCAGTCAGAAACAGGTGAGTTGATCATGGGGAACAAGGATATGGCGGACCAATTGAATAACTACTTTGGTTCCGTCTTCACTAAGGAAGACATAAATAATCTGCCGGAAATAGCAGGGGATTGCGGGTCAAAGGGAGGAATTGAGTGAAATCCAGGTTAGTTTGGAAGTGTTGTTGGGTAAATTAAATGGATTAAAGGCCGATAAATCCCCAGGACCAGATAGGCTGCATCCCAGAGTACTTAAGGAAGTAGCTCCAGAAATAGTGGATGCATTAGTAATAATCTTTCAAAACTCTTTAGATTCTGGAGCAGATTGGCGGGTAGCAAACGTAACTCCACTTTTTAAGAAGGGAGGGAGAGAGAAAACGGGGAATTACAGACCTGTTAGTCTAACATCGGTAGTGGGGAAACTGCTAGAGTCAGTTATTAAAGATGGGATAGCAGCACATTTGGAAAGTGGTGAAATCATTGGACAAAGTCAGCATGGATTTATGAAAGGTAAATCATGTCTGACGAATCTTATAGAATTTTTCGAGGATATAACTAGTAGCGTGGATAGGGGAGAACCAGTGGATGTGGTGTACCTAGACTTCCAGAAGGCTTTCGATAAGGTCCCACATAAGAGATTAGTATACAAACTTAAAGCACACAGCATTGGGGGTTCAGTATTGATGTGGATAGAGAACTGGCTGGCAAACAGGAAGCAAAGAGTAGGAGTAAACTGGTCCTTTTCACAATGGCGGGCAGTGACTAGTGGGGTACCGCAAGGCTCAGTGCTGGGACCCCAGCTATTTACAATATATATTAATGATCTGGATGAGGGAATTGAAGGCAATATCTCCAAGTTTGCGAATGACACTAAGCTGGGGGGCAGTGTTAGCTGTGAGGAGGATGCTAGGAGACTGCAAGGTGACTTGGATAGGCTGGGTGAGTGGGCAAATGTTTGGCAGATGCAGTATAATGTGGATAAATGTGAGGTTATCCATTTTGGTGGCAAAAACAGGAAAGCAGACTATTATCTAAATGGTGGCCGATTAGGAAAAGGGGAGATGCAGCAAGACCTTGGTGTCGTGGTACACCAGTCATTGAAAGTAGGCATGCAGGTGCAGCAGGCAGTGAAGAAAGCGAATGGTATGTTAGCTTTCATAGCAAAATGATTTGAGTATAGGAGCAGGGAGGTTCTGCTGCAGTTGTACAGGGTCTTGGTGAGACCACACCTGGAGTATTGCGTACAGTTTTGGTCACAAGGGGTCACAGCTTAAGGAAATCCTTTAAAACCGAGATGAGAAAAACTTTTTTCACACAGAGAGTGGTGAATTTCTGGAACTCTCTGCCACAGAGGGTAGTTGAGGCCAGTTCATTGGCTATATTTAAGATGGAGTTAGATGTGGCCCTTGTGGCTAAGGGGACCAACAGGGTATGGAGAGAAGGCAGGTACGGGATACTGAGTTGGATGATCAGCCATGATCATATTGAATGGCGGTGCAGGCTCAAAGGGCCGAATGGCCTACTCCTGCACCTAATTTCTATGTTTCTATCCTAATAGTTTTCTCTCCCCACTTATCAGCTTTGCTTTCGACCACATAACCAGCTTTACTTTAGCAATAGCATACTTTTTCTTAAAAAAAAGCAATGGTTCAAAAGCCTTCAGACACAGGAAAGTGACCTACAATGCTGATTCAGTTGAGGAGATGATCTGTTTTGGTTGAGATATTCAATCAAGATCCACTCTGTCACATAGATGAATATACTATATCCAATGGCACTATATGAAGAATAACAGGAAGAATCTCTGCTGACAACTCTGACAGATTATCTGGCCATTTATCTCAATATTACTTGTGCCTCCTTGCTATTACCAAGTTGGCTATTCTATTTGCTTTTCATGAAAACGGATATAACTTAAAGGTCCTCAGTGACTCTGGGCTTAAGATTGCGCCAAGTTTTCGTGAAGTGTTGCACAAATACAAATGCTATGGTTCTGTATGATCTTAAACACAATGTTTTAGTTGATGAAATAGGTAAGATGGCGTTTTTAAAATGAAGATATTTTTTTTTGGAAATGTGCTTCTTCAAAGTGGTAGTTTAAGTTTAGGAATGTAATTATCATGCAGGCCCAAGTTGACATCATTAACTGCAAGGTAAAGTGCCCGAGAATTTGTATGTGGCAGCTTCAAAATCCGGAGAACAATATTTATAGCACTTGCATTATATTTTTGCATTTTCTCTGTGTTCTTGTGGCTCTGTGCAATTGACAATTAGATGTCATATTAGAACAGTCTTGTGTTGTGAAGTTGTACGGTCAAACCATGGGGACAATCGCCCCTATCAATCAAACTATTTTGGCAAAGAGAAAAGCCAGGATTAATCCCACCACATCAACCACTCTGAACATAAAAGTAAACATGCTTTTGTCTCATTGAATTGTTTTTAGCACACAAGACAGCTTTGTTTTTTTTTAATCTCTGCTCAGAGGGACTCCTTATTTATATCCATTGTCTATTGTTTATGAGCTTTGCTAATCAGTCCTTCAGCAGCATTGTCCCCAATGACCTTGTGCTATTCCTTGTACTCATATTCACACTCCCTGTTGAACCAGAGTTCCTCTGAAATTAGTGATTAAGGAATGAAGCCTCTGTACAGAATGTAATGGTATATACATCTGCTTATAACCAACAACATTTCACTTGTTCCGAGTTGTTGCACCCGTGATGATCTAGCAACCACATTGGGGAAGGGACTACACTGAATGGTAGAAAGCATCCTTGTCAAATGCTATGAGATGCTCTCTCCTATGAGTGGTATTGATATCCAGAGGTTGACTGCCACAATACACAACAATGTTGTCAAATATTTAAGGTTCACAGCAAAACCATAGACAGAATAAACCACTTCCCATTCCTCAGCAGCCACCACTCAGTGAAGGCACACATAGATGAGGAAATTTAGCATCACCCTCAGGGTACCATGAGAATCTTCATTCAATTTAAAAGGAGAGATTTCAAACCTGGTACAAAACTCATGGTAAACAAGGCAGTAGCAAACACTGGCAGTGCTGCTGAGATCTGGGCAACATGCAGCAGTCTTCTGAAGAAAATATCCCCAATGTGGTCCACACAAAATCCTCCAAATCCACAGGAGCAAGGGATCAAGTACACCATTCACAAACTGCCCATCTACCAGCCCCATCTGTGGAAGACATTGTAGTTCCAATTTTGGTTTCATCAGTCATCCAAGAACCCACAAAACCAGAGTGAAAGCAAGGCATCCTCA